>NC_056725.1:148800707-149120707 GCF_019279795.1 Protopterus annectens
GACAAATGGGTTAATAAAGATAATGACACATAGCAAAGCAAACAGTACACCTTGATGCTGCCACAGCCGATTCCTTATCAGGTGCTTCAAACAGGACACTAAGGGATCACAGTGCTGCCTATGTGATACCTGTACAGCTGCCAGCATGACATGTGTCAGAAATGTGTTTGTGGCAACATTATTTCAACAGGGTATCTACTCCTGCATCATTTCACCCCTACACACCTACCTACCTATGTGTGAGGGGGAACTATATCTGGCACAGTACTCCATACCTCTCAACCTGAAATCATAAAAAATCTGGATAAAGGCACATGAAAAATAGGTACAAATCTGTATGTTGATTAACATAAAAATTGCATGCATAATTGCATAACCCCACCCACTCTGGTGGAATTGTGGGATGCCAACATTTAAATGCAAATTGAAGAACAGATAAAATATTACACACAAAATAAACAGAATAGTGTTTTATTTAAATTAATATTTGAACTTGTATCAAACTTTGAACTTGTGCAAACTGCAACACTAAAATGCACTTTTCTTCTATAAAAATAAAACTAACTGCTTCAACTTCTACAGCCAGAAAATAAATGAGCTGCATTTAAACAGAGGAAATCAGCAGATAGGTAGATTTTGGCAAATGCAATCAGTTCTTTTAAAGCAGAGAAGTGTAGCTATTAATTGAATTTAAATAACTGTAATAATATATGGATTTAGCTCACACTAGAAATACATTCAATATATTTTCTACAAAGATCCTCATTATGAAACAATATTTTCTATGGAAAATATTTATGCAATCTAGTGTAGAACTATCCATACAAACCATTACCTTTGAAACACTTACAATCAGGCTATTGAACAAACAATGCCTTTAGCTGTTTTTTGTTAATGATCATCTACAAATAAAGTGCCTGCTGCCCTTGAAGAATGCATTGCCTATGTTACATAAAAAATGATAAGCTAGTTATATTGCAATAGGGAATGGATGGCAAACTGATAACATGTTCATAGTTACTAGGTAACTCTGCCAAAGAGGACATTCTCAGGACTGCAGCATCCATTCCCTTTAAAAGTACAACACAGTATAATTTCAGCAATCCATCTACATACTGTGGGAGTAGAACCCGCAGCCTTCTGCATCAAAAGCAGGTATACTACCTGTTGTGCTACTAATAACACAAACAGACTTGGCATAAGCACTAAACTTCTCTCCCCCTGAAGAACTGTGCAGCACAGGAAATCTGGAAAAAGCCAAAATTTATTTGGGGTGGGGGGAGGCCCCAAAACAGCAACACATTTTAAACATTGCTTGTATAATCTTAGAAAGTTGCTAGAATTAAATGTTTTGTGTTACCATACATTTCCTGAAAGATAGGAAGACTGAAATTTAGATAGCTATCATTATTTAGTGAATTCAGTTCTCACTGGTTTGCTAGAAAACCACAAATTTTAAAAGGAACAGACAAAAAGTTTGACCCAAGCATTCCAGACATTCTATGAAACTTTGGACAGTTGAGAACTATGGACTTAATTCCTTGAAACACAAGTGGTGGTATGGGTAAAGAATTTAGGCTCCTGCTTTTGTACCTAAGGAACAGGGTTTGAGAAACCCTGCCCACCAGTTATACCTAACTGGGGCAACACAGACACAGACACACACACACAGACACACACACAGACACACACACAGACACACACACACACACACACACACACACACACACACACACACACACACACACACACACCTCTCCACTTGTCCCTAAGAAATAGATGAGAAAAGTAATGTTAAGCAGTGGTCCCAGTACACATTTGTAAGAAAATCAATGTCTCTCCAATCTAGCTACTAATAATACAGTTGTCTAAATCACTGCAGTGAGCAAAGTAAAAACAGTCCAAAGTGTTGCCCCTCTCACCCTCTGCCACTATCTCACAGTCTTTTCTTTTTCATTTGCCTTACCTGGAGGAGCTGGTGCACACTGCCTGAGAAGACTTAAACCTGTGGAGCGGTAAAGTTAAAAATTAAGTAGTAATGAATGTTCCTGACAGGCTGTCTCTCTTGCCTCGTGAAACTGATGTCACCGCACCCTGCACGTGATGATGTCAGGAACACATTCGTCCTAAAAAAAAACCCTCAGGAAATTTGGAAATTAAAGTGCCACTCAGGAATTCATGGTACCCCAATATTTTGCCCTCAAAACTGGCATTTACGAAGGAATTTGATACGGTTGAGGGGTATGTACTGCGCCCATGACAGAGCTGTACACAGTAAAGATGACAATATGTGATAGTACATTCCTGGTTTGCATTTGCTTCAGTAGACATTCCTGCACCATTACATCTTTACACCTTGTGACGACCGTGCCCTGGCCCAGAAATCAAGGAGCCTCAATCCTCACCACTAACACCAGGGAGGTTGTCTCCTAGAAGAGGAAAGGATAACTAATACACACAATAAAGTACAATTTCCCTTAAGTGCACACAGAGATCACAGTCAGTCTGGGGCTGGTTGCTCCCTTGCTCACCAGGTCCCCAATAAGACTCCCCACTGGCACAGCTACAGGGTCCAGGTCTCAGCCTAACTGGGCAAGCTAGAAACTCCAGTACCCTCTATGTCCAACCAGTGCTTTGTGTCCCTGCCCAAGTAGCTGACACAACACACACACACTTTGAGATAAGTATTTATACAACTTCACAGACACTCCTGGGAAAGGCTGACACAGATTCTCCAGCTGTGCCCCTTTACCCAGACTATATGGTAGTAATTACTGCCACCACCCAGTTAATAATATCAGCTACTAAAAGGCCCTTAAAAGGGTGTCCGATTATTACTGTGCAATATTAATATCCAATGGTAATGTGACTATACAGTCTAAGGCTTACTGAAAGGGCTTAGACAGTCAACTCTATAAATATATAATGTACTGTAAAGCATACTTCATCTCTACACAAAGCAGCCACAGGTAGAAGGTTTTAAAAATATTTAATAATAAATAATAAAAACACAAGACAAAACTACTACACCACAGCGATATCTAAGAGTTCGCAGATCACACAGAAACTTAAAATAATACAGTAGGACAGGTCTAGTTTCAAGGAAAAATACCTAATTAATCTTTACTAGCTTTAACTATTCCTACAAGATATCACAGTGCTAAAAACTTACATGTGAGCATAAGCAGAGTGCTGAGAAGTTAGATGTCCAGATCAAAATATTCCAAGTCTCTTATGAGCAATAGTATTTAAACATTACTAACAAACATCTCTCTAAGGCCCTCCCAAAATTACATTATTTTTGACACTTTGGTTTTCCCAGTATTCATATTGCATCATCTTAACACCTGGTCTGAGTTCTCAGGCCAGAAACTGCATTATTTAACAACCTAACACCTACACAGAAACTTACAACAATAGAAGACATTTCACATGTATATACTAACAGAAACTAAAGCAATAAAGCACCTTCCATATCTAAATTCTAGTCATAAACTTTAGCCTTAAAACAATGGGCATGAAATCTTTATCCAGCCGCCCTCGGGCCAAATTCTAACATGAAAGGATACAACATGCTTCACTGGGCCAGTAGAGTGCAATGTTGTCACATATTTTGCAGTTCCACATTTCACAGTATTTTCTAACATTTAAAAACATAAGCCTGTATTTTACATTTATTTATACAGTTGATAGAATTATATATTAAATTCTATTTGACTAGGCTGGCAGCCTTCGCCCATCTCCCCCAGTTGTCACACACCTCATCACTTTTTCAAATACAGCACCTGATACCATACATTAGGTGACAGTGCAACTCTCTAATGAGAAGCCCACATTTACTTGTGTTCTGCTTTAGAGAATCTAATCTGCAGGCAAGGTAACAGGTAGAGGTAACTACTGTTAACTCTATTAAAGTGGCAACACAGTGACATCTGCCAGTTTTGGAGACCTGAGTTACTATGCTGAAATGCTTTTCTTAATGTTTGCTCAGCTACACGGTTACATCTCTTTTGTTATGGCACTTGAGTTATCCTTTTTTACCTGCACTGTGCAAAATCTGGCTATTTGGTATGCAGTACTTGTTCTGCAGCCATTTTATGCCATTAATTTTAAACTGAGTACGGACTGCTGCAGGATTTTTTTTAAATGTCTATCCCTGTGCAATGTACACTGCGTCTATGGGTCCCACATTTTGTTACAGTGGATCATTTCACTAAACAAGCTACTCTACAAACATATCACAGCAGTCTATCATAAGCTGAATTTAATGACAGTAGTCATTTTGATTCAGCCCTTAAGAACAAGTAAAAGCAAAGAATCTTCTTATGGAGCTGTCCCCTCCTTAATGCCATAATGTGGTGGACTTCAGCTTATTCATCCCTTAACTGCACAGATCACCCTTAATTTTATACTAACATGGGAAGAAGGGGCTGACTTATGACCAGTTCATTATATGAAGACAGCTACCATTCACTTTTCAAGGCTAAATAAATGAAAATCCCAGGTATGGTGAAATATAATAAGACAGGGCATCATCCCAGGATTAATTATGCAAAACGCATGTTGTCAGCAAGTGTAACCAAAGGCAGTAATAACATAGCATCGAAACCTACTGAAGTAAAATAGCCATTTCATAGCCTTTAGTCAGTAAGTAAATTTCCCCTGCTGTAGTAGGCAAAGGTGAGGAAATGGCACCCCATAAGAGCCCTACAGGATAAAGCATGCTACCCATATGCTGCAAGACGTTGCTTAAATAATTAGCACAGGAAGACAGTTGCATAGCACACCATCTTACCTATTAAAATGATAGATATCTCGAATATTTCCAAATAAGGCTGAACGTTCTTCTGTCCCCAACAAAAGTCTGGACTGGTCAGTGATGCACTCAAGGTAATCCTGCGGACAGAAAGAGAGAGCAAGTCCATTGAAGTTATTTTAATACAGTTATTTGAATGTTATGTACTTTTATAGCTGTTTAACATATACAGACAACCTAATATAAAAGCAATAATTAAACGTTAACCTTTAATCACACAGCCCAGCTGAAATAACATTAGCTATTCTAAAGCCATGATTATCTCTGTATGACTCTGCAAATGTTAAAATACGCAAACCACAGCTGTGAAGAGCTCTTCCCAACTGGTCTAGGCTGATATTACATCATCAATGTGGATGTGAGGTCACAATATAGAGGGACAAGAATTCAAAGCAGACTACTTTGGCTCCATGAAATATAATGGAGGTTCCCCTTTCAATCTGCACCTGGAAGCATTAGGAATACATGTAGAAGTTTGGTGACTGACAGATGAGACTTTTGTTTTTACATAGAGGTTTAAGGCACTGAAGTAACTCTTTAATGAAACTCACAGAAAGTTTTCTAAACAAAGATCACAGACTTCCAAAATAGGAGTGCAATCATAAAAATGTGTTGCTGACCAGCACCCCAAATCACACCCAAAATATGCACTTTTCTCCAAGCAATGCCTAGTATGAACTTAATTGTCAGCAGTTCACAATACAACTATGCAAATGGCAACTTCATGAGCGTTAATGCTGGTAAGAAAGATATGTGTACCAGGTCATGATACAGGCCATAGACAAAGACATGTTATGGTCTGAATATCCAAAATATTTTTGAAAAAAAAATGCTCTTATCTGAGTACACTGTGCATGTGTGCGCACACATGTTAGGAATGCATCATGTTGCTGACTACACATTTAAAAACTAAAACATATGCAAATGATGCTCCAGTGAAACAGTTCAGTCCATAATTTTTCTTATGTACTGACAATATAAAGGTACAAAAATATTCTACTGCACAGTATATATTCTGCTCCATGTCAAAGGAAAAGTTTAAAAAATTTTTGTAAACATCAAAAAATGTACTCCTAGTTTGAGTTGTATGCCATTCCTGGTGGAAGGAGATGTGACCTGAAGGGAGGAGTTCTGGCAGGCGTGAATGGCCAGAAGACTCAGTAACCTTCGAATAACTATGAATTTCTAAAACATAATGTGCCAGGCACTAGCTCTAAAATATATTGGAGCAGCACTATATTTATTAACACCATCTTAAAATTGCCTACCACACTATAGGAATTTTTACTCAATGAATATATATATATATATATATATATATATATATATATATATGGATTCACTTCAATTCACTGAACTTTCAATTCACTGACTTTCATTTCACTGACACCATTTCACTGAAATTCATTTCACTGAAACTTCATTTCACTGAAAGTTCATTTCACTGACAAGTATTATTACAAAGTAAATGGAATATTCCCCCTTCCCCACTGTAGTGCGACCCTGGAGTTAGAATATATAGTTAGGGGGGTGTGGGAGGCAGAGCCCCCCACATCAGGGGGTGTGGGGGGCGCAGACCCCCACTTACATTTCTTTTACTAAGCAATATTATATCAAAACGTAAAAATATCATATGAAATGAAGTGGGGGGCTGCGCCACCCACACCCCCCAATGTGGGGGGCTCTGCCCCTCCACACCCCCCTAACTATATATTCTAACTCCAGGGTCGCACTACAGTGGGGAAGGGGGAATATTCCATTTTATTGCTAATAATAGTTGTCAGTGAAATGAACTTTCAGTGAAATGAAGTTTCAGTGAAATGAATTTCAGTGAAATGAAAGTCAGTGAATTGAAAGTTCAGTGAATTGAAGTGAACCCATATATATATATATATATATATATATATATATATATATATAGATAGATAGATATGTATATGTATGTACAAAGCAGCAGATATATGTTGCACAACTCAATGTGCTAGCCAAAAATAAAGCAACCATGTTGACAAGATGAGTTACACCAGGATAACACAAGGAAACATGTTTCATTAAGATCCAAGTGTTTTTTTGTCTATATACAAGTTAAAAACAGTAATAAGTGTTCTATTTAATGCAGTTCAAATGACTGTGACAGCTGACCCCTTTCTTAAAATAAATGTTTAAAAACATTAAAAAAAAAAAATATATATATATATATATATACACACACACACACACATATGTGTTTTATATATATATATATATATATATATATATATATATATATATATATATATAGTCACACAAGTGTAATAAAAATGCACAAGCCGACGTAAAAAAAAATACTTAAAATTATATTAAAATGAACTGTAATGATAAAGCACTATATAATAACAGAAAGTCTGTCCATATAAAACACTTTTTCATACAATAACAAAGTGACATTCCAAAACAGTTAAACACTCAAATACTAAGAGGCCTGATGCTTAACTTTTGATCTACTTTTATAAATTAAAAAAGTAGTGTTTTTTTGTGTATACCTGAGTACTTTTATAACTATTTATACTCATGAGTGACTGAATATGTATACATATTTTCTTAACGTTCTTAAACATGTTCTTTAAGAAAGAAGGGCCAGCTGTCCTGTGATCATTTGATTTCCTTAATATAGAGGACTTAGTGTTTGTTGTTTTTAACAATGCTGATGAAGTCTGCATACAAGCTGAATAAGATAAAACACTTAATCTTAAAATGTATTTTTCTTGGATTATCCTGGTGTACCTCCTATTGTCAGTATAGTTGTCCTAATTTTGGTACCAGATATGTATGTGTGTGTAAGTAGGGTTGGTTAAACAGTCCTCAAGCATTTTCATCACAAAAAGTTTTTTAATAATTTGGTTCATACCTCTCAAGTGTTCCTCATTACGAGGAACGTACCTCATTTGGGGTCTTAAAAAGTTCATGTTCCTCGAAGTTCCTCAAAGTTCCACATTGAAAGAGTCTGTCACACATTCAGTGTTAGGAATTTTTTTAAGTGAAATCCATGGTAAGTAGAAGTTAATCATATTAATTCATTAAAGGATCTTCCTTATGAGTAAAACCAGCATATTTTAACCATCCTATGACCTTCCTAGTTGAAGTTGTTAATAAGCCATTAGTATGTGTTCCACATTTTGCCCATTTGTTCCACATTATGAAGGTGAGTGTTCCTCATTTTGGAGATGGAAGGTTGAGAGCTATGATTTGGTTATAAAAAAATGGTGCATGGTACAAGGTTGCAAGCATAAAACATGCCAAAATCAGTGCTAACTGGAATGATAACAGCAGACATGTGTCTCTTTAAACAACAGTGTGAAAAAATATTCCTGGCTTTCACTTGTATGAAATAAAAGCTGACACTGTATACTAGCTCACACTGAAACAGAGTATGTTTTCAGGTCCAGTGAAGTATTTCTTAAAAAAAACAGGCAAAATATACAGGTAGTCTTATTTATCTATTCGCTCATTATATTTGTTAATGGGGATGCTCTCAATGAGCAACAACCCATTTTCAGTGGAGGCCGAGGGAGAAGAGCTTCGCTAACCTTGTCCTGGCAGACTACACTTCTTCTTCTTCTAAACTTTACTTTTGCAAAATCTACTATAGGACCAACATGAAAAAACAATGTGCACTTTAAAGGGTCAATCCCAGAGTCTAAAATTCTGTCAAAAAGAAACCTGTTCTGATACCTCCCACTTGTCACCACCCACTTAACATGTCATCATCAACCCTACTCCTGGTTTCAGTTTGCAGCCCTGTTTTCATTCCTGCTGGTGAATACAATTAACAATATTCAGTTCCTGTCAAAGCTTTCAGTCCCCAATTACTATAAAACAATAAGGTTATAAAACACATTTTGTGTGTGTGTGTTTGTGGTGAGGATGGCTAGGCAAGACTCTCACTGTTTACTTTTTATAAACTTGTCAAATAGCTTTATCTTAATTCTGCAGCTCTTTAAGTCCTTTACTTATTCTGTATAGTGTAACTGTTAGCAGTATAGTCAAAAGAGTGTAGTTTAGTGAATTCATAGGTTCATGGGAGGTTACTAGGCTAGCAGACCTACAGCCTTTACAAGCCTTGGTATGTTAATCCCAAGTATCCCGATCTGTTATTTTTGGGTAGTTTGCAGAATGAATTTATGGACAGAGTGGGTCTGTGATCAATACCGGCTATCCCTGTCTATGAGGGACATGGGTGCCATGCCCATGGATGAATTTGCGGTTTCCCATCAAATTATCTAGGCTGAATTTAAATAGGTTCAGTGAGAAGCTGTTTTACGTAAATAGGAAGTCTATTCCAGAGAAACAGCAGTCTCTGGGAGACACATCTGTCTCTCCAGCATGTCCCGTTAATGTCACAAGCTAGGTTAAGATCCCTAGAATGAGTGACTCTTGTGTCATTTGACTTGCAGATGTGCAGCATTTCCATTAGGGCAGGGTTGGAGATGTCCCTATAGGCCAGCCACAAGTCACCTCTCAACAGCCTATAGGATACAAAGTAAAGTGACAGGGCTTTCAGCCTCCATGTAGTTTATGGTTTGGAGTCCCTGTATTTTCTTAGCGAGAACCTTGGAGGTCTCTCCAGCTGCTACAGGTGTCTGGTGAGGGACATGTTAAAGTCCTCTTTATACTCTATTAGTGGTCTGATAAGGGTCAAGTACAGTGGAGTTTTAACTTTCCTTGACCTAGATGCTATTCCCTTGCTTATAAGGTGCACAACATAGAAGGTTTTACTTACCATTTTGGAAACTTGGTGGTCAAAGTTCAGATCGCTGTGTTCCCAAGTCTTGCACCACTGGGTTGGAACTCAGGGAGGTGCTGTCAACATTGTAATTTGTAGGGAATTCCTTTTTTCCAAAGGGAATAACAATGCATATGTTTCATTTAGATTCATACCATGGCTTTGGCACCAATCATTCATTTGTGATAGCTCTTCTTGTAACATGTTGACATTATTGGGGATCCAATGATTGTTCCCATTTGCAATCATCAGTAAACTTGGTGAACCAAAGGCCACTTAGGACTTCTGAGAAATAGATGCCAAACAATAAGGGGCCCAGCACAGACCTATGTGGTACTCCACTGGTGGCAAGTCTACTCATGGAGGTGGAGTCACCAATTTTGACAGACTGTGTTCTGTCAGTGAGCCATTTCACTACCCATCTAGGTAAATAAGGGTTTCTCAAGAATGCCAGAGTGGGGAATTGTGTCATAACCCATGGCAAGATCAAGATAGCAAGTGTGCACTGTCTTACCTTCATCCATGGCTTTGGTGACATTCTCAAAGTATTCCACCAGGTTTAACAAGCACAATCTACCCTTAAAGAAGCCAAACTGGGTTGGGTCTAGCATTTGGAAGTTGCCTATGTCCTTGCTGATAACGTCCATTATAATTCTATCCATCACCTTTCAGATGAGGCTGGTTAGACTTATGGGCCTGTAGCTCCTAGGGTCAGTTGACCACCCCCCCTTTGTGCAGGGGGATTAATGCTGCTGTTCTCCATTCTGCAGGAACATAGCCAGTTCTCAAGCTATGATTAAAGAGAATGTCAAATGGATCTACTAGGTCTTATTTTAGATTGTTTAGTAAACAATTTGGGATAATATCTGGTCCCACTGAAGCAGTTTTTTGGCTTTGGCAAGTGCAGAGATGTCCTGTACTCTAGAGATACTAGGCAGAGGGCTGGTGTCAGGTATGCTTTAGGATATAGTAGGTTGGGATGGTGGGGGGGTGAAGTTTGTGCTGAATCTGTCAGCCAGCAGGTTAGTGATATCTTCCTGTGCAGTATGAGTGATCCCATCTACAAGCCGTCTCTTGATGTTTTCCCGTTTCTCTACAGTGAAGAAATCTCAGATTTAGTGTATAAAACTGTCAGAATTTGCTGTACTGTATAGCCCCACTGTCACTAAGTTTTGGACATCATTGCTTAAAATGAATCTCTTGCTTGCATCACATGTATTTTTTTTTACAGGATGTCAGAAAAAAAATTACATGCGGCTAGTATTCAGAGCTCAAAAAACAAAACATGAAAAAAAATGCTTTTCCTACAGTTCAAAACGTGCTTTCTACAGAGCACGTGGTAGTCAAGCATATCATCATAGCACTTAACTAGCATTCAAAAATCTGCACAAACGAATATATGAAATGAAATTAACAGAAAACTGTTTAGTTATGTTTTATCTTTGAATTGCACCTATGCTTTCTTGCAAAGTAGCAACAAATCAGGACATAAAAATCCTGAAAGGCTACCTTTCTCAAAGGATAAAAAGCACAGGTGGAACTGATGAAATCACTCAGTGAGAGCAATTTAAGATGGAATCTGGCTAAGACCATTGAAACTTCCTGTAAACACCCCTCCCCCAACTGCTGCAGACAAAGCTGGAACATGCTCTGAAAGCCAGATTGAAAATGTAAATAAAAAACAGAATCAAAACAAAAAATCTCTGTCCTTTTAAGAGTTATGGGCAATTTACTTGAAAAGGCATCACTGGCCAAACTGCTTGGTCCCATAGATCATTAAGAGGCAGTACAAAGTGGTAGCAGCATGAGGTTTGTCAACCTTTAATATCTTTTACTGGGAAAACAGATACCACAGCACAGTGGTTGTCGACAGTGGTGGTTCATATTACTTTGAACTACTACTGTGGGAAGGGGGTATCTTCTGTAAAAGCTGTCATGGTAGACTTGAAGTTGTTGGTATTCTAAAAAAAAAAAAAAAAAAAACATGCCTCTGGATCAGGACCTCAGGGCCAAAGCTGAGTTCTTCCAAGCATTCTAATACTCTGCAGTTACGTCCCCTCGTATACATCTGTTACTGATTCTTCTCACTAAAAGCTTCATAGTATACCTTGATGGTAATTATCAGATGTGAGCTGACCAATCAATTCTCAAAGGAAGTAGGTGAACTATGAACACATTAGTACATTACTCGCAGATAACTATTCAACATTTTTTTTAACAAATAACCTAAACTATCACATAACAGTAATAATATGTAGTAGGAAGAGGCAGGTTGTGTTGGGCTATACTCACTCTGCTATGTGTATAATATAATATAATGCATAGCAATGTATGACTTCTATCATAACAGCGAACAATAAAATTAATTAAGGGAAACTCTGTTACATATAACCATTAAAGGTAGACCTGATTTTCAGATGTAAAGCTTACATAAGGAATTGTCAAAATCCATAAATATCCCTGCCCTGCCTCTCAAATGTCCCTATTTCAGAGGAATGTTCCTATTTTCAAGCCTTATTTACCCCTGCACAGGATGTCCCTTTTTTCAGGCTTGATTTATCCCTTCACGCAATTTTCTTAATTCCCCTCATCACGTGCAATTTTTGAAGCTGTCTAGTACAAAGAAAAATAAACTATATAACCAACATACTAGTGGCAAAAATAATTTAAAGGAAGTGGACGCACTTTTTGAAATTCCCTTTTTCTTAAGGAAAAACAAATGACTGTGTATGGTAGAATTTTACAACAGTTCATCAAAGAATGAAGATTTTACACTGCCTCCTAGATAATGTGCATGTATTTTTCCATCATTTTTGTCACTCTGTGTTTTAAAATACATCTTTCTGAGTAGCATCCCACATTCCTACTGCAAGCAGGAAGAGGTGTGCAATTTGATATTCAAATTTTATCTTAATTAGAGGTCCAGATTTTTAGCTAGATGGTTCTACTTTTCAAGGCTTTTGTTTCTATTTTATTTATTTATTTTATTTTACATTTGTTGACCAGGATAGTCCGACTGGATACATGTCCACTTTCAGCAGAGGCCCAGGGACAATAGCTCCAGTTATACAGATAATACACAAAAACAGTAAAGCATGTTTTACAAACGATATTAAGCACTGACCTCATCAAGAGACTAGAACGATTCACAGTGTATCATTGTTTAAAAACCGAGTAGGTTCCAACTAATAGTTTTCAGCAATACAAAAATGCATATAGTACTATATAGAATGTGAAAGTAAATAAAGAGTTAGTCAGAATTGGAACAAGGACATAGCCAGTGTGTTATAAAATGCTGTCTGAGACTTTTTTTGAAATGGTTTAGAGAGGATTCAAGAGTAAGGTTAGCTGGAAGTGAATTCCAAGTTTTGCCGATGAAGTTGGCAAACAGGGAGTCTCCAGCTGAGTTGTCATTTTTGAGTGTTTGGACCAACAGTTTGTTAGATGAGTTAAGTGGCCATGAGTTACTATACGGCTTGATTATAGTATGGAGTGCGGGAGTATTTTCAGTTCGGTTGAGAACTTTGTGCGCTACTATGAGCTGACTGAACTGAAGTAAGGAGGGCAATTCTAGCCACCCTAGGAGCTTAAGGTTTTGACAGTGGTGTGCCCTGTATTTTGAGCAGATGGCAAATCTGGCAATATGGTTGTAGCAGTATGAGAGTTTGCTAAGTTCAGATTTGTTCAGGTTAGCGAGTATAGGGGAAGCATAAAGAAGGGTAGAGAGTAGATGAGAGCAGGCGATGGCAGTCCTAGCTAACGGGGTTAGAAAAGGTTTATTTTTATATAGTGAGCCAAGCTTCTTATTAACGGTTTTGATAGTTTGATTGACATGCATATCAAATTTGAGGTTATTGTCTACTATTACCCCTAAGAGTTTAATATGGGCATCCAGGGAAATAATGGTACCATTGCTGACTATTTTAAACGTCTTCAGGTTGAGAGGTATATCTGTGCCATGTAGGATATAAGGGCCTTGCTCAAAAATCAGAACAAACTCAATGTCTCCCTTTAGAACAAGTTATAACATTTCCCTTAAATATAATAACTTAACAGAAGGTTCTTCCCAAAGGTCCATAGTACTCTTCTTGCCATAATAAATTACTGTATTTTTTCTAATCCATTTAACATTATACAGACTAATAATCTGCACTGCATAAACTGACAGATTCAATTTTGTAACATCCCTCTTATACACATCTGTTTTTTGCCACAGAAATGATATAAAATTCTTCATAATGCTTTCTTATTCCTCATCAACACAAACATTACAATTAATGAGTAACCACAACAAGAAAATATTCATGGCCAAAGAAGAAAGACTACATTTTATAAAACCTGTACTACCTACCACGGGTGCCATCTTAATTTAGTTTTGTTTAACATAAACTACGAATTTCTTGTATGCCAAAATATATACACTCCCATGACTTTTCAAAGTACTTCAGTCTTCCTGTCATAGCAGTTGTGTACTCTTGTGAAACCCTGTCATAGCAGTTGTGTACTCTTGTGAAACCCCTTAATGTTTACAACAGCTTTATCTTCCACCTGTATTTAAAACCCTTTTCTTCTTAGTTGGCAGCATTGTAGCATAAATCAGCCACCTTCCTGTGACATATTTTATATGTCACTGATTTTTCAAAGACATCCCTGATTTGAGGTCAACATTTTCCCCCGTCTCTTCTAAAATCAGTCATCTTTCAGAAAAGGGCACTGATTACCATCGACAAACATCAACAGTCATTAGTATTACAGACTCCTCTTACTTCTGAAAATCCATGTTAATTTAAAGTCTCTTAATCTATCCATTTTTTAAGATGATTAATACCTATATTTAGAGTTTGTCCTTGAAGCATCTACCCCTGTGGCAAAGAGGGATAAAGCCCTAAGTAATCTGTGTATGATCATGGAGCTGGCAGGAAATGGGCGGGAGATTTGAGTTAGAGGCATACAGCTTGCCCATACTGGGGGGATGAGGGCAGTTTGGATCACCATTTGGTGACACCAGCTGGAAGTTCGGGGGGGGGGGGGTGCAGCCATCTGGAAGTGCTGTCACGGCATAGCCACACAGGACAGGGAGCAGTCATAGAGGGAACCTTGTGTACTCCACCTCTCCCCAAGACTGGCAGTTTTATAACAAAGCTTTATTTTACCTTTTATTTCCTTGCAATTATGTTTTCATGTTTGCAGTTTATCTTTCCAATTCTTAACTATGTATTTTTTGCTAGTCAATGAAGACTAACTGCATTTAATAACTTATCACTCTAATCCTCCTGTTAGTTTACCTTGTACCTTGCCGTAAACAACTATAGTTTAACTATGTATTTCTGAAAAAAGCCTTCATGATTGTTGAATATGCAGTTGTGCTACCTACCTGCAATGAAATGTTATATTATACGTTATTTGAAACCTAGCAAAACACCTACAAGACAATACTACCAAAGAATGGTTTGGTAACCATTTAATTAACTTTCCGGGGAAAGCCATTTGGCATGACATTTACTTTTATATTTTTTATCCTCTCCTTCAAAATCTGATATCTCATCTATAATAACCTTAAACGAAGTATGCATTTTTCACCATTTGACTCCCTGACACTGCCCCTACCCTAACACTAACCCCATAAACTTACTTAAAAAAAACTTTTACTATTAATACTATCAAACAAGACAGTCTGACACACAAATGCAGATGCACAATCAAACACAATACAACATTCGGTCACTTACCAGATTTTAATAACTCTAACCCTAACAAACACACACACACACACACACACACACACACACACACACACAAAAACATTCATCAGCACTATCTTGAAAATACCTTCAACAGACTCACTCACACACTACAAAACATTCACACACACCACTAAATCTCATCTAGCCTTTACTGTAACCCTAACCCAGGCTTGTGATATCACGCTCATGTGCACACATGCACACACACCATTGAATACATTTATCCTCTTCCCTTACACTAACCCTAACCAGCACACACCACCAAATCTCTTCTTGTACCTAGCCCTTATTCTAACCCCAACCCACAAACACTTACACACATTCCGACCCCAATCCACTTACCTTACACACACCTATTCAAACTTCCTGCCTTTGATGAAAAATACTATCAGCAGCGTGTGTTCAACCCCTTTATACACAATGTCAAATAAATTGCTACTTGACAGTGTCTAACAGCAAATATTTGTGCATGTTTATATTATAGAATTTATTTACACACACAACTATATATATGTGTGTGTATGCATTAAATGCATATACACAGAGTAACTTTTCTTGCGGAGGAAGGGTAACACAAGTCACTACAAATCTGACCATTTGCCATAAGCAGGCAAGCAGTAATTTTTGCACAGATTTAATGTATCAAAAAGGCCACTTGTAAAGCATTCTCCTCTGATCTATATCCAAGAACTATTTTTCTGCCCCATATTTCTGATCTGCTCCTCAGAAAATGTGTGGTTTTGTTTTTTGTTTTTTTTGGAAATTCATTGAAAATTGAATTGGCTAAAAATAATGACAGACATTTAAGCTTTAGACTTCATATCCTTCAGAAAATGCATGATAGTACACAACCTGTTACTGTAGCAACATTCTAAGTTCATAAGAGCAATATTTAAAATCTGTCCTTATTTTTAGGTTTTTGTACTATCACTGTTTCTGGCTTTGTCTGGATTTCTTGTGCTAAGAGGTTGAGAGGTGTGTCTGTAGCTCAAACCCAGCTTGTTAGCCTATTTCCAGGTACTCATTGCTTCCTACTATGAGATACACAGATAATTCACCAACATTCTATTCATACAATGCACTATAAGATCAGAGACCTTTCAATCAGCAGGCAGCAAGGGACAACATTAGTCTCTGAGACATTTTATTAGGTACACCTGTACATGACAATAGAGAATAAAGTTGCCAATTTCTGAAGTAGAAAACAAAAGCCCAGTTTTTAGGATACATTTACTGACATTAAAGGTAATATATTTCTTCCCCATATTCTCTATCTGGGAAGGTTATTTTCTTTTATCATTCAATGGCATACATTAAACATTTAAATTAATTTGTGTAAGACCAAAGGAACTATGTTTGCCTGCATTGTGATAACAATGGTGGGCGCTCGTCATTTTTATTTTAAACTATTACAATGGCACACCAAAGGAGGTGGAGTTGCAATATATATAAAAGACATACACACCTCCAGGCTGGCCAAACATTCCAGGTGCAGTTAACCATTGACAAGATCCTTATTAAAATCATAGCTAGCTACAGGCCCCCAGCTTTGACTCAGGATGCCCACTCCACCTATTTGGACCTCTTTGAATCTATCAAGATTCAACCCTTTACCCTGATCCTGGGTGACTTTAACTATCCAGCCATAGATTGGAAGAACTATTCATGCCAAAACACAAATGCCCAGAGATTCCTTGATTTCATCAATGCAAAGGCTTTGGACCAGCTGGTTGACACCCCCACAAGAGGTGAAAATATCTTGGAATTGTTTTTTACCAACACAAGCAACCACTGCAGCATCCCTACAGTGTCATTCTACCTGGTAAGATCCAACCACAAAGCTATCAGTTTCGAAATCACCATCTCCACTAACCCCCCCCCCCCCCCCAGCTAGGGTGAAATAAAAAAACTTCTTCAAGGCTGATTACAACCTCCAGAGGGAAGGTATAAACATCTTCAAAGCCCGTTCCCCCTCCATAAGAACTGGCACATATGTCCAAACCTACACCAAAGTACTATACAAGCATTTATATAACTGCATGGATCAGGAATACTCAACAGGACAAATTCCTCCTCCTCAAGGAAGAATAAACCTGTCTGGTGGACATCCGCAATAAATAAAATTGCTGTCCTGGACCAAGAAGGAGCAGATGCCTAATTGGAAGCAATCTCTCCTTAGCCTAAACAAGCAAATAAGAGCACTAGTAAAATCCTTCAGAGCAAGCTTTGAGTCCAAACTGGCCACATCTACTAAAGACAATCATAAAGCCTTCTTCACATATGTCCACACTCTCAAAGGTAGTACTCAGGTCTGCTCAGAACAGATGGTCAAGGACAACACATACACAAATGCTGTAGATATACCCAACCTGCTGGCAGGCAGGTTCAGTGAAAACTTTACCCCTCTGCCCCCCCCCTCATCAGTAAATCAGGACATCCACAGCACCTGCCTCCTCCTCTTAAATCTAGGGAGCAATTCATCACTGCCCTCTCAAATGCAAAAAAATACAGCCACCATGGGACCTGATAACATCCCAGGCTGCATCCTACATCAACTCAGGCAAGAACCTGCAGCATCATTAGGCACCCTATTCAACCAAAGCCTGAGTACTGGCTTCATCCCTGCCGAGTAAAGGACAGCCACTGCCATCCCTTTGCACAAAGGTGGAGCGTCCACCAATCCAGGAAATTACAGACCCATCAGCCTTACTAGCCTGATCTGCAAAGCCACTGAGTGCATCATCATGGACCTCATTAACAAGGACATCAGCGACCTCCAAATCCTTGATCCCACACAGTTTGATTTCATCAGGGGGAGGTCATTCCTGTTAAATTTGCTCAACTTCTTTGAGACAGTCACCAAAGCCATCAGTGAGGGGAAGATGGTGCACATCACCTACCTTGACCTTGCCAAAGCCTTCAATACTATTCCCTAGCTTGGTTATAACAGATAAACTCTCTCAATCTGTATGTCACCAGATGTGTAGCAAACTGGCTCACTGATGGAACCCACCTAGTGAAAATAGGAGAAGCCACCTCATGCAGTAGACCTGTAACGAGCAGTGTACCCCAGAGATCAGTCTTGGCGCCTCTGTTTGGGATATACTTTTCAGAGGTGCAGGCCAAAACCAGTTGGCTATGGCTGACCAAGTTTGTAGATGATTGCAAGCTGGGAGCTGTCATCAATTCCCCTAGTGATGTGGACATACTCCAAGAGGGTCTCACCCAAACAAATGACTGGTTCCAGATACATGGCTTCACACAATGCCAAAAAATGCATCATCCTCCCCTTCGGGGAGAGTGAAGTCCCCACAAATTATCACATTAATAACAAGGTCTTAAGCATGCAATCAGTCATGATGGACTTGTGCACACAGGTTGACAACAAACTGATTTTTGTCCATGATATTACCTCCATTGTATGGAAAGCTTTCTACATGGCCACCCTCATTAGTAAGGGTATATACTCATCGAAAGACAGGGAGTTCATAACATCCCTGTAGTCTACCCTTATAAGATCCACTATTGAGTACAATGCCCCTTTTGGCATGTACCTCACAAAGCAGATGCAGCAGCTGGACAGACCACAGAGGTTCCACACCAGGAGAATCTAATGCCTCAAACATCTACCCTACACAGATAGACTAAAGGCCCTGCCCCTCTACTCTGTCTCATACAGACTCCTTAGAGGTGACCTTTGTCTGGCATACAAAGCAATCTCAGACCTCGGCTTGACGGGACTGCTGCATAACCACAAGTCAAGCTCCACTCGAGTAACCTACACGCATGATCCCTACCTGGTCTGTGACATCAATAGGACTTGTTGATGGGACAGATTTGTGCCCCAGAGACGCCTCCTTCTGTGGAATAGACTCTCTCTCTCTCCATGTCAAACAGAGTACCTCATTAACTGTTTTTAAGTGCAACCTGGATAACTGGTTGGTGAACACAAAATACACCCCTGGTATTCCACCTGTGTCCCTGCTGGACAGGGGCATTGGGTGCTGACTTGTCGGAACATGGGCTGAAGTCTTGGCTAGGCTTGTAAGGGCCTCAGGGCCAATAGCCTAGTAACTTCCTATGATCTTATGATCCTATACATCTCAACCTCTTAGATCAAGAGATCTGGACAAAGTCACTGGTAATTGGAGGGGGGGGGGGGCAAAGGCCCAAAATTAGGGACACTTTTTAAATATTGTTCTTAAACTTAGAAAGTTGATAGAACAGGTTTTGAATTAGCATGCATTTTCTGAAGTGTATGAGGTCTGAAAATCAAATGTCTTCTATTATTTTCTGACTTCAGACTTCAAAGATTTAAGAGTGATTTGCCAGAACTACAATTTTGTGAGAAATGGACCAAAATATGAGTAAAAATTCTGGACAGTTGAGAGATATGTGCAGCACACCCAAATGAAACAGGAACAGAAGGAAAAAAACAGTAGCCTGCCCATAATGCTGCAAGCAGCTTCCCTGAAGGGTAAACAAAGATAACCTGTGTTTGTAAACAGACACACTGGAACCAAGACAGGATTTGTTTCAAGTGTAAACAAATGTTATTGAAAGAAGTGTCTGCAGGTTAATGATTGGTAGAACTACATCCCAGTGTAAACATGAAAGCAGGTTTAATAGCACTGCTGCTTAAAGCTGTGTTTAGACCTCCAGGACAAGTAAAAAGTATCAGTGGAAGTCTTAAGATATACACTGTGAAACCAGTCGTTTTATTCTTAATGAACTTCAGAGTTGATCTTTTTCACTGAAGACAGACACAGAACGTTACCATTATGCAGCTAATATAGGCAGATATTACAAAGTGAAGATTTAATGAAAGGTTCATTCTCCTTGATATGATAATAAAGGGCCAGCTTGCACACATAATGACATGGTGCAGTAATGGGAACATTTACCCGGGCAAGACATACTGATTATTAATTTTATTTCAACCTGTCAACACATACATCATCTCTGTCATTAGGATATGAACCATAGGTGACCTCCTTTATACAATATTTTCTTGCAGATACAAAAGGGAACCATCCCTCTCTTAGTCCATTTTAAAATACAGTCAGTCTGTCATCAGTCACTCACAAAGCAACACTTAATTGCCTCCTATGATGTCTACCATGCATGCCTAATATGCCTACCCGACCAAAACTGCTGGCCAGCTTCTTATAGTGTACGCATTTTATTTATTTATTTTTTTCTCCTCCAGAAAATTAAGACAGCACATTAATGTAAGTGCTTAAATCCGTACATACCTTTCTAAGCAGACTGAAGTATAAGAACAAATTTATAGGCCAAATATATGTTATAAACTTAATCCGGATAGTTCTTAATCTTTTGTGAGCCTAGAAGGAAAGTTCATACTGCTTTTCATGAGTGCTATACAGTGGAAACAAAGCTATTATTAGATGCATCTCTAGAGATTGCAAAGGGGCATTAAGCATCCATGAGCTCTTGCAAATTTCTTCTTTGTCCTGAGTCTGTCGAAACTGTTTGCAATCTATTCTTTGCTATGGAATGTAAGATTGTAGTGCCCCTGTTTATGTAGTATGGAGTAAAATGATAAAGCCTTGATAGGACCACAATTGGCAATTAACTGCTTGGGAAATGGAGATGCAGGACAGAGAAGAAAAGGAGGGAGTCTCTGATGCCAGCCTGCCCGTAATGGGAGGAGGGACGTAGTCCTGCTGACAGTAACACTGGCACTTACTGGAGAGAAAGGGGCATGGAATGCAGCTGACATTCAGTTGTCTCCACCAAAAAAGGCAGTTTTTCTGATGTGAGAGTGCAGGACTGTAACCACCCACAGGGAAAGCACTGTAGGCAACTAAATCTGTGAACACATGACTGCAGTTAGTGTGGGAAGGGGTTAGGATTAGAATATGAGGAAAACCCCCTAACAACTGCCTGGACAATAGCCTCCAGGGATCTGCTGTCATCCCACAGGGGAAAGAATGGGCTGAATGAGTGCAGGACGGCTAGTGGGCAATGGAGACTTAAAAGAGAAGTATGGATGAAACCTGATACCAGGTGTAAAGTATATACTACATGTTAAAGGTCCTGCATTAAATAACACATACAAAACATTTATGGTTTTATTTACTTTATACATATATATATATATATATATATATATATATATATATATATATATATATATATATATATATATATATATATATATATATATATATATACGTATATATTATATATAGTATATATATATATATATATTTTATACATATATGTATAGATATAGATACTCACACACACACACACACACACAAACACACACAGACACAGTGTGCGTGGATTTCTTTGAGAGAAGGTGCTGGAACAAATCGCCAAGTTTTACAAATATGAGGCACAAATCCTAATGAACTCTGACTTCAAAGATCTGCGCACTCTGATACAATAGCATCCTTTTATAACCGTATTCTACACTGAGCCACCAGAGTTTTAAAACTGATAAATAACTGAAAAAAAAACTAAAACATTTTCTGTTAGCTACAAGGCAAACTGTTTGTGTATATTTTCTTGGACAGGCTTTCCCCCTTATTCTCCTCTGACTGTGTCATATAAATGTCAGCACAGTTTACTTCATGTGGTTATCAAAAAGAACTCAAGACTTCAGCAGTGAGTTCTACCTCTGCATGAGCAATCAAGATAACTGCTCTGTGCTTCAGGTTCTTAACACACTTCAAGTTTCTATTAGTCCTTACAGCAGTAAATTGTGCTTTGTTACGTTGTTGCTTATCTCCTAGATTTAATTCTGTTATAGCAGCTTATGTTTTCTGAAATCTCTTTGCTACATTCCTGCTGTTCCTGATAAAATGAGAAACATCAAACTTCAATTATTTTCTCTGCCATGGTACAAGAGGCAATCATTTTCTCTGTCAAGGTGCAACCAAGAATACCAGAAATAAACTGAGTAATTTCTCAGTGTCACTTTTCAACCATGAAAATAAACATCTTTTTGATGTCTGCACTGTCAAGCTTCTGATACCTTCTATCACTGTAAAATGAATTCAAAAGATACAGAAATGAAATAAGAAGATGCTTATAAGATTATAAGATCAAGAGTAATTTCCGATACATGGTAGAGTAGACTATGTGTTACTTATTATGGAGATGGAAAAAAGATCTCAGCGTGCAACATTCTGGTTGTGAGGGGTCATCCTCTTTGACTGGTTCACTATTAGACTGACTAAGCAAGTTCATTAACCTGATAAGCAGACTTTTTGTTACTGCAAGCTTTGGTTCATTTTGCTCATAAACAAAAATACAGATTTTCTGTCTTACTTTGACCAAGTCTACGTGGCAATAACCGTGCAAAGGCATTCAACCTATCCACTCCAGTACTACAGACAAAATTTCAGACAGAACAATTTAGAACGTTGTGTAGTTTGAAGGAGATGTTCTTACAGTGTATAAGAAACAAACAATAAACAGCACTCTTGCACCCTTCTTGCATGTTTCTGTACAGAATTAAATATCATTGAAAGTACAGAATTAATGTACTATCTGAAGGTAAGCAAGTTAAAAATATAGGCTGACAAATTGAGGAGCTAATGAACAGAACTCCCTTCTAGAAAAACATTCCTACATGTCTGAATTAACTCATTCAGTGCAATCCATTTCCTCTCACACATGAGAAAGTCTTGCCAGCAATAGCAGGGTGTAACTGCATATTAAGTCAACCAAACTTAGCTGTATGAACACACACATATAGAAACATGCCATCCCCTTTATCATAATATTCCTCTCTGCACTCTCCTATCTGGCATCAAAACAGACATTGCTTACAACCAAATCTGATTTTCAGACACCTGTAACGTTTATGAAGGTCTACCCACATTAGTCCTGCTGATCAGGTCTACAGACAACAGCCTCAATGGTAGCAAGAATTTCAGTAAAATATCTAATCAAACTCAGCAAATCACCCTTTTCAATAATGTTATTGAATCACATTCCTGCACTGTCCACAAGTGCATCACTTCCAATGTGCTCCAGATTTTAGCATGTTACACTGTGTAATGATCTTTTTCATTACATTCTCTATTTAAGTCTATTTGCACATCAGAAATTGAACTTTAGGCATATGCTGTGCCATGATTTCAGGTGTTTTCAATGCACAAATTAGTCAGCTATGTATTTCTGATCTACAAGTAGTATTCAAGGATGGTGCCTCACAACTCAGCACCACAGATAACAATAGCTGTGACCATGAAAAAGCATCAAAATCACTGACCTCCATTTGAAGGTTCTCACCTTTAGATGACAATGGATCCTTTGAAATGAAATTCAGCATCTTAAAAAAAGGACAGTGACATTTTTACAACTGACTGCCACTACCAAGAAGGAATTAAAGTTAGCAACAACATTAGCCTTTGACAGCAGCTTAACTACAGCAATGTCTGCCAATAGTTGACCACTGTTTCTGCACAGATCTATTTGACATCAACTGTAGGCACATCCGGCATTAAGGACAGGTCAGCTAGTTAGGTTACATTAGTTATATTCTTACTTTAGTAAATTTGTCAGGACTGTTTCAAACATACCTCGCAACTTCTTAGCACAAGAAATCTGGACAAAGCCTGACAAAATAGGGGGCAAAGGTCCAAAAATAGGGACACATTTTAAACATGGCTCTTATAAACATAAAAAGTTGCTAGAATAACAGGATTTGTATTTGTTTACAAAATGCAATTTTTATGAGGAATAGACCAAAAAATATGAGGCAAGAATCTGGACATTCTGCAAAAATCTGTACAGTTGAGAGGTATGGTTTCAAAATGACAGTATGTGGCACGGACATAAGTGTTCTCTACTTAAATGTTATTACCGTGGCCCAGATGGAGCAAGTCCTGTGTTGCAGGCAGCCATGGTTAATTTAGTGGACTGAGGTGCTGCAGAAGCTGGCCAGAGAGATGAGTGTGTGACCTAAGCCAGCCTGTCTGGCTGGGGACAGGGAAAGTTGCAGCTAAGATCTTTTATGATGTGGTGTGTAACAACATCTGGAACACAAAAGCAACAGCTGTCAAGGTAGAACAACAGTCCAATCGGGCACTGAGCTGTCCCACAGATGAGCTAAGACAAAGAGTGTGTGTGTATAAGCTGTAATCAGTATAGTAGGTCCTGCTTTGGAAGCATGCTGCTGCACTGGTGATGCAAAGAGGGTTGAAAAGGTTTCCTAGGTCTGATCCAGCTGGATGATGCTCATTCATTGGCTAACTCTCACCCCCCCCCCCCCATGCAGCTGAACTGCCATTAGAATAAGGAAATAAAATGGCTGATTGGTCCCAGGTAGGGACCCTGGGCTGAAGAGACTTGCTCCTTACTAAGCCAGTAAGTACGTAAATAAATAAATAAATAAATCATAGCTCTTTGTACAGGTTGAAGTTACAGAGAGCAGACAAAACATCAGAAAATTGTTTACAAAAGTAATCAGACCACTTAGTGGTACTAGCCATCAGGTACCTCTAGGCGGTCAGTTTACGTATTGCTCCATACAATACATAAACTGTCAGAAAAAGACACTGTTATGGGTCCATTTGTCATTTACTGCTAGACACATCATACATAAGGGTCTCATAAGATGAATAAAGCCTCAAAAAAAACTTTTAAACAAAATGCGACAGTTTTTAAGGCTAATCCATTTCATACTATCCGTATACAGTATGCTCACCTGCATGTCCTAAAATACAGCACTTCAGAGACAATATTTTTTTTTTCAAATATTTTTAACATTTAGAAAAAAAAATGACTCTCACACTAGTAAGGATTCAGTAACCTCTTCAGTTGGACTGCATCTGGAACCATTTCAGACAGAGAAAAAAGGTTTACAATTACTCTGTGTATACAACACACACAACATATATATTGTAGATAGGCAGACAACTAAGAACACTGTCTGTAGTGCAACCACCAAAAGTTCATGCCAGAGAATGTATAAGCTCAGACAGGCTGAGGACAGGAATGATGTTAGGATTTTTACTATACAGCATCAGCAGCAAGGAAACAGCTTATTTAAAATTTGTCCTGCAATGCCTTATAGTCAATGGAAGTAATCCAGCAATTTGCATCTTTTGTGAAATGTATGACTAGTGTCACACCATTCAGTAAATACATACATCTGCATACTGGTACAAGATTTTTATAGCCATCAAAGAGGACAGGGTTAATCTTGCTGCTATAGTCATATCCAAGGCCTGCAACTCACATCAAGACAACATGGCCAGGGAGACTAGGGAATCAGAAAACAATTTTCGATGACATATAAGGGCTGCTTAATCCAAACTCTCTTTCCATTCCTCCTGTAGTAGCTAAGCTTTAGATCAAATTTAACAGATCATGTTCCAGCCATCTATTTTAAACACTTCCTGTCTGCTATTACATTCTCAAATTCTGTCATTGTTTTGACCATAGTATCTTTTTCATGAAAACCCTTTCAAACAGGTTTCATTCCCTTTCTGCAAAATTGTCTAAACTTTTATGCCCCATGATATCAGCAGCTTACTTGCACCTTTTGGACGTACCCCTCAGTGCTCTTAATTTCTAGGAAATGTGTCACACTCATGGATTGTATGACATCCCCTTGGATAGTTAAGTGTTTCAATAATGCCCCCCAAATGTCTTTATTCTAAATGATGCATGCTGATCTCTCTTAAATCACTCATTACAGGGCTTCTTGTATAGACTGTGTACATAGGACTGTATATACCATAATGAAAGGGTCTTCACAGCTGTCTGAAGGATAATCACTTCCAGCTTTCTGTTGGTATACTCATGCCACATAACATGCACCTCTCTGTTCTACCACCCTTTCTGCTACCTCCAGATACAACTTGCTTATTTTCTGCCTTCTGATATAACTGCTATTTTTTTTCTTGTTTTTATGATACTTTTCCTTCCAACTCCATGTACGGTCAAGCTCTCTCAACATTTGGTTCCAAGATTATAATTTTAGCTTTTTTTTTTTTTTAAACCTGGAAATTTGCTAGTAAGGTACTGAGCATAAGCACCAGCTGGAACACACACGCACAAAGAAAAATCTTACATAAACATAACAAAAATGATAAAAAAAGTCACATGGATGATGGTACAGCATACCTCTCAAGTGTACCTCATTACGAGGAACGTACCTCATTTGGGGTCTTAAAAAGTTCATGTTGCTCAAAGTTCCTCAATGTTCCACATTGAAAGACTCTGTCACACATTCAGTGTTAGGAATTTTTTAAGTGAAATCCATGGTAAATATAAATAAATCATATTAATTCATTGAAAGATCTTCCTTATAAGCAAAAACAGCATATTTTAACCATCCTATGGCCTTCCTAGTTGAAGTTGTTAGTAAGCCATTAGTATGTGTTCCACATTTTGCCCATTTGTTCCACATTATGAGGGCTAGTGTTCCTCATTTTGGAGATGGAAGGTTGAGAGCAATGTGGTACAGAATCATCAAAATGTACAGGAATTTTACTGCAATATCTTTCTTCCTACTTTGAACCACAAATCAGCTCTTAAAAATTAATAGAGACTATAGACACAGAATTAAAGCAAACCTAACTTGTTAATTATACCTACAAGACTGCATCAACCCTTGCATCTTGGTCTTATTTCTAATCTCAGTATCCTCAACATGGTTCAAATGAGGCAATGCTAACCACTGAGACCTAAGGATGTGCTGTAACCCTGAAAGCCAGATCCTATAATGATGTCTCATACTGTAAAAGCAACATCATCACGATGTACCCTGTTCTACCAAATAATTTCCTGGAAAACATCAGCATGTATATTTTATAAAAGGGTCCCTTCCTGAATTCAATTAACTAGTACCTCACTTCCACACTTTCTTTATATAAACACATTTTAATTTTGCAAAAGGAAACATTTACCAGTATTGCATCTTTTCTATTATGTCCTGTGTCCAAACATAAGAATACACAACTGGAGGTATTTACAGAATAGAAGAACAGCTAAAAGTAACTTTGTAACACCAAGGTTCTGAAAAGAAAGTGCTGGAACTTTCAAAAATGAATAGTGCTTGCAGACGCTGGAGACAGATTTGAATTAAGGAATACAGGCCAAGCAGCTCCAACAATCAAATAATACATACAAAGGATTATGATTAGGTCTCCAGTCATAAACATCCATACATCTACAACCCTTATCCCATTTTTACACATGGGGTTGGAGTCTCACTTCAACACTGAAAATTATCTAGAGCCGAAGTTGACATTGCTTGGTGCCTTGCCTTGCTGAGGTTGCTCTTCCACACCACACACTTGCATGCAAACTCACACCTCTGTCCAATTTGGTGTGTCCAGTGTACCTACTGCACATCTTTGGAATGTGGGAAGAAACCAGATCATACAGAATAAACGCACATGAACACAGGGAGGACATGCAGACAATGCACAGAAGGCACCACAGATGAGAATCAAACTGGGGAACCTCTTGCTTTGAGGTGGCAGCACTATCTGTTTTAACACTGTGCCGCCCTATGTTTGACACATGGATGACAAAAAATTCATTTTGAATGCAGACAGAAGCAGAGTTCAAGAAAAGCATCTTCCCATCTGTCCTGAGAATACTTTGCAGTGCATTGAGCTTCATCCAATCTAGGTACTACCAGTCACAAAAAAAGTGTAGGAGTGTTAAGTGTTTTACCACTTTCAATGTCAAACATTGAGTGCCGGCACACAGAAAGCACACAGATGTGATGCCTCTCTATGGAAACAATGGGTGTAATACCTTTTAGATACAGTGGATATAAAAAGTTTACACACCCCTGTTAAAATGCCAGGTTTTTGTGATATAAAAAAATGAGACCACAATAAATCATTTCAAAACTTTTCCCACCTTTAATGTGTCCTATAACCTGTACAATTCAATTGAAAAACAAACAGATCTGTTAGGGGAAAAATATAAAAAATTAAAAAACATACAATACGCTGGTTACATAAGTGTGCACACCCTTAAACTTTTGATTTAATTACAACATTCAGTCTTCTTTGGTACACACCTGCCATCAATTAGAGAGACTCTGATTAACCCCAAATAAAGTTCAGCTGTCCTAGTAGGATTTTCCTGACATTTACTCAGTTGCCTGCTACAGCAAAAGCCATGGTTCGCAGACAGCTTACAAAGCATCAAAGGGATCTCATTGTTGAAAGTTATCAGTCAGGAGAAGGGCACAAAAAAAATTCCACAGCACTGGATATACCATGGAACACAGTGAAGAGAGTCATCAAAAAGTGGAGATAATATGGGACAACAGTGACAGTGCAAAGAAATGGACATCCCTCCAAAATTGTTGAAAGACAAGCAGAAAACTATTCAGGCAGGCTGCCAAGAAACCTACAGCAACACTGAAGGAGCTGCAGGAATTTCTGGCAAGTACTGGTTGTGTACTACATGTGACAATATCCCATAGTCTCCATGTCTGGACTATGGGGTAGGGTTGCAAGACAGAAGCCTTTTCTTACACAGAAATCATCCAGGCCCGGCTAAAATTTGGAAAACAATACATCAAGTCTCCCAAAAGCATGTGGGAAAATGTGTTATGGTCTGATGACACCAAGGCTGAACTTTTTGGCCACAATTCCAAAAGGTAGGTTTGGAGCAAAAACAACACTTCACATCGCCAAAAGAACACCATCCCCACAGTGAAGCATGGTGGTGGCAGTATCATGCTTTGGGATTGCTTTTCTTCAGCTGGAACTGAAGCTTTAGTCAAGGTGGAGGGGAATTATGAACAGTCCCATATACCAGTCACTTTTGGCCCAAAAACTTTGGGCGTCTGTTAGAAAGCTGAAGATAAAGAGGAATTTCACCTTTCAACATGACAATGACCCCAAGCATTCATCCAAATCAACAAAAGAATGGCTTCACCAGAAGAAAATTAAAGTTTTGGAATGGCCCAGCAGGAGCCCTGACCTAAATCCAATAAAAAATCTGTGGGGTGACCTGCAGAGGATTGTGCACAAGAGATGCCCTTACAATCTGACAGATTTGGAGCGCTTTTGCAAGAAAGAGTGGGCAAATATTGCCAAGTCAAGATGTGCCATGCTGATAGACTCCTACCCAAGATGACTGAATGCTGTAATTAAATCAAAAGGTACTTTGGCAAAGTATTAGTTTAAGGGTATGCGCACACAACAAAGTATTAGCTTAAGGGTGTGCACACTTATGAAACCAGCATATTGTACATTTTTTATTTTTTATATTTTTTCCCGTAACAGATTTGTTTGTTTTTCAATTGAATTCTGCAAGTTATAGGTCACATCAAAGGTGGGAAAAGTTTTGAAAGGATTTGTTGTGGTCTCATTTTTTTATATCACAAAAACCTGGCATTTTAACAGGGATGTGTACACTTTATATATCCACTGTACATTACTCTGTTACATTTTTTGATTAAAAGTGTGGTGGAGCACAGCACTTTCTACTAGTCTCTGGTGTCCTGCACTGACCATTGTTACTCTCTAGCACTGAAATTCAGCAGCACTTGGGGTGCTTAACAAAAGATTGTTAAGCACCTTTATGACATCAGAAATATATTTCATGATGTCAGAGTGTAAGTGTGGTGCTCCATGCACTGAAAAAGGTTTATAACTGCAATAATACACAGTGGTGGTGGGTTGTTACTGTTATGAGTCCCACCTGGCTGGAGCATTTTGCCCATTAATCATATTATTACTTACAAAACGCAAACATTAAGGATGTTTAGGGTGAGACAGATGTAGCCATAAAGAAGCAAAGCTTCTGTAGTCAAAAACTACTTGAGTCAAGAATACCAGTAGACTGCAACAGACAGTGGAAAGCAGGAACACATAGGTCACTGTGCATTAAAGAGCCCCATCCCAACTATAAAATCAATTTTGAGGAAAAAAAGGTACTGGTATTATGTAGTCATTAAACTTGCCCCCTTTTCCATATTTCAGACCCTCATCACAACTCACACATAATGAAATCCATCTTGGACTATGTGCCATTATATGAGTCTCACTATGTTAGTCACAAAACTCAAAGCAATGCATAGTTTACACTCTATGTTATATTGTTACATTACTCCTACTAAAGGGAGTGAAGGGAAAAACAATATCAATGAAGTCACCAAGATGGCCACGGCATAAAAAATGGTTACTTGTCTTATAACCAGTGACTGTCCGAGTGGTAATGCCTCCATGTCAGCAAAAGCAGTTAGCATTTTGGTTCAACCTGCAACATTTCAAATGGTATGTCTGTGCACTCTGGAAGACAGAATCCAGTGTGAAATGTATGAGTATTACATCAAATGACGATATTACTTGTTCTGTTCAACAACCCCATGCCATTTCAATCAACACAATTATTGTAGGCCATACATGACCTACAGCTCTTGGTCTTTCCCCACTTCCTTTCTACAAATACTATTTCCTTAAAAATTTCTTTAGCACATCAGTATTTTCAGCAAAAATGATCCCCTCCACTTCCTGACAACTAACTTCTTTGCTTCCATGCAGGGGTATGTGGCACTGTGGCTTAACTCTGACTTTTGACCACCATATTGCCTCTGTTGTATGGAAAACTTTCTACATGGCCCACCTCATTTGTAAGGGTATCTCATCCATGGGCAAGGTGGTCATAACATCCCTGTATTCTTCCCTTATAAGACCCATTATTGAGTACAAGGCCCTTTTCGACATGTACCTCACAAAGCACATGCAGCAGCTGGAGAGACCACAGACGTTTCTCACCCAGAGAATCCGGGGCCTCAAACATCTACCCTGCACAGATAGGCTAAAAGCCCTGTCCCTCTACTCAGTCTCCTACAGACTCCTCAGAGGTGACCTCTGTCTGCCATACAAAGCAATCTCAGACCCCGCCCGGATGGGACTACTGCATATCCACAAGTCAAGCTCCACTCAAGTAACCCGCATGTGTGACCTCAACCTGGTTTGTGACATCAAGAGGACTTGTTGGCGAGACAGATTTGTGCCCCAGAGACTCACCCTTTTGTGGAATAGACTCCCTCTCCACATAAAGCAGAGTAACTCATTAAACCGTTTTAAGCACAATCTGGATAACTGGATATGGAACAAAAAATACCCCCCTGGAATTCCACCTGTGTCCCTAATGGACAGTGGCACAGGGTACTGACTTGTTGGAACATGGGATAAATTCTTGGATAGGTTTGTAAGGGCCTCAAGGCCAATAGCCTAGTAACTTCCTATGATCCTATGAACTCTGTATCAGCCCATGTGACCTACATTTCTCACTCATTTCATGTATACACTGACACTTGATGCAAAGATACCTAGAGGACACTGCAGCTTCAGCAGCTAGGAAGAGGAGAACCATCCTCTATAGGGCAGTCATATTATGAGGTGGTGATGGGTATTAGGTAAATACTTTCATAATATAGTTTTGTGAGAATTATAAAATATGGAATACTGTGATCAGAACCTCTTAAAATTACCATGCTTTTTCCCATTATATTACAGAATTCAGATAGGAAAAATGTCTTCCATTAATGCAGTAAAGATGCATACACAGGTGCACCATGCATTTTTTTACTTTTGTTATTCACTTGCTAACTAGGTAAGTATGTGGAAGGCAAATTTCTTCTCTGGGTGGATGTCTAGCTGACTGACTTGTTCAGAGTCTCATAGTATAGAAGTGGTTACTGAGGAAACCAAACCTGGAACTACAGAATAGGTTCATAGGTAGGTACTAAGCTATCTGCCCGAGGGCATTTATAAGCCTAGCCAGAGTGCGTCAGCTTTTGCCGCCCCATTGATTAATTAACTGAGCCTCTGTTAAGAAGAGCCAATGAAGTGATCCCAGGGGTGTATTTTCTCTTATCCATCCACTCGTCAAGGTTTCTCTTGAAAAGTGGTAGCGAGGGGCTCTGCCTAATGTAGTTAGAAATTTTGTTCCAAAGCATGGGGGAGTCTCTGTGACAGGAATCTATCCCTCCGGCATGTTCTATTTATTGTATTGGCTAGGTTTAGCTCACTAGAGTGAGTGGCTCGCAGTGACTTGGATTTCTTTAGGTGGAGAATGTCCATCAATTCTGAGTTGGACATGGCTTTGTAAGTAAGGCAGAGATCACCGCTGAGTAAGCGATATTACACTGAGTAGAGCTGGAGTTTTTCCAGTCAGGCTGCATAGTACATATGTCTGAAGCCAGTAATCCTCTTGGTGAGGTACTTTTGTGGTCTTTCCAGCTGTTGGAAGTGTCTTGTGAGGTACATCCCAAATGGGGCATTGTACTCTATGATGGGTCTGATGAGTGACGAGTAGAGGGGCACTATAACCTCTTTATTTCTAGATGCAAACCCTTTAGTAATTAGATGGGCTACACAGATGGGCTACACAGAAGGATTTCCTAACTACTTTGGCAATATGATTGCCAAAGGAGAGATTACTATCTACCTGGGTCCCCAGATCTCTTATTACCTCTTCTGTATGAAGGGGGCTGCTACCTATGTGGTAATTCATGGGTGTTTTGCTTTTCCCAAACGGGATGACTATGCATTTTTTGGCATTTAGTTTCAGACCATGACTTTGACACCAGGTGTCCGTCTCAGTAAGGCCCTTTTGGAGAATGTCTGTGTCAGCTGGAGAGTCAATTATAGCTCCCAGTTTGCAGTCATCGGCAAACTTGGTTAGCCATAGTACTCTTGTGTTTGCCTATACTTCTGAGAAGTATATTCTGAACAGTAGGGGTCCCAGGACTTAGCCTTGTGACACCACTTGTGACTGGTTTCGAGTCGGACCTGGAGCCTGCTATTCTTACAGTGTGAGTTCTGTCTGTAAGCCAGTTGGCAACCCATCTCGTGACGTAGGGGTTTATGTTCAGGCTGGTGAGTTTTTCTATAATTCCCGAGTGGGGAATGGTGTCAAAAGCCTTGGTGAGGTCAAGGTAGGCTGTGTGAACTACCTTCCCCTCATCTATGGCCTTGGTGACTGTCTCAAAGAAGTCAACCAGGTTTAGTAGGCATAATCTGCCCTTAACAAAGCCGAACTGGGTCGGGGTCAAGTGTTTGGAGGTTCCCAATGTCTTTGTTAATGACTTCCATGATGATGCGCTCTATAGCCTTGCAGACCAGGCTAGTCAGGCTTATGGGGCGATAGTTACCAGGGTCAGTTGTGGCCCCTCCTTTGTGGAGCGGAATAACTGTTGCTGTGCTCCATTCTATGGGCACATAGCCTGTGGAGAGGCTGAGGTTGAACAGTGTGTTTAGTTAGGGGGTTAGTTTGTTCTATAATTCATGCAAGATGCAGCCTGGGACACCATCTGGCCCCATTGATGCTGTGCTTTTGGCTTTTGAAAAGGCTGTTTTCACCTGTGCATCTGTGATTTCTGGGACACTACACTTTTCCGGTATTGTTGTGGGCCCTTTTGGGGGTGAGAGGGCGGTGAAGTTTGCACTGAATCTATCTGCCAGGATGTTGGCAATATCAGTGGGTTCAGTATATTTTGTGCTATTTTGCACTAGCTCAGAGCATATCTGTGAGTTTCCACTTAGATTCTTGACATAGCTAAGGAAGGCTTTGTGGTTATCTTTTGAAACCTTGGCGATTTTTCTTTCAAAGTTAGCCTTGGAGAATTTTATGAAGGACCTTAATTTCTTACTGATACTAATCAGGGATGTCTTTCCATCTTGGAATTTTCTTTTTTTCTGAACTAGTTTCCTCCTCCTATTGTACAGCCTGTTTATGGCAGGGGTCCACCAGACTGGTTTCCTTCTCTTAGGGGAGTGAGTCTTGGTTTTGCTATGCATCCTTGTAAGTGCTCATAGAGTGCATTTGTAAAGGTTTCTGCATCTTGGACACTGTTATCCTTTAGCATGGGGGCTGTGAAACTTACCACCTCTGTCTGTCTTAAGTAAGCTGAAGTTTACTATAGAAATGTTTTTCACTGTGGTTTACTTGGTTGGAGTTGGTGGTGTGGTGTGGACATTCAGAGTGATTAGTTTATGGTCTGATCTAACCAGTGATGGGTTGACCTCCGGTGTGGAACACCTGTCACCCATGTTGGTGATGACCAGGTCCATTATGTTTTCACCTCTGGTAGGGGAGTTTACCAGCTGATCCAGGGCATTTGAGTTGATAAATTCCAGGAAGCGTTGGACCTGGGAGTTTGTACTTGAGTAGTTTTCCCAGTTAACAGTAGGGTAACTGAAATCACCCAATATCAGGGTGTTCGGTAAGACCTTCATGTTTTCCAGTGTCTCCAGAAAGGCAGAGTGGTGGTCCTGGGTCATGGAGGGTGATCTGTAGCAGGCCACAATTTGCACTGCAGATTTGCCTGATGTTAGTTGCACATGGATGATCTTGGAGATATCATGCTGCACCACTAACCTGGAGGTGTAGGTATCCCTGATGAATATGGATACACCCCCTCCTTTTGTGTTTCGGTCCATGATTTGTGGTCAAAATGTGTGGTATGAGTTGTAGCCCGGTAGTGCTGGGGTGCTCTGTGGAGCCTTGAACCAGGTTTCAGTTACTGCACAGATGTCGACGTTCTCCATACTGAGGAGTGCTTTGAGCGTGTGCATTTTGAGATTTAAACTCCTGGCGTTGAGTAACATAACCCTCATTTTTTTATTTCTGCCATTTACGGAGGTGGGTATGAATTTTGAGCCTTGCCTAAAAAAGGCACTATGGGGGCAGCAAGAGCCTTGGCCAGTACTCGAAAGCCTAGGGGGTGACAGGTGCAAGCCGTCTCTTGCAAAGCAACGAGGCTTGTCAAGCATGTCGTCCCAGGCTGACAGACACTGGATCCCCCTTGAATGACACCAGAAGCTTAGCCAATTGTTGAAATTGATCCTTTTTTCTTTATACTGCAGTATCATTCTTGGTGAGGGCAGGATGCTGGTCAGGGTCATACCCGCCTGGGTTACATGATCAGAGAGCTCTTCCATGTCTCTTTTCATGTAGTCCAGGGAGGTACGTCTCGGGTCATTCACACAGACATGAACAATGACAGAGTCATATTTGTACTTGTTCTGGAGTGACCTGAGTGCTTGTGTTATGTGGCAGATTCTGGCTCCCGACAGGCAGCTAACAGTAACCTACTCCTTGTCCAGCCTAGTGAGTGGGAGTGGGAATGACACTGTTAAGCATCAAATTGCCTTAACTGTTTGTTATACTGCCCAGAGCAATGCTGGATCATAGAGCAGGGGTTAACTGAAAAAAAGCCATCAGAAACATAAATGGTAAAACAAACACTGCACACTGCCACTGATACACTGACTATGCCACTGTATAAACTTACTATATGTATAAGGTGAGAAGCCATTTCCAGAATCAGGTTACTGACCATTTAAAACCTTCTGTGATAAAAGTTCTGAATAACTTATGGACCTACCTGGAATCAGCAGGGTTACTTAGCCTCATTGTTTATTTGCTGGATACCTGTGCAAGGATCACATACATACAAATACATGAATACAAATATTTCAAGCACGGGCATTAATGCCTTTCTAGCCTGACAATATACCAAAACAGTTGGTCCCATAATAAGTGTTCAAGCCGTTCTTCACAATATCTAAACTAGTGCTTGCTTTAATTTGATTCGGTAGTCTGTTTCATGCATCAGCTACTCTCTCAGAAGCAATTAGTACACTTCTCATTCCTAGAGAATCTTCTGTACTGGTTGTATGATGATTCTCTACTACTATTTGACAACCACAAACATTCTCAGAGGTAATTATCTCTAAATGCCCTATATACCTGAATAAGATCTCCTCTTAAATATTTGCATGAGACACTGTACAAGTTAAGATATTTTTAGTCTTTCATAATAACTTTTTACATCCATGGATGGCTTTGGTATACTTCCGGTGTACTCTTTTACATCCACGGATGGCTTTGGTATATTTCCGGTGTACTCTTTTACATCCATGGATGGCTTTGGTATACTTCCAGTGTACTCTTTTTACATCCATGGATGGCTTTGGTATATTTCCGGTGTACTCTTTTACATCCATGGATGGCTTTGGTATATTTCCGGTGTACTCTTTTACATCCATGGATGGCTTTGGTATATTTCCGGTGTACTCTTTTACATCCATGGATGGCTTTGGTATATTTCCGGTGTACTCTTTTACATCCATGGATGGCTTTGGTATATTTCCGGTGTACTCTTTAACATCCATGGATGGCTTTGGTATATTTCCGTTGTACTCTTTTACATCCATGGATGGCTTTGGTATATTTCCGGTGTACTCTTTTGAGTTTACTCATGCTTGTTTCCTTTTAGGGTTTCCATATTAGTATTCCATACTCCCGTTTAGGTCTAATGTAACTAGCAGACAATGACTTCAATCACTGTGTGCTGTATCAAATATTCACCTTTAAATTTATGTCTTCCAAATCTCGTATGCTTAGTTTTAGATCCATTTATCAGCATATTAGACTCCTGTGTCCAAATGGTCAATTTAGTCGAGTTCTTTTTGCAGACATGCCCTATCTCTATCTGTAACACACACAAACAATTTCCTCAATTTCTGGTCATCTCCATACACACTGTACAACAGCTCAGATGAAAAAGATAGGCCTGAAACATAAAATTTAAACAAGTACAGCCCTAAGACAAAGCCCAGACAGCCTGAATATAACCAAGAATTTCACCTGTCCAACTGCTGTATGATACTTTCTGTGTCCTATTTGTAAGCCATGCAGCTATCCATCTTATCAATAGTACACCAAGGCCTAGTTGTTTTAATCTATTGATCAGTGTTTTGTGTATGCCGCTGTCAAATGCTGAAGTTAAATCTACATATATATATATATATATATATATATATATATATATATATATATATATATATATATATATATATATATTAAATACACCACAATTTTTCATTCATAGCTATTATATTATAGAACATCATGTTACAGGTGGTACTACGAATATTTTCAACATGTGCATGCTAATATATGCTTTCAAGTCCCACCCTTTCTAGTTCTGACAATTACTTTTCCAATATTGCCTTCTCCATTAATTTTCCACAACAGGAAAGTAGACTTTATGGTCTGTATAAATCTGGATTTGTCCTACTCCCCTTTTCCTTAAAGACAGGTTTAATAAGTGCATGTCTCCTATCTTGAGGACTCTCCCCATATTTATACGACCTAGTAAATAACAGATATAATGTTACTGTAAGCTTTTGCTTAAGTGTTTTCAGGTCATTATTACTAATTCCATCTCCTCCCTATCTATGTTTGATCCATTTTGCACAACTGTTTTTCAAGATAATCTAATTTGATTTCTGTATCTGAGAAGATGTCACTAGGACAACTTGTCCTTTTTGTGGGGCCAAACTGTTTTGCATAACATTTTGTAAATATATCTATAATCTGTTGCGTCTGAGAATAAATTTTAAAATCTATACAGTTTATCAATTTGTATGTCTTTAGCCCTTCCACATCTTATCTATCTATAAAATGTTTTCCTATTATGCTCAATATCTTTATACACATTTTCTTAATCTTGTCACACACTATGCTTAATTTGTTTGTGCAGCTTGTTTATTTGTTTTCAAAGATGTAGTCCAACCTCTTTTCCCCTTCTCTCACCTTCATCAAGTCTCATGTACTTACGGAAATATATTCTCCTGACATTGTGTGCCTAGATCCTGATGTTAAACTTTTTGGTTTGCATTTAAACAATTTTTCTTTCAAAACTTTCTAAGTTCCTTCTGAAATTTTTCCACTGAACACATCACTCTAGTTAGTTTTACACAGTGACTGTTTTGCTTCCATATACTCTATTATTAATCTTCTCGGCATTGTGTTAGATGTCAGTTTGGCAGAATTATCTAGCATGAAATTAACCTCTATAACCCCATTATCATTGCACATCAAATGTGATAAAACTTGACATGAAGTAACTATAATTTCTTTAGGAACACAATGTTATTATGTTCCTTTCTCTGGTATATATATTTTTTACAACCTGAAGCAACTGTTGCTCTTGAATATATGTTGTGAATAATTTCCTTACTAATGTTGTTGAATCAATATTATTCCAGTTTGTTTCTGGTAAATTTATGTCCCAAGCTACTATTGCTCTTACCTCATTGTGTTTTGTGCAAGAAATGTATGAATTCCTCTAGGTCATCAGCACTTGACTAGTATTGTCTATATACTCCGGCAATGGTTTTATATTCCAGGGTTGTTCTTATTGTCACAGTTACACAACCTTTAGTATTGGTGTTATCATTGAACATGTAATAATCACAGGTCTCATAACTATCTTTAATCCTTATAACACCTCCACCCGATTTTTTTGTTAGAATGTCTATTACAGGAAAAAATATACCCTGAAAGAATTTGTTTCCAGTCAGTGTTCTTCAAACATGTTTCATAAACAATAACATCGTCAGTCATGGTGGAAAGTAGTACATTTTCCAGTAAAAACTTTATTGTTAATGTTCCTAGAATTAATAACCATCAGAGATGCCGCAAATGTTGCTGTCTGTGAACTGTTACATTTTTGACCTAGCAAAAATCCTACTTTGCATTTGTCAAATATTGCAAAATATCGGCTGCAAAAATTCTCTTCCTTGATCTTAACAAGGACACACTATGCTGTCTGTTCGAACACATTTGCCCAGGAGCGGCCTTAGGTCAACTGGCGCCCTAGGCAAAAGAATTCCACTGCGCCCCCATCCTGATCTACCTACACCAAATAAATAGTGGAAAAGCACCCCTGGTAGAGCGGCGCCCTAGGCGGCCGCCTAGTTGGCCTATGCCTAAGGCGGGCTATGCATGCACCCAAAGTTAGGCTCGGATGGTCCACACATTTCCATTTCTTAAACTGGGACATTTATTTCATGTAGGTATTTGCCCAAAAAAATCTTTTCATTCATGGTGACCTGACTCTCCTTTCTATATGCTATTTATGAAAAATATGTCCTAACACCTGTACAAACTATGCTATCAAAGAGGGCTCCAAATTCCCTGCTAACAGTCAGGGAGTCCTTGCAGATGAAATCATTTGACCCAACATGAACAAAAACAGATCCATACTTTCTCACATTAAGGCAGTCTAAGGCCTGCCTCACACCCTATGTTTTGCTCCTGGCAAGCATAACACTATTTGATGTTCATTAACTTCTCAGCAAATGTAAACAACAGGTCCTCTAATAACTGAATCCCCAATTACAAATATATTTTTCTGACCAGAGCTGAAGAATCTTCATCTTCTAATTTAGTAACATCTGCTCTATCAATTCTTACAAAGGAATGATCTTCATCACCATTAGTCTTATTAATCGCACTGTTCTCATTGCTTATTACATCTGCAAACATTCAAGATACCTTTGTACATGCACAGCTTGAGCCATGGCGTGAACATCTGTCTTTCTCATCTTTTTTTCTTACGCTAACATTCTCCAATCCTTCCACTTTCAATTTTGACTTCTTTTTACTTGCCCCCCTGCATCTTTTTTCTACCTTCACTTTTGGAAAAAATGATGCCTTTTTCTGTAGGCTAAAGGTTTTCTGATAGAAAAAATTTGCATAATTCCCTGTAATGGTGTGTTACATAACACAGCTGTGCCCTTTTTAGCACATGTTCTCTTTGCTTTACAGTTATTTCCTTTAACAGATTCCAAATCCTCAGATTGCTGAATATTTGTATCCAGAATTCCAAAGCTGTCAGTGGCAATATCTGGTTTCATAACGGTTTGAGTAATCTTTACAGACAATGGACACATCCTTTACTAAATGTGTCACTATTGCATGCTGTCATATGTCTTTTTAACAGTAATGATCAATAAATCACAAAACCAAGACAGGATTGTTTAGATAAGCTCTGGACCCTAGGGCTTATACTGTGGCCTGTAGAGTAAGAACACTTATATTCTGACTCATTCTATGGAGTTCTCAGTTCCACAGTGATAGAAGGATGTAAGATAACCCTAAAGGTATACTTCTCCAAGTAGGCTTTTACACTGAACAGAAAACTGATTCATATTAATTTAGCACTGTTTAAACAGATTCAGAAACAAAGTTCAAAATGCAATCATGACCAGTAAACACTGACTGCTTTTAGTTTTGAAAACTATTTCATTATACTGAAATCATATGTGGAAGACTCTAGTTCTTTTTTGACATACAAATGCAGCAATATTTTTTACTTCACACAGTGAAATTAAAATAGAAAAATACTTCTCAAGCTATGCAATACTTTTACCCTCCCTCCTCCTTATCATCTTAGCTAGTACAAACAAGGAATTTCCAACATTGCCCTGCCCAATTTTACAATAGCGGTCCAGAGTCCTCCCATCTGCAAAAGCTGCGATCAAAAATAGGAAAACATAACCTTGAGCATTACAAGAATCTTCCACTCTCCTTCCTGATTATTGTAAAAGCTGGGAATCACCTGAAATTCACAGCAGTGTTCATATGCCAAGAAAAAATGATTATTATCTTTTATATATATTTGCAGAGGCAGCCATTTTACAGGAGTGGAAGTCATATGTAAATCAGTCAACTCTCTACAGAGACACATATATTATTTTTTCATATGTGAATATCACTGCAGTCTGGTAGTTCACATAATTTGTGACCAGAAAGAAAAATGTAAAGAAAAAAGATTCTTAGCATCTGCATCTTTAATTATAAAAAGAAAATTAGAATTCTGATGCATATGAACTCATTATTTAAAAGTGGATTTGTTATTAATATACGTGACATATACCTGGCCCATGACTACACCTCTGTATGTTATACTCCCTCAGGATGTTTTGATAAACTGTTTTAATCAAAGCAGAACATTCCAGATTAATCCCTCCATCAATAAACAAATATCTTTACATCAGACTTCAAAAACCAAAACATTAGCATGTTAGACTGCAATCTAATTACTGCAAATGATCCTCGCTGCATCCCTGACTGACAACCATTCCCTTTCCTTAAACCATGGCATGCCAGGTGGACAACAGAGCAGCAATTAACCTCTGCCAAACAAGCCTGCTGAATATCAAAATAAAGTATATGCAAAGCAACAGTACAAATGGAAATCATTTTTTTTTTTTAATATTATAAATTTTGTTACAAAATGCCATTTTACTGCAGGGTTTAAGATAAAGGAATTCCACAGTGCTGTCTACAATGGCAAGGCCAAAGTGCTGATTTCAAATCCCAATAGCTGGATATTTGAAAAATTTTGTTCTGCTCTGCCATCCAGCTGCAGGCACACGGACATACACACCGAAAGAAATGCAGCACTGGAAAAAGTGTAGATAGCTTTCATTTTGTCTTGCTTCTTCTTCTGAAGGCAGAGATGTATGACCTGCATAAAGCCATTTAGGGACATGTCATGGAATGCTAAATCAATTGGTATCTAGAAATCTGTTTGGTAACGCTCTCAAAAGCCAATGCAGAGGCAACAGGTCGTGTGTGTTTATTAGTATGAAAGGGTAAGTAATGGGTATGTGATTAGCAATAAATTTTAGGCAGAGTGGGGATGTTCTACCAGTTGATAGTTAGAAAGTATTTAACTTTTTCAACAGACTTTATACGTCAGGATTGGGGAAATTGTAAAGTTCTTGAGTGTGGAGGCGATAGATGGGTTTGTATAGGTAATACAGTGGTGAAGGATAGGAAGGCTATTTTTAATTGGCAGATGTCTTTCAAAATATTAGAATAAACTTTTTTTTTCTGCTGTACTTCCAGGATATCCAACTAAGTTCACTATGGAAACATGACAGATGAAATACAATATAACTGGTTCAACAACTGTTTTAAGAAACAGATTAAATATCGATAGATTAATATGTATCTCAAATGCAAAGAGATTGCTTAAGGAATCAAACCAGTTGAATATGAAAGAATTAAATGTATTTAATTTTTTTTTTATTTTAAATGTATTCTATAATTTCAATCTCCTGATAAGTGGAACTCAAAATTTCACCCCTCTCTCTAACCATAGAAAAATCTAGCTTCTTAAGCATTTCAACCTGATAGTTTTTTTCACATATTATTGTATAGGTGCCATGAATGACCCTAGAAGAAATGGTTGTAACTCCTTACTGAATATGGTAATTGAAAGACTAGTTAATGACTGAAACTAATGAACTACAAAAGCAATAAAAACAATGCATTGTTCTCAACTCCTGTCTGAAATAAAGATGAAGTATGCAATTTAACTGGGGAAATCTGAAAAAAAATATTTTGCTAAAAAGAAAACATTAGCTTATAAGTACACCTGAATAATTTCAAAACTAAGAAAATTGTTGCCTGGCCATGACCATGTGGGTCCAAGCAGCTAGTTATGTGGAAGAAACCACTTCAAGACAAGAATCACAGTCATGCAAGGATTGCAAGATAAAAGGAAGATCACAATGACAACTGTAACAGACAATAACCGGGATTCCAACTTGCCTTCTGAATACAATAGAGAAGACCATGATATTTGACTTTAACATGATTTCCTTACAAATGCCTTCTGTTCCTACAAAGGTTAGGCAGTCGTAAAATATAACAGAGGGAAGCACCTCATGATCAAGGTGAAGATGGGAGAACTGCTCAACTACCTGTACAGAACATTGAATTACAACAAAACCACAGACTGTGTGATATACTTAGAGATATTCCATATGTCAATTATTTCACTATTCAAGAACATCAACATGAAACTGAATAGAATATTATACATAATCTGACTAGTTGCCTGTTAAATTAATGTGAACAAAATGAACACATTTATGCCAACTAATATTAGCCTGCTTAAAGTGTTATTTTCCAAAAATTGTATCATAAAGCATTTTTATTGCAGAAAACAACTGCCATTGGCCAGGGTAATTATGAGTCTTCTAATGCAACATATTTTGCTTATTAGCAAGGAAACTTTAGAAAAAGAGATAACTAGTACAGGTGTAGACAAAAGAGAAGCTACCGGTGACCCCACTTTTGATACTGACAATGCTACTTTATAAGTGAGACATGGAGGAAAAAAGTGATGAAGCGAGTCAGAAGTATTCTGTTTAAAAAGAAAGCAGAAATATTCCATATAATGATGATTATTTTTCTATTAAAGAATAGTAGTGCTACCAAGAATCAGCAAAAACTTGCTGTTTTTTTTAAACATGACCAAGTAATCTGATGAGAAGCTTTATTATAAAGAAGAAATAATGCATGGCATTGAATCTGAATAGAAAGCTTTACACATTGACTTGCATGCTAATTTTAAATTTTTTTAGGAGTGGGATATTATTTACATTAATGAATAAGAAACATTATGAAGAAATGTGACATGATAACTTGAACAATGAATTGAATTATATGAAACAGAAGGAAAATACTTTAAAGAATCATCAGGACATTTTTTAAACAATTTATTGATGGTACAAAAGGCAGAAATCTTAAACAAGTGAGGTAACTGCATAATAAAACAACATTCATTCATTCTCTAATTACCAATGTACTCTAATTCAAGGTCATGGAACAACTGGAGTGTGTTTCAGCACTCAATACAAGGCAAGAAAACATATTCTGGTCAGAACAACCTGTCTGAAGATAAACACTCATTCATATATGGCACACACAATGGCAATTTTGAGGACACCAGATTCAAAATGAACTTCTTTGAAATGTTGGAGAAAAAAGTGATTTTCATTGTATGTTTAAGGACTGTATGTGCAATCCTGAAAACTGCAAGCATTTAAGTGCAATTACAGGCAAACCATACACTACATTTGAAACTGATGTATGCCTCTTCTCTGAAGTACACAGGCAATTCACAGTTAACATAAATAAGTCCTGGGGGACAGAGAAATGCTTTCTGAGTGCATCAGTGAGTTTTACACTTCACAGTTACATTTCATGGATTACATATACATTTTGGAGTTATGGAACTTGCGCTGTATAGACTCTGACTTCTGATACACCACAAAAGGAAACCTATGCACATGGCAAGAACCGATGCACACATGAAAAACTATGCAGACATTGTGCAGAAAGACACCACAGGCAAGAATCAAACTGGGGAAATAAAGACGTGTGAGACAGCATTAAATTCTGTGAACTTGTGTTGCATGCTCGTGTTTTTGTATGCCCCCTCTGAAATATATATAAATGTTTCTAATCCTCCACGAACACCTGCTGTGCCCAGTGATAAATCCATATCTAACCATTTAGTCAAAATGGTGGATTAGTTACTACATGTCAAACTACAGAAAATGTCATTATATGCTAGAGATATAGGAAATCTACACTTAAAATTAGAAAAAACAATGTGGAAACAGGATATTTTAAGGCCACGACAGATATAAAAGACCTGTATAGATCCCCATTCACCATTCTGAAGGGCTTAAAAAAGTTTATAAAAACCCACAGGAGGGGTGTTAAGACAGACTTTCTGGTTCCTTTAATTACAGACATTCTAAACAAGATCATTTTTATCATTACTTGTGAAGTTAACAGTACTGGGTCAAAAAGATGGGGACAGCACTTGTCTCAAGGTCTGACAACTTGTTCATGGTTACTGTTTGAACATTAATACCTATAACAGATGAATACAAAGCACTCAATTTTTACATGCAACTTTGAATGGATAAAATGAAAAAGTAAGCCAGCTGCTGCAACCTACTTCCTTTTTGGTTCTAGCTGTACTCATATTCATTATTAAATTCACTCTTAAATGATGAATTCATCTGAATCAAAATAATTTTTCAGATCAAATGATTTTGAAGACTACAGTTTAGATATCAGGCAACTACTAAACAGGGAACATAAGGATCAGTTGTCATATGTCTATAGGACATGCATGAATTTACCTGTATGAGTGAGAGACCAGGGTTTTGGGTTTGAAAGGAAAACAGGAAGACAGGAACTACACTAAAATATGGAATACAACAAAAGGGCAGAGGAGGTAGGTAGGTTTCTAATAGGGAGTAGTATATACTCGCCAACAAGCCTAAGTTAATAGAATGTACATCTCAAGGAAATCTTACATAATATTAAGAATGCATCTAATTTCTTGGTTCATGGTTACATCTCAAGGAAATCTTACATAATATTAAGAATGCATCTAATTTCTTGGTTCATGGTTATTTACTCCTCCCAAGGCCATCAAACATGTTTCAATACCTTGGCATCTGTTATATTTGAGTGCCACAGATGTGAAATACTTGGACTCTGATTTCCAAGTACTGAAATGTGGAGAATGAAAACTCAAAAATGTAGGCTTACACATACTAAGATTTCCAAAGATTTCCATTTCTTGGAATATTACCTTTTCTCCAATGTCTAGGAAACTCAGACTTTGTATATGTAAGTTCAGGGGTCTGGGGAGCTTGCCCCTGCAAAAAAGAAGTTTAAAGGAGTAAAACAAAGTTTGATATTTGCTTTTCTGTGTGTTTTGGTCTTTTTTTCCTGTGTTTCAAGTCCCAATACTTGCATAGGGAGCCTTGTCAGAGATGTACTTACTCAGAATAGGGGACATGCAGTTGCAAAGCTTTTCTGGAAAGTCTTAATATTATGTAGGGGTACATGTTTTAAATGCTTCTAAGTGATGTAATAGACAATAAAATAAACAATTAGAAAGGTCCGAATTGAAGATATTAATGTATTTTATACTTGGGCCTCTTAGGATGAATACAGAATGTCTTCGAAACTGCTGCGATAGGATTCCTGCTTTAAACTTTAAATGTCACATGGTTGGAGTTAAACTATACTCAACAACTGCATAACTTGCATTACTTTCACAAAGCTTTGTAAGTTTTTTGTCTTTTCGGCTTTTCCCGGTTAGGGGTCACCACAGCGGAACTCCAGTCCGTTAATGATTGGCAGTCGATTTTTATGGTGCCGAGTTGCCAGGCCGATACCCAACCTTCAGTGAAGGCACGCCCATTCACGCATGTCTTTCGGAGGCCACTCGACTGCGGAGAGGACATGCAGACTCCACACAGAAGGCACTACAAAGCTTTGTAAGTGAGATGTGAAAAACTAAAGCTGAAGGTGGCTTTTCACAACTGTTTTAATGTGTTTTTTTTTTTTCAGACTGGGAGAATTGGCTTTTCATTTTGCACTCTGGGTTAATGTTTTCAGGCTGGGAGTTCTAGAATGGGGCTAGTCAGGTGCTTAACAAGACTCTCCAAAAAACATAATTGCTACAGAGAAACCAAAGGAGACAGACAGTGGGCAGTCAAAGCTTCCTTGTGGGAACATGGTATGCTGCTTCAGTTTTACACTGCTGATGGCACTATTTACAAAAGATTCTGAATGTTAATATAAGGTGGGTTAGTTTTAGTATACTAGTCAAGACTGGCACAGTGATTTTAAGGATTCATAATGATCATATACAATTTGCTGACATAATGTTCAACAGTAACATATGATGACAGGTCTGCATATACATCAGCAGTAACACAATTCTGGTCAGAGTAAAGCCAGAGGAGTCCCCCCCCCCCCAAGATATTGGTGCAAAAGTTTATGGAGAAAGGTGCCATGGATCTGAGTATGGATAATCTATTCATTTATTTGTTAGTTTGCAATTGTTCACTGAGAAATTCCAACTGGGCAGATCCCATTTTTCAGTGATGTCCTAGGAAGAAAAAGATCCAGTTTTCAGTATACTGATACAAAGATTCGGATATGAAATAAAGACTGGGAAAGCATAATATGATGACAGAGGAAAGATATAGCAGAATATTTTTAAACAGAAAATAAATATAAAATTACAGCCTAATGATTAGAAAACGTTTATAAGAACTGAAATAAAACATGAAATTAAATATAGTGTCTGTCTGACCTTTTTAATACTTTGACTTGTATATCTGTCCTAAAGAAGAATGCCATCCCCAATTAACCCCTGATGTTCTCGCCCATTTCAGTGCTTGCTCTACAATACAGTCTGTGAATGTACAGGTCTCGTACTTCCTTCTATGGAGAAGCATGGGTCTGGATTTTGTGACACTTAGAATTAATCCCAAGTCACCCAGCCAAGTTTTAGTGTATAAAAAAAAACTTTCCAGTATGACTTTGTATTTTGCCAATACATAAAAGTATAAAGCAATCAACATGTTTTATAAGACAGGCATTGCACAGTCTTTCCCACCTGACTTGCACACACAAAAAAATGCAAACATGTATGTGCCAAAAAAAAAGTGAAGCTTGTAGAACTGGAAAACTAACCTTACCCCACCTATAGCTTATGCAGTCATGCAACTACAAACTAAAGTCTATGCACTCTAATCAGGTAAGAAGTCTGGCTGACACTATCAAGTGCTTTGAACAGACCTAAGAATACATTTCCTCTTATAAAGCTCATCGTGGAGAGCCAATCAAAGGATGACAGGAAGAGTTACATCAATGCCCCTTTTGGAAACTGGGAATCAGTACTCATCCTACCAATTCTAAAGCATTCCACTGGTTGTCCATGGCAATGTTCTCCATTACCTTTTGCTAAAGGATTTAGGAGATAGATCTGTCTGAAGTTATTATATTTACTTATTTTTATTTTGAATTTGTTCACCTGGGTAAAACATGGATTGCATTGGACCTACTTTTGCCTCAGCTTGTTGAAAACATGATAAATACATGACATTCCATATAAAGTATTTATTTCAACAGATGAACCTCATCTACAAAGTGGCAAGTTTATTGCTTCTTTCTACACTAAAGGTAACTCACTTTCTCTTAAATGCTGTTCAATGGATGAACTTAGGAGGGAGTCTATCAGATGCTACTCCACTAAACCTTTTATGCTTCCAGCTAGCTTTTTAATGTATTACCTGACAACATTACTTCAGCAAATTATCAAACAAATGATATTTGTATTAAAGACTTCCTTGGAGACACTCCATGTTAGTTTCAGACAGGAAGGCCAAAGAAGAAACATTAAACCTTCTTGCTACCATCAGCAAACAGCTGACAGCAATACCAGTCTTGTTTCAGACATTAAGGCAGTGTTCAGATTTCTCCAGTGGTCTTTACAATCTTGTTCAAGTCCTGCCTATTAATGAAGAAGTCTTCTTTCCTATCCCTTGGTAGAGCTTTACATGTACATCTGAAGCATATTTTAGTACTTACAGAGGTTTTTAGGTGCTTTTCCTCACCTGAGGCTTAGTTCCTACCCTCATACTCAGTGGTCATGTAACATGAATTCTCTCCGTTTCACCCTACCAACAGCAGGACAGGAAAGCTTTGGCCAGTACATCCAAAATATATATTGCCTGGCTCTCTTGAATTCCAGGTTCCGAAATCTTGGTTCACCACCAATAGAGATAAAAGCATTGCTTTTATACCAGTGGACTGGCCTACAATGTAGAAAGTGTTTATTACCACCACCATCAATTTAAAGTAGCAAACACCTTCATAGGTTGGTACTAGGCTATTGGCCCTAGCCATACAAGCCTAGCCATAACAATTCCCTGGATATTACTTCCCAGGACCCCCATCTAGCAGGGCGACTGACATGATCCCCGAGATGAATTTCCTATCTCCCATCCAATTGTCAAGGTTCCTTCTGAAGAGGGCCAAATAAGCGCTCTGCTTGACATGTATGGGCAGTCTATTCCAGAGTATGGGGAGTCTCTGGGTCAGGAACCTATCCCTCCAGCATGTTTTGTTCATTGTGATGACAAAGTTTAGATCCCTGGAGCGTGTGGCTCTGAGGGATTGGGATTTCTTTAAGTGGAGCATGTCCAACAGCTCAGGGTTTGACATGGTCTTGTAAGTTAAGCAGAGATCGCCTCTGACTACACGATATGCCACAGAGTATAGCTGGAGTTTTTTTAGATGGTCAGCATAGGGCATCTGCTTTAGGCCTGTGATTCTTTTAGTGAGGTATTTCGGTGGCCTTTCCAACTGTTGCAGATGTCTTGTGAGGTACATACCAAACGGGGTGTTGTACTCCATAATGGGTCTAATGAGGGATGAGTACAGTGGGATAATGATCTCCTTTTTTCTGGATGAAAAGCCCTTAGTGATGAGGTGTGCCACATAGAAGGATTTCCTGACTGTTGAGGCGATGTGGTTATCGTAGGTGAGACCACTGTCCACCTGTGTCCCCAAGTCTTTCATCACACTTTCGGTGTTTAGTGTACTGCCACCTATGTGGTAATTCATGGGTACATAATTTTTCCCAGAGGGGATAACTACACATTTCTTGGCATTAAGCTTGAGCCCATGGCTCTGGCACCAAGCATCTGTTTCTGTAAGGCCCTTTTGTACAATATCTACATCATTTGGGGATTCAATAATGGCTCCCAGTTTGCAGTCATCAGGTTCTAGAAATAAAAGCACCTTAAAATGTAAACCTCAGTATTAAAAGTCACTTAATATTCTCAGTTCTTGACATTTATTTATTTATATTATTTATTTGCCTTTTGTTGACCAGGTTAGTCCAACTGGGCCCAAGATCCATTTTCAGCAGACACCTGAGGAGAAAAGCTCCACAAAAAATAGTATATTAACAATACACAAAATATTAATGATATATAATAAAAGACATTCATGCAATATACAAAAGAACAAGTGTAAAATAGAGAAAAAACAGTAAAAGTACAAAAGTTATGTGCACAAGGTCAAAAGAAAAATCACTTTTCATACTGACAAAGCAAAAAAAAAAAAACAAAAAAAAACACAGAAAATTATACCTGATAATGAGTTGTAAGGCTGAATAGCTAGAATAAGAAAAAAGTATTAGTAGTGAGGTTGGAATAAAGATAGAGAAGTATAGAAGAGAGTAATGCATAAGAAAATGATGAGAAGCAAGGAGTTAATTACGCAGGAGAAAGACGGTGGAATTAAAGTACATGAATGTTTAGTAGAGTGAGAGTGGTTGTACATTATTTGTTAAATTTTCTTAAGAAAAGGAATAAATACATGGTAGGGACAAATTAAGGGAGTATGTGTTAGGTAGAGTGGTAGCAAGAGCAAGAAGGTGAATTAGCTAGGTGTTTTTTAGTTCAGGTATTTTTTTAGTTCATTTTTGAAGAGCAAGGTAGAAACCATAATAAAACCATAAGCTGAAAAAAGTGAAGAATGACAGAAGTTACAGCTCTAGTTTTGGGAACTTCAATTTTAAACCTCAGGCAAGGTCCCCACATGCCTCTTCCATCCAAGACCTTCCACTGTAAAAGTGTGGAAAAACTTAAAAGCTGTTAATGCTTACACATTGTATAATGAATATTTCAGCCACTGAATACAGTAAATCAGAGAAAAACAGAAAAGAATAACTCATTTAGGGCACTGTAAACTTTTTGAGGCTAGCTAGCATGACTGCATGTTCACAGCTGTAAGGATGGCAACAGATGAATCTTAAAGTTATGAATTATGTATGCATCAGTCTAATTCCAGGCTATATCAAGCACATTTGTGAACAGTACCCTAACCGCAAAACAGTACTGCTGTAAAAGTGAAATGAGATGTGCAGGTACAAACTACGCAGCTGTGGGTTATGAATATTTAACTATCAGAAGAAAAGGCAGTCATGAAATGTGTTGTTTATATTTTTTAGAGATGGATTTTTATTGGGGAAACTCCTCTTTAAGATGAACTTGGTAGGGGCGGTAATCCATTCTCAAAATGTATGCCATGACGATTCAGCATGTCGTTGTGATAAGTCATTTGTTTACAGCAAGCATTCAGATCGGCTTCAGGAAGAACAAAGTTATGTGGGAAGTTACTCCTGTTGGGGGATCAGTTCTATTCACTCTTCTCTTAGTAGCAACTTAAAGCAAATCAAGGGTGTGCTCCTAAGTTGTGTTGTGCATACTCCACTGAAAGAAGTACACCAATGAAATAAGAAAATACATTCATTCAAAAATGCTGGCTAGACAGATGAATTTTTGAAAAAAAAGTGGAAATAATACCAGTAGCCACTTAATACAGTCATCTACTTCACAAAAATGATAAATCCCATTGTTAAGTATATTCATACTTTAATTTTTATACACAATTTACAAATTTTACACATCTAAAGTTGAACCGGAATAATTTGTGTAGACAAACCAGACAGAAAAAGACATCTGGTAAGGTCAAGCACTGAAAAATGTTTTTTTCAGAAAAATATTAGTCTCAAATGCTATTCACTTAGAATTATACAATATCATATTTTCTCATTCTAGAGGGGGAGAAGAAAGGAGTCTTTCAGTATCTCATGACACACACAACTTAACATCTTGATTTTTCTGTCTAATCTGTGTGTGAATACCCTAAAGAAGGTATACACAACTCTCCAACATGACTACAAAAGTGGTAACTACAGCACATTTTGCTTGCCACTCCACTTGGGGGTTAGCAGAAGGAAGCAACTTAATCAGTGATATCCTATTATTATTTTTAGCTTGTCTGCACAGATACAGACTTGAATAGATCTGTTAACTGTAATGAATAACAATGTCAATGTATTTAAAATAAATGCACGCATCCAAGTAAAGTATCCACCCCCTCAGCCAGCTCTCACAGTTGCCTGGTACTTAGACATCTGGCAAGAACAGTAGTAATTCTTTTTGACCTTCTCTGCTCAAAAGAAGATACACCCTTCCACTGAAGCATTTTGACTGCCTGTTTTTTTATAAACCTAGGACCACTGAAACCTGTAGTAAATAAAACCCTTAATAGATATCTTAACTGTATACTAGTCAGAGAATGTATTTCTCTTGATATCCATTTTCTATAAAATTATCCTCAGTGCAGTGCACTCTAGTAAGAAATGAAATCAATTATTACCCCTCTTTCTACATCATAAGTAACCACTACCTTTTGACATCACAGTAAATACAAATGACCATTGTTTTTAAAACTTTGGAGGTTTTGTGTTTGTTTTATAAGGTAGCTTCAGACAAATAAAGAATGCAAGACATTTATCAGTAGGTGACTTAAGTAGTAGTTCAATATGAAGACTTTAACTAAGGTATTATCCAACAAAGAAGTATGTGTTTACCTAACTCCCATTCCCCAAAAGGCAAGGGGGGAGACTAACTATGCTTAATCTTCAGTTCTGCATTCAGTAAGCCAATCATATGATAAGAAACTGATATGGAAGCACATAATGAGACCGGTTACACAGTAATTTGTGGCTCACAGAATCTAAAACTTTTACGTAACCCCGGGGTAGGTGACTTATTATAAAAATATATATAATTTATATACTGTTTTCCTGTTGCTAATCCAAAAGACTGTTTAGAATAAAATCAGTAACACAACAAAATGTTTAAATCAACATTAAACATGTTTGTTTGTGTCTTTCGACTTTTCCCGGTTAGGGGTCGCCACAGCGGAACTCCGGTCCACTAATGATTGGCAGTAGATTTTTACGTGCTGGCTTGCAGGGCCTAATGCACAACCTTCAACAAAGGAACGCCCATTCACGCATGTCGACACACAAAAGATGCTCTGAGAATCGAACGGGCAACGTCTAACTGTGAGGCGATAACGCTACCGCAGCACCACCACCGCAGTACCAAGCTAAGTGTAGTAACACAGAGTAATTTTGAAGGTGCAGTTTTTTTAAATAGGTGCCTATTTCTGCTTTTTAAAAATATGATTTTTGATGCCTACTTAATAGTACTCATTTTTATGGATTCAAAGTATATTACAGATGTATCTTTTAATAAAGTTAAATTACTTAAATAGACCAATGAATGTAAAAGTAACCAAATGTCAAAGTTATTTAATGTTTTCAGCCTCAACAAAATCTTTACACTAAGCACTGAATTAATTGCCATTAAGTGTTTTTCCCTAATAATCACACCTCCTCCTGTTTTGTCCATCTTGACTTGTTCAGTGACATAGGAAACTTTTTTTCCATTTTTTACACATGATTTACTTATACAATGCATTACCTGTATTGTTTCTTGATGGTATAAGTGTATTCATAAATCTGTTGAATTTTTTCCTGCATCTCTTTGCTGCTATACTATAAGCAAGCAGCTAGTAAGATAATATGTTCTAAGCTACAGCCACAGCTGTCATTGATCCCGAAAGATTTGTTAATGTGTATAAAGAAAATGAAAGGCCCTCCATTAACAAATCACACTGTTTGCAAAACACACACTTGTGTGTTCCTTTACTGCTAGATAAACTAAACATAAATCAGTGTGTGGTTCAAGTAAACTTTTCACATGTTTACCCCTTTTTTTTACAAACATACGTTTCTTACCAGCAATGTTTACAAGCTGACTGAATGTATCTCCCCTACACTCCAACATCATCACATTTTTAAATTTAACTTGCTAGTTCTTGCTGTACTGTATACTACCATTCTCTCATTAACTCTGAAACATTTCTTGTATATATCATTTCCCATAACAATCCATATATCTTGCCAGCATAACTCCTCTCTCTTTAGAAAACAAAACAAAAAACTATGCTCCATGTGAAATATACAAATTAATATGGTCAGTCTGGAAAACTTAAAAGGCTTCATCTTTTATCATATCTTTCAAATGAAATGAATGGTGATTATCTGCATGCAAATAAAAAATCCTTAGCTCCAGCTTCCTCTGTTTACTTGAAAAAACAATTCTGCATCTTCTTGTACTCCAAGTTTTTTTTTTTTTGTTATATTTAAGTACAAAACAATGAGCAAGAAGGTCACTGAAAAAAACAATCAGTAAAAACAAAATGAAACTCCAGCAAAGCTAGAACTTTCACTGAGTGACCTCCCAAACTTCTTGTATCAGAGGCACATGGGATATATGCAAATGATTCTTATGAACATCAGGTGTTTCAGCTAATTGGCGATTCTGAATACCCATGACTTGTTTCATTGTTTTAATTGACAATTTCAGGCCAATAAAGTCAAACCCCACTAGCTTTGGATATGCATATTTCAGCCTTGTTATGACCTCATCAGCACAGTGTTTGACTAAGCAGTAGAAACACAGGGCTGCTATAGCTGATGTCCATTATCATTAGGGTCACTGATACAAGAGATTTGGGAGGTCACTCAGTGGAAGTTCTATCTTTGCTGGAGTTTCATTTTGTTTTTACTGATTGTTTTTTCAGTGACCTTCTCACTCATTGTTTTAGTCAGTGATGATTTTATGAATTACAATTCACTTAAATTTAACTGGCTTTTTAATTTTTAGCCATGATAACTGACTATAAGTTTAAGTATCAGTTTTAATACAAAATTATCGTATTTTGGCATTGAATACGTTCCATTTTGATTGGATGACAAGAACTTTAAATTTGTTTTTTTTTTATTGTTGAGATGATAGATCTGATCAAGGGTTTTTGAAAACCCGAAATCGCTTACTTAATTCAGGTTTTATGATACAAGTCATGGTGAATGCTGCATTTTGTTCTTATTTTGTCTAATCTTGCTCAGCAGTGCATCTTTAACCTGTTATAGATCTCGTTTTTTTACGTTTTCACACACACACACATAAATATATATATATATATATATATATATATATATATATATATATTGTTGTTGTTGTTGAGTCTTTTGGCTTTTTCCCAGTTAGGGGTCGCCACAGCAAAACTCCGGTCTGCTAATGATTGGCAGTTGATTTTTACGTGCCAAGTTGCCAGCCCTGACACACAACCTTCAACGAAGGTACGCCCATTCACGCATGTCTCCACGCAGAAGACGCTCTAGCTGAGAATTGAACTGGACAGCGTCTTACTGTGAGGCGACAATGCTACCGCAGCACCACCACCACGGCGTATATATAGATATATTTTATTGTTCAAAATATTTTTCTGAACAAACTGACATAGCATTAAGAATAAAGCCCACCCATCTGAAGATAAACATATAAATACAGGCCTAGGAGCAAAAGAACATCCCTGAGAAGTGATAAGAGACTATGGTGCTCATCAGCATACCTTCTCAATCTCTCTGTACAAGAAATCTGGACAATGTCAGAAAAAGTGGAGGTACAAAGGGTCAAAATCAGGAACAGATTATTCAAATTGCTTTTACAAACATAGAAAGTTGCTTGAAAAACAGGTTTTGAATTAAGATGCATTTTTCTAAAGGATCTGAAGCCTGAAAATCAAGTGTTTTCAAATTATGTATCTTCAAGTATTTGCCAGAAAATCACAATTTTATGAGGAACAGACCAAAACTATGAGTTAGAAATCTGGACACTGCAAATTTATGGACATTTGAGAGGTCTGCTCATGAGTCAGGTTGCTCTAATCGAACTCTGGTATGTTTACCACAAGCACAGATTGGTTGTACTGCTCTACTACTCTGTTGAACAACTGTGCACTGTCCGTTGTATTTCTTATGTAGAATCCTCACCAGACTGATGAGTTATTTAATGAAGAAAAAAAAAAAGAAAGAAAAAAAAAGAAAACACCAAATAATTCTAAATCAAAATAATATTCATCTTGCAGTTTGTGTTGTTTTTTTAAACACAATAACTACCCTCCGGGATTGGAGAATACTGGATCCTCTGGATGCCCTGAAGTGTATGGAATCAAGTTTTATCACATCCCTCAAACACCATCCCATCAGGAATTATTGATAAAATATACTTAAAAAATACATTTTTAAAGACAGGAAAAATGTATGCTTATTAAAATATTTGGAATGTGCCTTAAAGGGAATTATTTCCTAAGAAAGCTGCAGTTCTCTGAATTCTAGCTCCAAAAGTTTAACCCAAACTCAAATTCTGTTTATCAAAACTTGCACCATATGCCATGCAAACATTAATAAGTGAGTAAAGTACAGTACATATATTCTACTGGTTAACAAAAGCATTCAGGTTCTGAAGCCACTGCTTGCAATCATGTCAAGGTAACCAGATAATAAACATCACTTATCTACAAAATTTGAACTTCAATTTAAAATGTGGGTTATCTCAAGAAAATGGTATAATTGCAAGAAATCTTGCCTTCACAGTTGTTTAACATGTTACTTGTTTTTCTTTTAACAGAACAGAAAGAAAATTTAGACATCGGTATCTATCAATCTATACATAATGCGTATTTGTATGTATACTTTTTTAGCTTTTAGTTTGCATGCTGGAACAAGTAAACAAGGTTGTGTCGAAATAATATACATGTTGGAAATAAAAAAAGGAAGCTTTAAAATTAAAAATAAAAAAAAACTGCATTTTAAGAAAACAAGCCTTAAACACAAATATAGTAAAGTCCAGTTCAACAGACAATGTTAAATAGTACATGTTTAATTCTGTTACAGTATGTTTAAAAAAAAAAAAAAAAAAAAGATGGGTGTGTAACATTTTGATAACTGGGATTGACATCAATACTTGCCTCAATAAAACTAAGCAACTGAAAGTAATTAAAAAAAAAATCTAGTTTTATGAATTGAAAAAAAGGACACGGTTTCTGTGGGGCTGATTCCTACTGCACCCTTCTTATGCTTTTTTTACCACTAATTTTGTCCACCACTGCCCATACCTGCCAAAGATTTGGCTAACTGCTGCCATGATTTCAGCCAGTTTGTTTCCTTTGGGACAACAGGCAATCATAGGCTTAGTGGAATTTTGCTATGTAGCCTTAGTGTACCCTTGTGTGCTGCTTCAGAGTTCAGGGGATATATATGAAGTGGGTGCAGTGTTGCTTCTGTGGTGCATAACTGCAATTTCCTTGAGGATATGAACATGGTTGCATTTTGTAAATCATCTGTACTACATGCGGCTAAGATTTGCTAGTGACCTCCTTCATGACCTCAACAGACTAATTTAACATGTCATAACCATACTGATGAATAAAGGCCAACTCACTCAATACATTTAGTTATATTAGAAATCACATCTCCATTGGTGACTTCTAATATAGTCTAGGTCAAAAACATGGAAAAAGCTGCCCTTCGATGCAAAGAATATAACCAGCAAGAATATGTTCAAGGCCACAGATCAGGTCCAGAACCAGAATATATGTTGAAAGAAATGCTCTGAGAATCTTCTATTTACATGACCGAAGTTTGTTTCAAATGTGAGCAACACATAAAACTTTACCTCATAACCACCGTTAGGCATATCATTGAGCCTTCATGAATATTCAACACTATGTATACGATAAAAAGGCAGAGTGTTACAATGTTACTATCTAAAGCAGATATAGAAAAGAAACATTTGCTTCACCTGTAAATTTATGACTGTTTTAGAAACACCAATACCTTATTTTTTATGACAGTTAATTAAAACAGTTTCAAAGAACTCTTTGAATCACATGCTTTTGTTTTTATTAAAAGTTGTACGTTTTAGTTGTCATTATCAAGTCCCCTCTTAGTAGTCTGTCTTCCATTTTTTTCCATTTACTGTAAGAAAACAGTGGACTTTTAAGAAAATATGGCAATGAAATTACTTTGTGGTAATTTCTTTTCACTCATATATGCATCTTTCTCCAAGTTGTCATCAGAAATAAAATTATATAGACAATCTATGTGTCTTGAAGGTTCTGTTTAAGACTTCTCTATTACAGCCTCTGCTGATGTAGTTATAACTAGCAACAAGACATACTCTCTTTATTGGAAGAATCCTATAGAAAGCCTCTCTGCTCTTTAAAGCTAACTAAAGAGTTGTATTTAGGTCAGGTTTAAGCACTTGGGCTTCAGACCAGTTGTTTTACATTAAGAAGGTTTATGGTCTGCACTCTTGTGGGAGGAGAGGATGGACTCTGCCCTTCTGAGCTGAGAATTTCTGGTTAAAGGCTTATAGTGCCTGCATATTTGAACTGTTTCTTACTAAAATTGTTTGCTGTACCATAGACTAGATCCAGGCCTGCTGAATCTAGCTTTGTTTGTATAACTTGAGCACTAATCCAGGCCTTCTTTTTTGGAGAAGGTTCCCCTGCACCCCAGTGGCAGGAGTGTGCAGTTAGAACTTGTCTGATTGAAGATTGCTGGAACAAGGCTCAGTTTTGAGATTTGTTTACTAGTTAATTGGGTAATTTGTTTAAAAGCCTTTTCTGATTGCTTGTAGTCTCTAAAGCTGTTTTAGGTGTATGTTTTACTGTTTGTAGTCGTTTAAAGATGTTTTAAGTGTATTTTTACTGTTTTTGCCTTATCTTTTCAAAAACAAATGTTCCTGGTTTCCCACCTTTCTAAGCTTAGAACTCAACTGAAACAAACAGTGCAGCAACAATAAAAGTTCAACTAGAAAAGAAAAAGCAGCAAATGCACTGTGTGCAAAATTCCGTCTCTGTGTCTTGGGAATTCGCCTCTATTCAACGCTCATAACAGTCCATAACACCTTCGATGAAACCAAGTAGAAGTGAACAAAATTTTATTGTAATGCCAACAAACAAAGAATGGTTAAGTGCTTTCACTTGAATAAAACAAGCTTCCTCAGCTAAGCTAGTATAGTCCAGTTTTCAGGCTAGTGCTGAATTCAGGGCTGTGTTACAATTTTATGAGTTGCCCATCCCTTACTTGGATAGAAGGAGGCTTCTCCGTTCACTTGTGAGAGAGGGAGCTTTGAGCAGCCATCTGTCCCTGGAGGAGTGGTTCCAGCCCAGAAGTTAGTAGTTTATAGGCCATTTTGGGCTAATTTCTCTCTCTTTTATTTCCCTGCTATAAAAAATGCGTTTCCACAGTTTTGCAAATCTGGGCAGTGCCGGTTAGCTAGAGCTAAATTTATCCCGGCTCCACCAAGTCTCCTCTTCAGTTTTTCCCTTGAAAGTAGTCTAACTATAAACCTAAGCACTTAAAAAGCATCCTACAGTCCAGCACTTGCTCAGACCTAATAGCAAGCACTAATATACCCTGACACTTGATTGCCCAGCAGGGCAAGGCTCATTATTCACCCCTCACCAACCAAGCGACTAAGCAGCTCACCCTACTATTCAGGCATGACCAAAGGGCAATTTCAGATATACTCTCCAGTCCAGCTGGTGAACTTGGGTATCCTGAGGCAATGTTATAACTGCCTCATGTACACAGACAATCCTCTCCTCCTACCACAAAACATTAACATATGCGAAAGATGCAATTATATAGCTAAATTGGAGGCTAAGCTCTCTCCACCCAAGACTGGAACAGGCAGTCATGAGAAGGTTAACACTTGCACCACACCTCCAGCCTCACATAGACATACTAAACCAGCACTGGCAAAAAATACACATAAATACACAAAATCATAATTGGAGGCTCTAAATAAAAACCTGCAAAAGCATCAGAGACCTCCAAAGCAGACACCCAAACAACCTGCACCTCCCGTCACAAACCAGACAACACATAAAACACAAAATCAGTTTGCCACACAATCACAGCTCTTAAGGCAATATGACATACCTAACACACTAGTAATAGGCGACTCTATAGTCAGGCACACTGATGTCCCACTCACTAGGCTGGACAAGCAAAAGGTTACTGTTAGCTGCCTGTTGGGAGCCAGAATCCACCACATAACACAAGCACTCAGGTCACTCCAGAACAAGTACAAATATGACTCTGTCATTGTTCATGTTGGTGTGAATGACCTGGGATGTACCTCCCTGGACTACATGAAAAGAGACATGGAAGAGCTCTCTGATCATGTAGCCCAGGCGGGTATGACCCTGACCCTGAGTAAAATCCTGCCCTCACCAAGAATGATACCGCAGTATAAAGAAAAAAATTATCAGTTTCAACAATTGGCTAAGCTCCTGGTGTCATTCAAAGGGGATCCAGTGTCTGTCAGCCTGGGATGACATACTCGACAAGCCTTGTTGCTTGCAAGAGATGGCTTGCACCTGTCACCCCTAGGCTTTCGAATACTGGCCAAGGCCCTTGCTGCCCCCATAGTGCCTTTTTTCGGCAAGGCTCAAAAGTCAAAACCACCTCAGTAAACAGCACGAATAAAAAAATTAAGGTTATGCTACTCAATGCCAGGAGTTTAAATCTCAAAATGCAAGTGCTTGAAGCACTCCTCAGTATGGAAAATGTCGACATCTGTGCAGTAACTGAAACCTGGTTCAAGGCTCCACAGAACACCCCAGCACTACCGGGCTACAACTCATACCACACATTTCGGCCACAGAACATAGACTGAAACACAAAAGGAAGAGGTGTATCCATATTCATCATGGATACCTACACCTCCAGGTTAGTGGCACAGCATGATATCTCCGAGATCATCCATGTGCAACTAACATCAGGCAAATCTGCAATGCAAATTGTGGCCTGCTACAGATCACCCTCCATGACCCAGGACCACCACTCTGCCTTTCTGGAGACACTGGAAAACTTGAAGGTCCTACCAAACACCCTGATACTGGGTGATTTCAACTACCCTACCGTTAACTGGGAAAACTACTCAAGTACAAACTCCCAGGTCCAGCACTTCCTGGAATTTATCAACTCAAATGCCCTGGATCAGCTGGTAAACTCCCCTACCAGAGGTGAAAACATATTGGACCTGGTCATCACCAACATGGGCAACAGGTGTTCCACACCGGAGGTCAACCCGTCACTGGTTAGATCAGACCATAAACTAATCACTCTGGATGTCCACACCACACCACCACCTCCAACCATGGAAACCACAGTGAAAAACTTTTCTACAGCAAACTTCACCTTACTTAAGACAGAGGTGGTAAGTTTCACAGCCCCCATGCTGAAGGATAACAGTGTCCAAGATGCAGACTCCTTTACAAATGCACTCTATGAGGACCTACAAGGATGCATGGACTGTGCCATCCCTAGCAAAACAAAGACTCACTCCCCTAAGAGAAGGAAACCAGTCTGGTGGACCCCTGCCATAAACAGGCTATATAATAGAAGGAGGAAACTAGTTCAGAAAAAAAGCAAATCCCAAGAAGGAAAGACATCCCTGATCAGTATCCGTAAGAAACTAAGGTCCCTCATAAAATCCACCAAAGCTAACTTCGAAAGAAAAATAGCCAAGGATTTGAAAGATAACCACAAAGCCTTTTTTAGCTATGTCAAGAATCTAAGTCGCAACTCGCAGATATGCTCTGATCTAGTGCAAAATAGCACAAAATATACTGAACCCACTGATATTGCCAACATCCTGGCAGATAGATTCAGTGCAAATTTCACCCCCCTCTCACCCCCAAAAAAGGCCCACAACAATACCAAAAAAGTGTAGTGTCCCTGAAATCACAGATGCACAGGTGAAAACAGCCCTTTCAAAAGCCAAAAGCACAGCGTCAATGGGGCCAGATGGTGTCCCAGGCTGCGTCTTGCATGAACTACAGAACGAACTAACCCCCCACCTAAACACACTGTTCAACCTCAGCCTCTCCACAGGCTACGCGCCCATAGAAAGAGCACAGCAACGGTTATTCGGCTCCACAAAGGAGGGGCCAAAACTGACCCTCGTAACCATCGCCCCATAAGCCAGACTAGCCTGGTCTGCAAGGCTATGGAGCGCATCATCATAGAACTCATTAACAAAGACATTGGATACCTCCAAACACTTGACCTGACACATTTCGGCTTTGTTAAGGGCAGATCATGCCTATTAAACCTGGTTGATTTCTTCGAGACAGTCACCAAGGCCATAGATAAGGGGAAGGTAGTTCTCACAGCCTACCTTGACCTCTCCAAGGCTTTTGACACCATTCCCCACTCAGGAATTACAGAAAAACTCACCAGCCTGAACATAAACCCCTATGTCATGAGATGGGTTGCCAACTGGCTTGCAGACAGAACTCACATGGTAAGAAAAGCGGGTTCCAGGTCCGACTCTAAACCAGTCACAAGTGGTGTCGCACAAGGCTTGGTCCTGGGAACCCTACTGTTTGGCATATACTTCTCAGAAGTGCAGGCAAACACAGGAGGAATATGGCTAACCAAGTTCGCCGATAAATGCGAACTGGGAGCCATAATTGACTCTCCGGCTGACACAGACATTCTCCGAAAGGGCCTTACTGAGATGGACACCTAGTGTCCAAATCATGGTCTCAAGCTAAATGCCAAAAATGCATAGTCATCCCATTTGGGAAAAACAAAACACCCATGAATTACCACATAGGTGGCAGCTCCCTTAATATAGAAAAAGTAATAAGAGATCTGGGGACCCAGGTAGATAGTAATCTTTCCTTTGACAATAATATTGCCAAAGTAGTTAGGAAATCCTTCTGTGTAGCCCATCTAATTACTAACGGGTTCGCATCAAGAAATAAAGAGGTTATAGTGCTCCTCTGCTCGTCAGTCATCAGACCCATCATAGAGTACAATGCCCCATTTGGGATGTACCTCACAAGACACTTCCAACAGCTGAAAAGACCACAAAAGTACCTCACCAAGAGGATTACTGGCCTCAAACATATGTACTATGCAGCCCGACTGGAAAAACTCCAGCTGTACTCAGTGTAATATCGCTTACTCAGAGGTGATCTCTGTCTGACTTACAAAGCCATTACCAACTCAGAACTGATGGACATGCTCCATCTAAAGAAATCCACTCCACTCGCTCTAGTGAACTAAACCTCACCAAAACAATAAATAGAACATGCTGCAGGAATAGATTCCTGTCACACAGACTCCCCATGCTTTGGAACAAAATTCCTAACTACATTAGGCAGAGCCCCTCACTAACACTCTTCAAGAGAAACCTTGACGAGTGGATGGGTAACAGAAAATACACCCCTGGGATCACTTCATTGGCTCTTCTTGACAGAGGCTCAGTTAATTAATCAATGGGGCAGCAAAAGCTGACACACTCTGGCTAGGCTTATAAATGCCCTCGGGCAGATAGCCTAGTGCCTACCTATGAACCTATATGTAGCTCACCATTTCCTGCCCCATCTTTTCTTCCATCTGTTGCATTAATCCGTGAGCTCTCAAATTACTCTATAGAAAACAGCCTCACTGCCAATCTGTTCCAGGGCCCACGGCCATCTTAATGTTTACTATTATTAAAGGTAGCTCACAAAGGTCATGCACTTCATTTACCACAACTCCCACAAGTGTCTTTGGTATTTGCCTTGTAGTAACTTTTCCACCTGTCCACACACGTCATTTATTCATGTCCGCATTCTCCATCACTCCCCTCTATAAATGGGTGAACTCATTCAGCATTCTGTCTTAGCTACAACATTTTCACTCCCTTTACAGCAACACAGTGCACCATTAGATTACATTCCACTCCCCATGCATTTGAAGGACCATATCTGACCATCTTAGTAATCCCGAACTTTAGGCCATTTGAGCAATTCAAGTGAGGGGATTTTTGATTTGTTTGTTTTTTCCCAGGTGCTGTATCACGTTAAACACAGTTTAAGTTGTGAGAACCTTTTTGCTCAGTGTTCACCATAATGATTTTTGCAACATTCCACCTAGAAAGGATGAGCTTGCACTGGTCACAGATTTCCATTCTTACCAGCTCCATGGCCACTGCTAACACATAGATCTAACAATCAAGAGTTCATTTCATTGCATCAGGGAACCAACTAATCACTGTCATGCATCTCTGTTGGTCTACGCAGCATAGTTACCCTAGGGTACCTGGTGAAGGCCATCATCTCAAGTCTGTCATTTCCTGTTTGCAACCCATAATATTCTTCACAGTATATTATTCCACAATGAAAATATCAGTGGTCATCTTAGCTTTTCACTTTTCTTGAATTTCTGCCTAAATCAACAGTTTCAGTGTAGGACATTTGTTTTCTCCTGCACCTTCACTGTCACACTCCCACAAGGACACTACAAAAATAACTTATCTATTTATTTTTGCTGCACATTTCTGGCATTGTGTAATCTCTGTTTTCTACCATTAACCCCACTCATATCTTTAGCATCCTGCTTCATAATTCTGTCTTCCTCTTCCATGCACTCTTGTTGCATCTTTACTAATAAAACTTCATCTCTGTCTACCCCACCTCTGCATTAACCTTGAAAAGATTACTGTTGTAATACTAACTGTGGCTTTGACAACTTCCTTCACAGCCATGCTTCAGCATGCAGGATTGGGTATACAAAAGTGCAGCAGAATTTATAAGACTAAAACTGCACACCTTTATGATAGCCAAGCAGAGGGAGACAGTACAACAGAAGATAATGGCATTCAAATTCAGGAAGCAAATGTCTTGATATTATAGTACAAGTAAGCAGCCTAGTAAATGGCAAACTATTTGAACCAGCACAGAAGACTGCTTAAAGAAACTAGACTGCATTTGACAATAAAAAATATCACAAAAGTGAATATGGCAAGGGAGGAACTATTATTGTCTGTCAGTTACTTAGTATTGCATAGGATAATGACACAACTTTACAAGTACAATAACTGACCCAATGTGACATGCTCAGTAAATGCATAATTACACCTCTTATGTCATCATGTACAACAATCTAGTAAAACACACACATAAAGACCATGTGGTATCTAAAGTAAAACATGATGTTAAGCTCATAATGTGCAAAATGTTCTAATTTTACAGCATCCTGGAAGGAAGTGGATCTCTCTCTCTCTCTCTGTGTGGCCATCATATGCTCAAAAGTAAGTGCTAAGCTAGCTACTGCTTGGGACCACTTTAAACCTAGTCAGTTTCCCTTTATGAGAATCAAACCCTCTACCTCTTGTTTGTGAGGTAAATAATATAATCATTATGACAACCCCCTAATTCACTAGCCACCTCATGACTGTACCTGCATCTCTGCCTTTGTAGCCTAGCAACAGCTTAAACTCAAGTCACCACAGTGCAGGATTGTCCAGTAAATATTCCTGATAAACATAATTTACCAGAGCATATGGTAAACAATGAGTTAACTTTCTCTCAATATGGCTGCAATAACAATATTCTCAATGGTGCAGCAGAATCCATTAATTCAAAATGATGAGGTACGCTGAAACAGCCATTATGCAGGACAGATATAGTTTAACTGTAACTTTCAAATTTTGCAAATCATAAAGCTGATTGTGAAGGCAGTGGCACACTATTCAATGACATGTCATAAGGTTCATTTCTTGTGTCCTCATCTACAAATAATCTAACAGTACTAGACAAAAATCTTGATCACATAAAAGTGCAACACACATTACTCTCTGAATTATAAGACTTTAACAGAAGTCAAAACAGTGTACTTGGGCAAAAGGGTTATGTTAGACAAGATACAGCCGAAGTTAGGAAATAAATAAGAAGCCGGCCAGTGAGCACAGAGTATATGCAAAAGAAAAACATTCTCTGATTTCTACAGCTATAAAGTGTCTCACGATATTACATAAGAAAAGGCACCGTTTTCAAATGACCTGTTATCATACCTCTCATCTGTCCAGATTTTTGCCTTATATTCTTCGTATGTTCCTTCTACAATTTGTGGTACTGAAGCAAATCATTCAGAACTGAAGTCACTAAATAATGACAAAAATTTGAGTTTCAGATTTCATTCCCTTCAGAAAATGCATGTTAAGCATATTCTGTTATTCTATCAAATTTCTACGTTTATACAAGCAATATTTAAAAGCTGTCGCTATTTTGGCACTTTGACCCCATTATTTTTGGCTTTGTCTAGATTTCTTGTACTAAGTGGTTGAGAGCTGCAGTCGCTATTTTCCTTCCTCTATATCACATCAAATTATGCATGTTTGAAGAAAGCAACGATTCAGCCAGGTTATATTTTTTCTGAACAACTTTATATCTGTTTCACTAAAGCAAAGCAAGATTTCAGAAAAAATATGATGAGCTATGACACTAAAGAGTGAATTGCTCATGAAGTAACAATTACAAGAGCAGAAGAGTGTGGAGCAGATGAGGGGACAGTTATACAACAAAGTGAAACCACAACCCGAGGAGAAGTGACAATTACAAGTAGAAAATATAGCAAACGAGTCAGTGATGCCTCTAAATCTTAGCAATTCAACCAAAGCCTGTAAATGAAAGAGTAACCACACATTCCTCAGCAATTCATACACAGTATATATATATATATATATATATATATATATATATATATATATATATATATACACACACACACACACACACACACACACACACACACACACATTTAGGTTTACTATTGCAATCTGGAAATGCACTTGCGCATTTCATGTTGCTGAAATATAATGTTGAAAATAACAATGATTTCATGCCCTAATGTTGAACCATGTTAATATCGATGGTTCCGTATTCGAAGTTATGAAAATGTAGCCGCTGAACTACACTTGCCATCCAGATAACATTATTACAGGTTCAGGAAGTTTACTTTCGATAATTAAACACTTTGAATCCATGCATTCACTGTAACACTAATCGAAGAAGTGCATTTCCAAATTATAATAGTAAACATATATATATATATATATATATAGTACAGTCAAAAGGATGACATTGACATGCACGACAGCTTCCTCCTCGAACATGGTAGGAGCGACAGTCGGAATGTCTACGTTCATGTGTATGTCCGTTTAAAGGACGTACACAGGGCAGGGACTCACAGCATGGATGTAAATGGGGGATTTACAAAGTATGATTGACAGAAATTGTCGACATTGTTGCGTCGACCATACAACCTAATTAATATGTATGAGCCGATGTTATCTGTCGCAGAAATCACCGTTCGAGTAAGTGATTTTCGTGTCTTTGATAGTAAACCTATATATATATATATATATGGCTTTCACAGTAGTGAAATGTTGTTGTTGTGTCTTTCGGCTTTTCCCGGTTAGGGGTCGCCACAGCGAAACTCCGGTCCACTAATGATTGGCAGTAGATTTTTACGTGTTGGCTTGCCAGACCTAACGCACAACCTTCAATGAAGGAACGCCCATTCACGCATGTCGCCACACAGAAGACGCTCTGAGAATCGAACGGGTGACGTCTAACTGTGAGGCGACAACACTACCGCAGCACCACCACCGCAGTACAGTAGTGAAATGTGCTTTTCTAAATAAAATCAGGAAAACTCAGTTTTAATCTATGCTGTAATAATTTCTGAAGACGAAAGGAATGTTCAAAAGCCATCATTTGTGTATTTTATTTTAAATCTAGAAATCGAGTTGAAACTCATGAGGATTTTTTCTTGTTTCTTAAAAGACTTTCTGGAATAGATAAGATGTGTGAGAAATTAAAGACAGTATTCCACAAATGTAATTACCCAAGCAAAATGGCTAAACAGCTGTAAATACAGGCCAAACTTAGGGCAGGGTGTAACACTCTTGGACACAAACACCAAACCTCTCCCAACCTGCTCTTTTCACAGCAAACATTAATCTTTTTTTTTTTTTTGTATGAGGCATCCAAAGTTAACTTTTAGTTTTGTGAAGCATTTGAAGCACTGCACTTAACAATAATATAGGAACCCATTTGTTAATCTTCAAATAATTTCTGGCTTTCTCCTCTACACTGCAGCTAGGATATATCCATCTTCTAAACATCTACTTGATGATTATTTTATTGCCTTCCCACTCCCCAGGAGAAAGCAAGTAAAACAACCTTTTTCACTGAAACTTTTTCAGAGCTGTATCAATTCTATTGGTACTGACAACACACAGCAGCTGTAATCTGTTTTCTAACTTGCATTATGTTACTGTCAGACATACTTATAGATGACTCTCGGTTCTTTCATCACACCGAAACATCCACATTTCCAAAAAAATAAATAAATAAAAGATAGCAAAATCATGCCAATTCACAGAGAAAGTACCATCTATTGTGCTGTGCTAGTCAGATTTCCTTATTACAAGATGTTGACCCAAACATAGCCTAGCAATCTGCTTCATTCTTCAACAGCGATAAACTGCAGCTGCGTATATGATGCTAACCTACTTACTCTGGGCAGGGTAGAAAGTGTCAGTTCATTCTGTCATCTATACTATTGGCTAGTACTCTCCCCTACAAGTGAGACTAGCCTTAGTAATTTAAATCTATAGCCGTTCTGAAGTTAATCACACTACACAATGCCACTAGAAAGTAATGGTGACAGGCAAGTTTGCTATTCTGAAGAAATGTGTACGACTAAAAATGTATTTCTGATGTAATATTAACATATGGCTAGCTCCACTGGTATAAAGGGGTAAAGCCTTCGCTGCAGGCCACACAACTTGAGCTTGAGGTGGGGCTCAAGTGGCCTATTAGAGCTGATGTGAAGAGAAAGGGAGGAACAAAGTGGCTTTGCTGGTTCATTTCTCTTTGCAGTAAGGGTGCAGGACTGAATATCTGTGAGTCCATTCCTATTGTGGACACCAAAGATCCAAAGGAAGCACTAGCTTTGAGGTGGGCAGGATAGTCTTGAGTGGTTACCTCACCCACAGTAGCAAGTGACCCTCCCTGCTGATGCCCACTGTATGTTGAATCATGAGATTCATACAGGCATATGTAGAGAGGTTAAAGCTTTAATGTTACAATGGTCCCTGGCTTTGAATGGATGACAGCTTTGCTGTCCCCTGCTTGGCTTTGGCTTCTACAAGAATGAGCAGGCTATACAGAACAGACAGACAGAGGGGGAGCTTGATGATATCCAAGGTAGACAGTAAAAAGAAGCAAAAACTCCTTTCATCTCCATAGAGACAAATTCTGGCCATGTAATGCATTCTCCACCCTGAAAAGAAGTCACATACCTACACATGAGTGAGTGTAAAGAAAACTGCCAGGCCTCAATGTGAAATGACTATGTATATATGGCAAGTTATCTCAATCCCATTTGACTGCTTAAAGTCAAACTTTCAGGCACCAAGACTTTGACTAGTACATAAATGCAACAAAGAGTGGCCTTCTAACCTTACTGATTTAAATCATTGCTGAAGTCAAACTCATGACTGTGATGAAGGTAACGTCTGTAGTAACATCTTTCCATTGAGAAAGTCTCTGCAATCTGGAAACAAATATATGATTTTTGCTTCTGATACAGGGATAACTCAATACTGATAAATTTTGGACATGTATTGTATTTCCATGTACCTCCCCAATGGAAACGGATACCCTAAAGAGAACACAGTACATGTTTGCAGCTAGACTGTCACTTTCAAAAATGAGTAAAACTGCACATTTGGTAACCATTTATAAAAGGTTATACCTCAAATTTCTTTAGCATTTTTCAGCAAAACTTACAGGGAATACGCAGAAACTGATTCTCAGAAGCAAAACGCACTTAAAGCCACCAGACTGCCATTAAAAATACATGAATCATTGCTGTAGGCATTGTAAGTTAACACTTCCAAAAAGTCAACAAGCATCATATCAGTGTTCCTTTAATTAAACCAGAAAGGCAAAAATTGTCCCAAAGATAAGAGTTTCTCCTCATGGGAGCTCTATTGAATTTACTTACCGGGTAAGAAAATATATCAGACAATCAAGGGTTCTACATCAAATTAAAGATAAAGATATATTAAATATAAAACAGGAGGATGAGAGAGAGGAAGGTTCAGCCAGCGTTGTATGTTACATCTACTTCTGTGTGTATAGTTAATATGGTAAAAGTATAAGGGGGAGGAATAGGGTTAATAAGGAATCATTATTTAGAATTCTGTAAAATAGCAGGAAACAAAATGGAACTGAAGGGAGTTAAGCAAATGTATGAAGGAAATTATCAGGGGAAAGGAAAAAGTAGAATATGTAATTTAAGGTAGTCTGGGTATATCGGGTCTATGTCAGATAAACGAAAATGCAATCTGTCGAACGCTCATATCAGCGAATCATAACATCGAAATTTGTATTGTGGGGGGCTATGCCCCCCTCACCCCCGGCTATATATATATATTCCTACTCTGAGGTTGCACTACAGTGAGGAAAGGGCAAATATCCCACTCTTCACTGTACTGCAATCCCAAAATATTACTTCCGATGTTATGATTATTCGCTCATACGAGCGTTCGAGAGATTGCGTTTTTGTTGATCTAAAGTAGACCCGGTACATCACAGCAGAGAAAAAAACTGCTTGTTAGAGAATGGATGGTATTGATTAATGAAAACTGGCTTCATATGGGATAGATGCAGTAATCTTCAAGAGATAGTACAATATATTTTTAAAAGCTGATGCACATACCACAATTTTACTATCATTTAAATTACAGTAATGAGACATCTGCCCTAGTCAGTCTCAAGTATGGAGAGACACTCGAAAACAAACTTTATAGTTAAAGGAAAAACACCTCTTGCTCTTTGTAACACCCTTTCTTCCCATAATGAAGAGGATCTAAAACTGTTCAGCAAGGATATTAAGCATACTTTTGGAAAATGTAAATAAAAGTTACCACCACTTCTGAGGATATCCACAAAGCCTTTTTATAAAAAGCTCAGATGTAATATCCACAACAGTAATGTACTTCTATCTAATGGATACCATTTATTCCAAGCCCATTTTATGCCTTAAATAACAAATTCAGTTTCACATTTCACCTCATCTATGTACCCTTGCATTTTCTTCTTTCATCCTCAACCCCCCCCCATCCCTTCAGACCAAGCCCGATCTAACAAAAACACCAACTCTATGGACCCAGACAACATACCTAGCTGTCTGCAAACTAGTGCTAAATAAAATGTTTCCCAACTCCTGCCTAAACCCATTCAATTTTTGCCTCTCCATGTGTTATGGAACCAACTGTCTGGGGAGCTGTCATTGTGAAATCTCTCAATAATTTTGGGCCTACCACACAAAGCCCAGGAAATGCAGACCAATCTGCCTCAACAGTATCATTTATAATGTCATGGACTGTATCACAGTCAAACTTGTAAACTAAGAAATTTGTTACTTGTATATTCTTGTCCTACAAATTTTGGCCAGTGTAAGGTAAATCCTGTCAACTGAAAATAATCAACTTCTTTGAAAGAGTTACCAAAGGAGTGGACAAGTGTCAGTCTGTCCATCCAGCTTAGCTAGATATAGCTAAACAACTCTAACACAATTCCTCATTCTAATCTAAATATTAAACTGAACTTCCTTGCTTGATAGACAACTGGCTCTTGATACCATATACACTGTTAGGGTTCATGTTACCTCATTCAAAGATGCATCCTTGTGTGGGCCCTCACAGCTTAATCCTGGGTCCTAATGTTCTTGTCCTCCAGTTTTCTGACTAGAAGGCAGATGTCAAAGGTCTATGATAAACTACAGTCTGTTGATGACTACAAACCAGGTGCCATTGCCAACTCCTTTAAGTACTCACATCCTCCGAGAAGAAACTGACCATTTCAACTCCTCAAGCACCAGTTTTGGTCTCCAACTTGATGCCAAAAATGCAACACTGTTTTATTTGAGAAACACTAACAAAATGCATATCACATATATAGCATCTTTTTAAAACAGGGTCATTACAGACTTACACATATTTGTTAACAACTTATCCTTTTACTGCCATGTATCAATAATAGTTAGATAATCCTCCTATCTCACTCAGCTAACTTACAGGGGCACATCCTCTCGGGTTTTCCCTCACTATACTGCCTTTATCAGGCCTATCACAACATATTGTGCCTTCCTTAGCATGTATCTTTCTAAGCATCCTGCCCAGCTTGAAACACTCCAGCAATTCTTAACAAAAACAAAATGGAGAGTTAAGCCTCTTAACTTACCTAGAAAGATTTTGGTTAAAAATCCTATCCCTGTTCTTTATCTCATATAAGCATCTGTGTGGTGACCTTAGCTTAGCCTCCTGTACCACAAAAGGCTGGGACCTACTAGACCTCCTTTAGCTGAACAGAACTAGCAATACAGAAACACCTGTACCATGGCTTTAACATTAACAAGACCTAGTGGTTTGACAGCTATGACACAACACATCTGCATCTATGGAGACATCCCTTACATATCAAGCATAATGCTCTGGATACCTTTAAAACCAAATTCATAAATTTTCACCTTGGGAAAGTTGCATGGCTTGCCTTGATCAGAAGCTCTCTCAATGGTTTTCTGTTCTGCTTGCCTAGTAATTACATTGGCACGCACAATCGACTCATCCTATTTTCTGGGTAAACATGTGACCTATGTCATCCATCTAATCTGACGTACACAAAGACAAAGGAAGATGCAAATTCAGATGCAGTTAGCAAGGTAATATAAACATTTACACTTGGCTAGGTTCAGTACTCCTTATCCCTCTTTTAATTAAGCTCTACCTGCAACGCTATGGGGGAACTTTGCTAATACCACAACAGCAACCAATATTTCAATCAGGGACTTATTTTTGAAGATGCTTTGAAAATCTGTCAGCACAGGAAGGCTTTTCTATTTTTTGGAATGGCTGTTAGTTGTTACAGGGACAACAATAATGCAGACCATGAGCTGAAACAGTAGAGGCTGGATTCCACTGAGTAGGAACCCATCATTGTGATTTTCGAAAGTAGGTTATTTACCAGCAGTTTACTGACTGGCCTTAGTGAGAAGGTTAAAAAGGGATGAATATTTGAAGGAATGACTGGAGATGGACTAAGCATATTAGAGAGGGGAGGCTTTCAAGATGTTAGATTGCTGACAACTTTGGTAAAGTATTAGCTGATCTCCTATGACATACACAGGTACCAGAGAATGCCAAAATTGCTGCAGATCAGTAGATGATAAATTCCTCCCCTAAAGATTTGTAGATCAGAGATAGCCTAAAGCATGTTAATCTCAGTGTTTCTTACATCTCTAACTTCTACTGTGCACCTGTTTATCAGGACCCAGTAGAACTGGTGGGTTAACCAGTCTGCAAGTAAATACTGCAATAATAAAACTAACTGCTCCTGAATGGTAACTCAGTGCATTCAGCGTAATGCAACAAAACAAAACTCTTCAACACTGAAAAAGGCTGAAAGTAGGTTTATCAAAAAAATGACTAGCTGAATCTCAAAAGAACTTTTTTTTCCAGTAGAAGGAGAAAATTCCAAAACCCCAGTGTAGGAGTTCTGCATCTTCCCCTAATTAATCTAATGAACACCAAATCTGCTGTTTTTCAGGGAACAGGGTTATATTGTCAGTTCTGTGACCCTTCATTAATGCAGTAGTCCGACATACAGAAACTCACCTCAAACCCACACTGAGCAATATATAATATAATATAATCCAACTGCACTGTACAACACCTGCAAAAAAATAAATAAATAATGGCACCAAGTATCAACTCAATAACCATCAGTTCTACTTCAAAGCGAAAGGCAAAACATATTTCCAGGAAACATATAATGGTACAACACTGTGCACAGCACCAAACCAGATCATTGCCAGATAAGTAGTCTTTAACATTTGTAGTTTTCCACTAAGGGTAAGGTTCCTTTCACTCCGATTTTTCTACAGGGCTTGAGTCTGTCAAACAGACTGAGGAATGGTCCTGTGAAGAAGTAAGGATCAATGTCGTTTTAAGCAGAGAAGCAGTTTAGTTTGTTGTTTTCATTTCAAACCAGACGTTGCTGAAGTGAAAAGCTTCATATTTCTGATTTGGAATAACTACAAAAGCTTTTTAGTGTGGGAGGCTTTCCACACAGTGAACACTGATGAATCATGCCTCCTACCAGTCTGGGCTAAGGGGAGTTGTTTGTATCCAGTCTAGTGTGTCTGCCTTACCAGGTTAAAGGACAGTCTTCCCTGGAAGGTAAAGCTTGATGAAATTCTTGCAACTGGTTATGCAGGACAGCTGGCACTCCTCACACTTTCTGCCCTCCTGCCATCGTCAAGCATAACAACAGAAATCATGCAGGATTATCCTTTTATTGTGGCGTTCAAAACTTTATCTGCTTGATAATGCTTGATTTAAAACTTTATCTGCTTGATAGTATGTGGGTATCATATAAACAGCAGATCTCAGCCTCCTTCCATCAGTATAGGAACAATATTCTAAGGACTGGTGACTAGTTATAGCTAGTGCACAGGGTTAAGGCTGTAAGCTTTAATTCCTGTGGTACAGGTACAATTCTCTCAGTCCTCAGTTGCCTACTGTGTGACCCTGAGCAATTCACTTAACCAGACCTTCGCCCCATGTCACACCTGAAAAGGAACCATAACTCCAGTGGGCCTACCATGTTAAAAATGGGTATTTATTATTATTATTATTATTATTCGACTGCGGTAGTGTTGTCACCTCACAGTAAGACATTGTCCTGTTCGATTCTCAGCTAAAGCGTCTTCTGTGTGGAGACATGCGTGAATGAGCGTACCTTCATTGAAGGTTGTGCATCAGGGCTGGCAACTCGGCACATAAAAATCTGTGCTGCCATCTGCTGTGGCGACCCCTAACCGGGAAAAGCCGAAAGACACAACAAGTCAAATACCTCTGCAGTTAAACTATGCAGGATCTTTTAAGGAAGGCAGGAGGAAATTCTGTTTCTGCCACTGTTCATTTACAAATGCTCAGCCCCATCATCAGTGTTACAACGATCCAGTGTGTAAAGTAATTAACTAAATGACTTGTAGTCTACAAACTGGAGGTTAAGTTTATTAGAGCTCCGCTATACACTGCGCAACTTGCCTAAACAGTCTAGTTTGCAAATTAAGAGGGTCTAACCCAGTTAAAGGCTTAATAAAATAAATATAAGTTCTCTCTTTGGTACATTCTTCAGAAAAAATATGGAAAGCAATGGCATTCTTTGTTGCAATCACTTAGCCAGAAAAAGAAACAAACTGAACTGATCTGACTGCTTCCACAAAGTACCATTAAAGCTACAGGGATTCCTGCAGCTGATCTTTCAACAACATTTTGAAGATTATTTTAACTCCTGCTGTTTGATCTCAGGCATCCTTTCCCACAGTTTACATAATTTGTTAATGTGTGCTGTATCAACACATCTTTTGAGAAAATAACTTATTCTGCACATTCCTTTTTTATATGTTTATTTTGACCTTCAAATTTTTATCTATAGGAAAGAAACTTGTGTATGTTCCTCTGTGTATTACTTTGCAAGCAGAGAGCATAGCAAGTTGCTAATTTCTATAAAATGTACAGTTCATTCCACCATCCACAACTTAGAAACTCCTTTGTACAGTGGGATGAAACTATCATTTTTACGGATTTACTTCGATAGCAAAAGGTGAACATTATTCCCGAAGGGTTGAACTCAACAATGACAAAAGAAAAAAAAACATTTTTTTTTGCAAAGGTGAGGACAACACCCCTGCTCCCCTCATACCCTCTGCAAATTATATAACCAACTCAGATATTGCACAAAAGCAGAAAACGACAAATTCTCTCTCCCAACTGTTTGGTGACTGCCCACCAAGTAATGCCATCAAATGATTACTCAATCATTTCTGCCAAGATTAAAGACATTCAATATTACAAATGTTTGACAATATGGAATCCTTCCATTTTTACAAATTTAACGCAATACAAATTTAACGCAATACAAAAACAAAGCCTTAATTACTATCTCCAACATAGCTAAAATAATGGTTTTCAATTCCTTAACTTCACAGTCCATTCATTTATACCCATTAGCTTCCTATCTCACAAGAAATATTCTTTTAATAAGAACACAAAGCAGATGCCTTCTCTGGCCACCATTTTGAGACTTACAACAGTGTGTGATATAATAACTTTCGAATGAAACAGCTCTTGTGGCAATAATTTTGTGCGTTCAGTCTTGGATGTCATCCTGAAACTTTTACTTCTTACTTGCACAAAAAAGTTACATACAATATGCAACACTTCAAGAAGCTACTATGAGTTTTTCTTAAAACAATTACCCATCCATCGCCCATAAATAAAACCTTAGTGATGCATAAACATAAAAAAGCAATCGTATATCACAATAACTAGAGAGAAAGGAAAGAAAAAAAGCAGTGAGTAAATTGTATTAGACAAATCATGGCACACAATGACACAGTTTCTTCTGCCATGGTATGATTTACACAGTAATGAGTCATTTTCTACAATGATATCCAAGGATTTTAATAATCTCCCATTCCCACAGAGATAATCTATAACTCAGGCCACACACATGCTGAATGCACTTATCTTCTGCCTCAAAATAATAAAGACACTAGTACCATGGTTACCTGAAGAAGGAAGCAAACGTTCACTAGAAATGCCTACTAACTATAACCATACAAAGGGAAACACTTCACTGTACTAAGTAGGTCCTTGTAAGACAGCACGGTTCTTCCATGAGTACTGAAGTCTCCACTCTGCAAACAGTAGCTTTAAAACGGAGCCACCAGTTTCAACAAGGCATCTCCACAGTCTCTCTCTTTGTGGCACATTGGAATTTTTTAATTTATTTATTATTTTTTAAGCAACTGTAAGAATTTTGTAGTAAAACAAAGAATGGCTACCGTACCAACACAGACACGGACAGACACTCACTTATGCAAATTTAAATTCATCTATGAACTGCATTACGGTGCTAAAAACCATACCGTCATCTCCACACACTAATTTCAGCAGTTTGCAAAAGTCATCAGAAAATGAAAGCAGTTGGGGCTTCTCAACATGTGAGAGCAAGTTTTACTAATCTTCTGGATTATGCTGTAAGACTTGTAAACAAGCAGGCCATGACATGACACAGTGTAATTCGGGTTAGTAATTTAGCAGCAGCAGAATATATCGAGTAAGCTGTTCACAGCGGCAACCTACGGGGTTATCATGCAAACAATGACTAACGGCCAATAAAGACATCTTACTTTAAATCTTGCACTTACTGAGCCAATATGACTTGTAGAGACTCAGGGGACATTAACTCAGGAGATCTGATTCATTTTGCTTAATTTAAATACAGATAATAAGAAAAGAATGAATGCATTCCTAGAAGATGGTTGCTTTTTCAACTTGATAACCCCACTCCCCTTCTAAGAAAATGAGCATCTACAACCAGGTATCTACATAAATACCTAAAAAAAAAAAATGTATATATCGACAGAGAGAGAGGGAGGGATATGATTATTTTGTGTGTCTATACATGTGCATACATACACACAAGAACATACACATACACACACATATATATATATATATATATATATATATATATATATGGATCTACCTCACTTGGTCGACATTTCATATGGTCGAAAATTCATTTGGTCGACAGTTCATTTGATCGACAAGCATTTTAAGTGGGGGGCTTCGCCCCCCACGCCCCCCACACCCACCCTAACTATATATATCAACTCCAGGGTTGCTCAACATTGGGGAAGGGGGCAAATGCTTGTCGATCAAATGAAATGTCGACCAAATGAACTGTCAATCAAATGAAATGTCGACCAAGTCAAGTAGACCCATATATATATATATATATATATATATATATATATATATATGTATATATATATATATGCCTATGTATCTTATGTATCTACAATGCAAAAATGTGATCTTTATAAATTGTATTGGTACCCAAAACACTTGACTATTAGCACAGTGCCATGAATTTGCTGGACAGAAGCTTTAAAGTTCTACATATGGTGGCATAGATATGACTCTGATTAAGCAGTCATCACTTCTTATTCTTCTTGTGATTAAGATTATGGCTCCTAGATTATCCAGGACATATATATGTAGACATAAAAATACGCGTGTACACACACACACACACACACACACACAAGCAGTCTACACCCTGGTCTAACAGTTATTGCTTTAGTAACAAAATCGCATATGCACCATAAACTTCAAGGATTTCAGAGTATTGATTACTATATTCTCAATAATGCAGGGCAAACAGTGCTTGGCAAGTTAGAACAAGATCACTGTTACTAGCAATAGTAACAAGGGTGTGCCCGATTTACACGATGATAAATCAATGATACAGAATCGTCAGCATGGCACACCATCCCGAGATCACAGCAAGCAGTGATACTCATAACTAAACCCACACAGTGAAACCGGGATTCAGTCACACAATAATTATCAGATGTCAGCTATTTACAATTACAAACAGCAGCAAGGATTTCTAAAATTGCTAACAGTCATCTTTGTGTTAAACTCCAGGTTTCACATTTTAAATGACTTCACAGCTGCTCATTAGATTTGTATAATATTCCTCTGCATGTTCATTCTATGAAAGTTCTTCAGCACATTTTGAATTGCCACTGCATATGTTAAAAATAAGGCAAATAAAGTGCATGATAAAGTTTAAGATTTCACTGTATATCAGTTTTGGATGATTTTTGAGGGTGCAAACCATTTTATTATATCAATGTGTTTTTCTTTCCATCCAGTGAAACATTGTCATGTTCGTATTTTTTTAGAAAGGTACACTATGTCTTCTAGTCTGAAATACAAGAACCATCTAATCTGGTTAGAAAGAAAAAGTGTGATCAATTATCTTTTTATCAATAAACTAGTTGGGACAATGAAACAGACAATCCATAGTAACATGTTTATTCTGTTTGAATGCTCAACTTACTATTGGATAATTGGCAAAAACTGAAAGCAAAACAACGTAAGACAGGGAATTTTGCATATATGATATCTATCATGTCCCTTCTACTGACTCAGCTGATAAAACAGTGTTTCAGTCCAGACTCCAGCACTTTATTTATCCTACACAAATTTCAGTGTCCCCACCACTAAGGTCTATCCTATTTCATGCAATTAAATAATCATATCTTCTTCTATAAAAATGCTGGTCACTCAAGCTTCCACTGGGTTAATTAATGTACAGCGAGGACTATCTGAAACTGAATCCATGTAGCACAGGAGGAAGAAAAAATGACCCCGCCATTTTATTTTTAAATACTTGCAATCAGGGACCAAACAGACTGAGACACTATCATGGTATAGAACAAGGTGTCAGTATTGAGTCTCATCTGTCTACTTCACCACAAGAATATGTTAATTACAAATGGATATCCAAAAAGAAATGAAAGTGTTTCAGTTCTGTGACACTTCCTTCTGTGTGTTATCATTACCCCACGAGGGGTGTCATAATTAACCTTTGAGGGCTCCTGCTTAGTGTTACCAGTGAAACTTACATCTTCATTTTACTTTATTTTTGTGATATAGTTTACTGGCAGCAGCAAATTCATACAGTTTCTGGATAAAATAGTTCATTGTGTCACCACTCTTATCCTTGTTGCAACCAGATATCTTATGGAATATCACTAGGGATGTTTGTTTTTTGTCTTAAGCAAATAGCTTCAGTGCACACATCATCATTTTATGCTACGTCTCCCCTCAAACATCTCAGATATCCAGATTTTCACAAAATATCCAGATTTTTGCCTTGTGTTTTTTATCTGTTCCTCATAAAGTTTGTATTTTTTTTTAGCAAATCATTGATTGAAGTCACTAGAAAATGTCAGACATTTGAGTTTCAGACTTCACATTCTTCAGAAAATGCAAAAGCTGTTATTCTAGCAACTTTCAAAATGTATAAAACCAATATTTAGCATCTGTCCCTGATGTTTGTATTTTTGTCCCTTAATTATTTATGGTTCTGTTCAGAATTTTTGCACAAAAGATTAAGAGGTATGGTGCCTACAAATCTAACCTGTCCTGGACAAACATGGCACCACATCTACCCGAAAGGCAAACTGATGGTGTCAGTCTCCTTCTACCTAGAAACCTAGTGGTCAGATGTTAAATCTGCTTCACACAGGTGATAAGTACTGTGTGAGATCACTTTTCAACACGCTCAACTGAGTTTGCATTCTTTTCAGACTATCAGAAAGGTTCTAAAGACTGTTATGTATGTACAAGTATGAACAGCCAAATAGAAATGTATTCTAGCTTCACAGAGGTTGTGTTTTAAAGGAAAAGAAATACCAGTATACAATGTGTGACTGGCAATATCTGCACTATGCTTTGGACTTCTTAATTCACTGCAAATTACTGAGCTCCTATTTTCAAGGACCAAATAGCTGTGAGAAACCCACTTTTTTCAGGGCTTTGTAAACAGTAAGATTAATTCCGGAGGCCTATTATGAATACAGCTTTCCCAATCTCTGTCCTGAAGCACCTGCTAGTTTAAAATTCATACTCTGTTAACCTATCTTAAAGCAAGTAAGAAGGGGTTGTGGGTGTATATGACATTAAATTGTCTAAATGGTGATGTCCATTCAAAATTTCAGCATACCCATTAGTTTTGGAAATCCTAAATAGCAAATTTCAAACATAGGATTCACCCAGCTGATAAGCTCACACAGAATCCAATAGTCACAACTTGCTAACCTTTACCTAATACCCACAACAAAACAGATGTGTCTCTATTGAGGCCTGCCCACTTACTGACAGAAAATAACATACATGCACTAAACCATGTCACTGTATCTGTAAGAAGGCCCTCTACACCGTATAACTATATGCATTTCCTCTTTTGATATATTCAGCTAAACTAAATCCTGAAAAGTCTCTAACTACTGTGAGAATGGGCATATGAGACGGTCTTGCTAGTGCTTGTTAAGATGTGGGCAAGGCGTGTGCACCCAACTGATCTACAGAGGCATGCCCAGCTCTCCCAGAACCTATGCACTGAGAATTCACACTTCAAAGACAAACAAACAAGAACAAATATTTGCATAGTTACCCATCTTATAGGAAAATGCATGACGGTCGATAGAGAAAGCACCCAAAAACAGAAGGATGGAGGTGGGAATTAATTATCCTCTATAGAAGGCATTCTGACCAATCAAGGGATGCGGTAAGAATATTTTTCTGAGATAGAACATTGGCCTGCTCTGTTCTGCTAGCCCAGTCCCTCTGTATTGGACTCCTAGGCCCCCTTTCCTACTAATCACACTAAATTGCTCAGAAAAACATTAGCACAACACACCAAAAATGGAGTCTAAATAGCTGCAGCCATGCATTTACCACACCAATTGGTGAAATTCTATATCAAGTGTTACTTTACACTGAATATTCAGTCTTAATATTCAAGCAAGATGTGCGCGAGGTAGGACTTCAAAGAAAATTCTCGAAGTTACCTCTACCCAGTGCAAACTAAATCACCTATACAAGGCTTCATACACATTTAACTCTTTTCACTCTATTCCCTTACAAACCCATAATACATCACACCCTGGACTACCTTACAATCTTCTACAGTAGACAAGCTAAAGAGTGCCATGATCTTTACACTAGGCTATTTCCAGTTTGCTGAAGATGGCTTTTTCTGCATCACCCTCATTTGGCATTCTTGCACACTGCCCACTTAACTACAATGACCTAGTTTTCTCACACCTGTCTTCTGCTGGAGAAGTCAAAAATCTGAAGAAAAAAAAAAACTTGGAGAAAGAACAGGAAATTTCTTCTCAACCTTTGCTAAGCAATTTCTCATATTGATGGTTTTATGAGTTAAATCAGAGTAGGAAGCTTGTCTAATACTTGCTGACAGAGAAGCCAAATTTCTCTGCAACCTTCCTCTTTACCACAAAGTCTGGACTGCCCACTCCCTCCCAGATCTAAACTGGCCCATCTACGCTGTCCTTATCCTGACTCTAACACTGCCGTGCTCCACCCTACAAGTAGCCTGAGTTAGGTCACAGCCAGCCCACCTAGCCAAATGTCTGACTGTGACTGCTTAGCTAGGCCCTCTCATCTGGAAACGGCATTACTCGGCTTTATACTCCTTATCCTAAGTCCTCCTGTACTGACTCAAGCTCCTAGTCCTAAAGTAGGTCTGCATCATTTACAGGTCAGGAACGAGTTCACCCAACACATGAAGGATGAAGGTTGGACAGCCACAGCCATGGGCTTCATACACTAATTAGCCACATTTGGATTAAATTGTTGCTTTATTTAAGTATTGAGACTGCATATTCAGTATAAGATTTCTGCAAGCCAGTATACACCAAGATGTTTCAAAATTCCCTCTATCCATAACAGGCTACACCACTGACATCCTGTCCCAAATATTTATTCACATTTTAACTCTTTTCACTCTGTTCTCTCATAAAACAGCAAAACTTCAGATCACGGGCTGCATTACATTCTTCTAAGGGAGGCTGCCTAAAGAATCCCATGCAGTTACCCTAGGACAATATCCACCTTGCTGAGGCTGAGACCCTTTTGTACCTACCCATACCACAAGTGTGGGAGAATAACCACCCTCCTTTCACAAAGTGCATCTCATAGGGATACCTATAACAACACAATCCCTATGTCATTCACAGATACTGTCGTACCTTGTTTTGACAAATCAGCTCCATCATCACCTTATACTTGTTTCTAATCTACTTTTAAATTTTAATATGGCACATATCTTCCAGTGTATCCCATCACTGTTTTACCCACAATGCTGTTTAACCTTCCCCTTATCCCGTCCACTGCCCTGACTGAGGGGCAGTGTGCCACTTCAACCCCTGCACTTCCTCTATCCACATTAGCCTCATACCTGGCCACTTTTCAATAACAGTTCACAAGTCTGCTGAGATGGTAACAGGAAATCTTTTATAAGCACTTTACGTAGGTCATGACCCACCAAAGCAACACTCAAACTGCTGCAGCTTTCTAAAACTTCTTGTGATGCTCAAGCTCCACATCCAGCTGGTGACACCTCTTCCTAAAGATCCTTATCCACTGTTCCAGATCTTGTTTACCTAGCAGGATTACTGTGCTCCTTGCTTTAACCACCCTTACAATCTCAATATAAATTAATTTGCAATAATCCATCCACTTTTTGAGGCAAGGAATGGTTGTAATGGAAAGAAACATCAGTAAATTGGCTACATAAATAGGCCTTGTACATGGCACTCTTCCAGGCTCTTTATAGTCTTTAGTGCTGCCCATTCATCCATGGGCCAGCATTGTGCAACACTTGCTCTAAAGGACTGCAATACTGCCTTGCATCTGACCAAGCACTCAAATGCTTTATGCAAACCTGGTCTGATTTTGATATTTTGTCATGGTTGTCCTTATTTGTCACACAAAAAATACCTTTGGCACTTGTATGTGACTCTTTTGTAAAGCCTCAACCATGCAGCGACTACCCGTTGGCTCCTCTTAGGAGGTTGCAAGCTTACCCAATGTCTACTGGCTCCAAATCTGTTTTCAGTCTAGAGGTACGCTATCCTATCCCTGAGAATTGTGACATCAGAGTTAGCACCATCAGGATGTTTGGTTATTGGCTGGGCTACACCATTTCCAAAATTCTAAATAACAACCCCCCCCCCCCCCCCAAAAAAAAAAAAAAAAAAACTACAAGAAAACAGTCTCTAAGAAACAAGACTTCATACAAACCACATGGTGATTGTTGGGGCGTGGTATTTAAACAACTGTATTAGCTGGTGAATTTGGTGCCAAGTCTGTATACAGGAGACCATACAAAATGAAATACAAAGGCCCATGTTAGACACATAAGAAAGCCTTTAGGCAATGCCTGCTTAAATTTATTTTAGAAAAATGGATACAGATTGCATTTCAAATACATCAGGGGTTTGACTACAATTTGTTCTAGAGGGCACCCTGGCAAAGGATATAGACGTTATCTACTCATCTACTTCTAAATATACTTAAAGCAATGGGGGTTTATCAGTATGTTAGATTTACTTAAGTATGGAAAGTGAAAAATGTCATAATCTAGAACTACAACTTATTTCTTCTGGATGACATATTTAACCACAACAACTTGATATAAATAATTTTAAAAATGTTTTGGTATTTTTTCCCCTTTACAGTGTGTTACTATGTTATAACTAACTTACCTGTAGGAATGTGTGATGGCAATTCATGTATCTGGGTGGATACGGGAAAGGATATGCAGTGCACTTAAAACAAATAAGATGCGGGTTAACGTTAGATGCCAGGGCAGCACAGTCCAGGGCAAGGGGCAGTGCTATGACTGCTTCATTTGTTTAATTAATTAGCTAAGTAGACAAGGCTGAGCAGATTATGTTCAGTTATGACCATGAACATCCAGCAAATGTGAAATTGCAGTACAAATACATGTGTACGAAAAGAAAAAAAGGTAACACATATAGAGAAGTACACAGTGGTAAATAAATTCTGTGTGTTAAGATACACAAGAATTATATAACTGTTTAAGTCAAATCTTTAATCCGTTATCAGGTAAGCTGTAGTGTACAGAGGGGACAGTGAAGAAGACACACAAAATACAGGAAATGTAGCCTGTGGATGTCATAGGTTCCCTTAGCAAAGCCTTAAATTGTGTGTCAGATGCCAGGTTCATAAACACAGCTATTCAGGCAGAACTACGAGATGACAAAGTGACTTGAAAGAATTCATAGTGTGGAAATTTGAGGAGAACCATCTCTTCTAAACTACTGGAAATCATACAGATCTGTATTGCAATGTATAATATTTTTGGTATCTATGAAGAGAATTAATCACAGAAAGAATGCCAAGTCTGTTTACAGGTGACAATAAAATAAGGGTGATAGTGATGAGAACATGTGTCTTTACAGAGGCTTAGACAGAATACTCTGATACCCAACATGCAATGAGATGTACAAAACAAATGAATTCTAGAAAGGTGAACCAAAAAAAGGTAATTACCATAAGGCATGCAGAAAGACAGAAAGATCAATGATCACAGCAACTCTTGTGTGACCACATGACAGAGTTAACAGACGTAGTACTAGGGAACAAAAAAAGCAGAGTCAAAAGTTATGGAAGTGACTTGACCAACAATTTAGTACTAATGAGGACACACATACAGTATTATGCATTGTTTCAGACTTCTTACATGGACATGGACCATAGGAGTAGATCTTATGGAGTTTAAAGATGGCTTACCCAAACAATAAATTAATGCCAGATTTAAGACAAATAAGAGACAGAGAGATCAATTCTTGAACTGGTTTGGAATAGACTGGACAGCAAAGATAAAAGAACAGACAAATAAAATAATGTGTGAGAATTGTACGAGCACTACCATCTAACAGAGTTGCACATCATACCAGGATGTCTAAGGTCATGAGATTCAATCCAGAGCTGAGACAACACTGCTTTTAAACGTTATGCAATTGGAATGCTCCTCCTTCATCTTCAGCTGGCTATGGCACACTGAAGCTAAAATGGGGCTGAGAGAGTTAGCTAACAAAGAGCTGCAATAGATCTAGCTGTACTTTAAGAGGACTATATAGGGAATTTTTCATTGAAAGTCCAAATAAGTCCTAGGGCTCTACCTCTCAAAATCTGAGCAGTTAGACTACAAGTGGGAATAGAAGAAATGTATATTTCCCAGACTGCAACATTTTGGAGTATTCTCCTTATTCAGAGTTGGTGTGGATGAATGAGTACACATACATACATATACACATACACATATTTATATATTTTTATATGTAATACCAGGATGACATTAGGAAGTCAGGGTATTTTTTTTTTTTTTTTTACTGGAATCACAGTTTTTCAAAATTTTGTGTACTGTGCTCCTAAGTTTCACACATCTGAAAAGAAACCAGATAGGTGTGTAAGTTCTTCCAACAGCATGCCTGTATTTATGCCTTGCATAACGTGGGTGCTGAATGCAGTGCCAACTTTTTCTGGCATACTCAGTCAGCTCTGGTCCTGCTCACTAGCCCACAGGACATCAAAGACAGATGGAAGGAATACTTCCAGCAGCTTGTGATTGAAGAAAATCCCACAGAAGCTGTACTGCCCCAGATACAGCCTATGACAAGAGAGGAGGAGGGGATCACCCTAGAAGTAAGAACAGCGCTAAGGAAAATGAATTCAGGGAAACACAAAGCTCATACGAGTTCATGATGTTGGGTGAGATGGGTGAAATGGCTCGAAGGTGCTCATAACAGAATGGAGAGAAAGGCACATCCCAGATGACTGGAGAATAAGCATTTGTGTTGTCAGAGCACAAGAGCAAATGGGACATCCACAACTGTGGGCAGTGCAGAGGTATCGAACTCCTGTCATACTGCATGAAAATTCCTGGATGGTGAGTGATAAATAAATATGCAGAGTAGTAGAAAGTTAAGATAGGACATGATCAATTTGGATTCAGATCAAGATGCAACTCAAACAATCGGATGGTTGCAGTGGGACAGATAGTTGAGAAGAAGCTAGAGATGTAGAAAGTACAGTTGTGTACACTTACCATAAATGTAGATGTTCGAGTGTATTCACTGTTGTAGTCATCACATTCGGGTTATCTGCTTGCAGTAGCCCTCAGTCGGCCTGATTAACAAAGTCTTGGGTCCTGCATCGGTTGCTGTCTCATCTTCCATGACATCAGGTAGTCCGGGGGTATAAAGCATGCAGCCGATGCCATTACATCAGTTTTTCTTGCCCCAGATGTCAGGTGCACTCATAATGAGAAGCAATTACATATACAAGGTTACACCTCCAACAAAAAAGCAAATACACCAAAAAGCTTTAAGCATAGTAAACAAGAATAGAGTTATAGCCAATAGAAGTCAGGGGGTTGGAGGGAGGGTAACTAGGACTGCAACTGTGAATACACTCGAACATCTACATTTATGGTAAGTGTACACAGCTGTACTATGTCGTTTGTGTTTCACTGTTGCAGTCATCACATTTGGGTAGATTCCCAAAGTTAAGGATGGGTGGAGGAAATTAGATAGCATTAGGACCAGCTGTAAGGCCCTGCAAGACTGCATTGGCAAAGCCAGCTCTAGATTTAGGAAAAAAATTGGCAAATGGTAATGCTTGGTGAAGGTATGTACAGAACTCCAGGTAGCAGCTTCTAGGATGTCCCTGGTAGGGACACCTCTGCGAAAGGCTGTAGAGGTAGATGCAGCCCTGGTTAAATGTGGTCTTATCCCCTGTGGGGTACGTTTTCCATGGTGCCTATAGCAGAAATGAATGCAATGACCTATCCATTTAGAAATGGTTTACTTTGAAATGGCTTTCCCCTCTGCCCCTGCAGCAAATACAACCAGAAGATGTTCAGATTTCCTGGAGGTTTAGTCCTGTCCAAGTAAAATCTAAGTTGTCTCTGCACATCTAAAGAGTGCAATATTCATTCCCCTTTGTGCTGCAGATTAGAAAAGAAGGTTGGCAAATGAACGGACTGATTAAGGGCCACACTGGATACCACCTTGGGCATGAAGGAGGGGACTGGTCCTGAGGGACACCCTGTCTGCATGAAAGATGATGAAAGGCTCCACTGCCATGAGGGTCTGTAATTCAGACACCCTTCTTGCTGAAGTGATAGCTGAAAGGAAGGCTGTTTTCCAAGAAAGGAATTTCATCTCTGCATTTGCAGCTGGCTCAAAAGGAGGTAAAGTAAGTTTTTCCAATACAAAGTTAAGGTCCCAGGCTGGAGTAGGGGCTCTCCTGGGTGGTCTTAAATTTTTGGCCCCTCTGAGGAACTGCTTCAGCAGTGGATGAGAGAAGAGGGGTGGTTCTGTGTTGTAATGAGCTGAAATGGCTGAGGCATGAATTTTGATGGAGGAAAAGGAAAGGCCCTTGTGAGGCATCTCAGTTAAGTATTGAAGAATCTGAGGTAAATGGGGCGCTGCTGTGCCCATCCCCTAAATTTGGTTCTAGGAACAGAATCTTTTCCATTTTTCAGCATAGGATTTTCTAGTACTAGGCCTCCTTGCACCAGAATGACAGCCATCACTTGCTTACTGAGGGATGGTAACGGAGAGATCAGGTAATTAGCCAGGCTGACAGGTTCAGGGTTTGAAGCTGTGGGTGCAGAATCTAGCCCTCCTGCTGGTACACAGCAGGGCAGGGGTCTGAGGCAGGTGGCATGGTGCCAGCAGTGACACACTATGCAAGAGGGGGTACCAGTGTTGGCGTGGCCAGTCTGGTGCAATCAGTATTGTCCTTGGTTTGTCCTGTTTGATCTTTAATAGTACTTTGGAGAGGAGAGGCAGAGGGGGAAAGGCATAAACTGATAGTTTTTTCCTGGTGAAGGACAGGGCATCCATTTTCCAAGCTTGTTTGTGGGGAGTCCTTGTGCAAAATTTGTCCAATTGGTAGTTCTGGGGGGAGGAAAACAGGTCTATCTCTGGGCTCCCCCATTTGTTTCTCAACATGTTGAATATCTTTGGTTCCAGTTTCCACTCGTGTGGGTTCATGAGATTTCTGCTTAGTTCGTATGCCAGTGTATTTAGCTTTCCTGGCAGGAATTGAGCCTGTAAATGCACTTGGTAGCTCAAGGCTGTGTTCCACAGAGCCATGGCTAGTCTGCAGAGGGTATGAGTGGGCTCCACCCTGCTTGTTTATGTACTACATAATAGTGGTGTTGTCCATCTTTACCATTAATTGTCCTGGAAGAATGTGGCCCTTGAAGGCTGTCAGAGCATTCTGTACAGCTAACATTTCTTTTTGCTTGATATGCAGGTGCATTTGACTTGGGTTCCATTTGCCCTGAATGCACTTCCCTGACAAGTGAGCCCCCCATGCATAGCCTGATGCGTCTGTTGTTAGGGTTTGGGCAGCAGGTGGTAGAGTGAATGGCAGTCCCTTGTTTTTGTGGCAGGCCTCTGCCCACCAAAGGAACTCTATCTGTAGACAAGGTATGATAGGAATCATTGTTTCTAGATCCTGAGAATGTTTACACCATAGGCTTTTTAGATACCATTGTAGTTTCCTCATATGCAGTCTTGCATATGGAATTAGGAGAATGCAGGAGGCCATGAACCCCAGGACTTGCAGTATCTTCCTTGCAGATAGCTGGGTCTTTGTGGCCAGTAGTTTGAAGTAGGCTGTCAAATGAACTTGCTTCTCTGGTGTGAGGTAAGCCATCTGGGAGGTTGTGTTCAAGCTTGCACCCAGGAATACAATTTGTCGGCAGGGTACAAGATGTGATTTCTTTTCGTTTATGATGTGCCCCAGAGAAGTTACCAGTTTCTGTACAAACACCAGATGATTCAATAGTATGTCCTGGCTTTCTGCCTGAATTAGACAATCGTCCAAGTATGGGTATATTTAAATATTTCTTTGCCTGCAAAATGCAATGACTATAACTAGGCACTTTGTGAATACCCTGGGTGCCAAAGGGCAGTGCAGAGAACTGATAGTGCATGTAGCCTGCTTTGAAGCGTAGGTATCTTCTGCAAGATTCCCTTATTGGGATGTGCAAGTAGGCTTCCTTTAAATCCAGTGTTGCCAACCAGGCATCATTGCCTAGCATAGGAAGCAGCTGGTGAAGAGTTAGCATCTTGAATTTTGTGATCACCAAAAATATGTTTAGGATAGACAGGTCCAGGATAGGATGCCAGTTGTCATCTTTTCCTGGGCACCAGGGAAAGTCGTGAGTAGAAACCTTGTCCCCTTTCTTCTTCTGGGACAGGTTGAATAGCCCTGATGCATAAGAGAGAGAGATAGAACTTGCTTTTGAGCCTCTGTCCACTGATTTGGGGATAGATATGGTCAACCGTTTGGGGTTGGTAAGGAGTGGAAGTGGAATCTGTATCCTTGGGAAACTATATTTAAAACCCATTTATCCTGGGTAATGAGTTCCCAATTTTTTGCCTGCAGGGCAATCTTTCACCCCAAAGGAACAATGTGAGTTTCCAATTTTTTGCCTGCAGGGCAGTCTTTCCCCCCAAAGGAACAGTCAGTTGTGCAGGGCTTGGAAGTTTTAAAGTTAAGTCATTGAGACAGTTTACCACAGGTGGGAGTCTTACTACTCCTGCTTTGGAAGTGGGAGGCCCCCACTGCTTAGTCCTGTGAGTACCATGGGACTGAAGCCTGGGTGTTCTGCTGGTTCTGGGTTTGGACTGAGAAGGCCTGTTAGAGGCAGGAAAGGACCAATTCTTAGAGGGCCAATGCCTACTAAATCTGCAAGGCTGTACTTGCAGGAAATCTTTAACAGTTTACATAGATTTAACTTTTTCCTTCATCTTTTTAAGCTTCTTCTGCTTTGTTGCCAAACAGGCAGTCTTGGTTTAAGGGAGCATCCAGTAATTTAGCTTTACCATGATCTGGCAAAGATTGCTCCTTAAGCTGAGCATGCCTTCTAAGTACAGACCCAGTGACAGCAGCCCTGCAAGATGCCTCTAATGAATCAAAACCACATTGCAAAGTATTTTTCCAACTTGTTCAGCAGAATGCATTAAATCCTGTAAATCTTTATTTTCAGCAGAGTCAAGAATCAACATAATTTTCTGTTTAAGCAATCCAATAATATGATGCTGATACTTTAACATATGAAACTGGCAGTTTAAGGCCCTAATGGCCAAGGTTGCAGAAGTGTATACCTTCTTACCCCATCTATCCAGCGCCCCTATCAGAGGGGGAAAGGATTTTTGGCAGTAGTAGCCTTAATGCCCTTGGGTCCCTGTGAAATGGTCTCAGGATACGCAGTAGGATTTTTAGAGGAACTTGTCAGAGTCAGGAACCCTGTAATACCTATCAGGTTTTCTGGGAGCAGGAGGTAAAGAATCAGTGGCCAGGCTAGATTCTGAAAAGGCGTCATCAACAATGTCCAGTACAGGAGGGATAGCTAAAGGCCTGTGTTGGGGCAGGAGTAAGAAATCCCTAAGCCTCTTTTTAGAGTCAGAGTAATCCTGGCTTTCCCAGCAAAAATTCTCCCTAAGAGTATGCAAGGTTTCACCATAAGAGAAACTCTCTGGAGGGGAAGCAGAGAGAATGGAGTCCTCTGCATCCAATTCCTCATAAGTAGATAAGGGAAAATCCTGGTCATCAGAGGAAACAGAAATTTCAGAGTCCTGATCACAAGAATCAGAAGGAAAATCAGTCCTAGGTCTCTTAGAGAGGGAAGGGTGGCTTCCCCTGATTAGAGTAATAAGGTCTTCAGCCATTCTTATCATTTGTTTTTTAGGCTTAGAGGCCTGACCATGCGATCTGGGCATCAGTTTTCTAGGCATGGATCGAGTTTTAGGCATTGAAGAAGAAGATGGTGTTGGTCTAATATACAAGTCAGTAGGCCTGAATACACCCTCAGAAGCCGGTACCTGCACAGTGGCTCTGGACCCATCCAAGGTAGAGACATCCGCAGGTTCCACATTTGAAGAAGCATCTCGCGACATACCGGATTCCGAATGAGTCTCAGTAGAGGCCTGCAAATCTGAAGTAGTGATTATCAGGGGCTGCGAAAGTACCTCACTGAGTACCAGCGAACTGGTGACTAGCTTAGGAGAAACATTATCGGCAGCTTTGGACCTATGCGGTCTGTCTCTGTCTTTATCTTTGTGTTTTTTTCGGAATGTCGGTAGTCGGGTGGCTTACCGAAGCCATTTCTGGATAATTGAACCGAGTACCAAAATATTTAGAAGCGTAAATAAACCGACGACGAATAGTTTGTGGTTTAAATAAGGCACAAAGCCGACAGCGAGGTACGTTGTGGTCTGTGCCTAAGCAAAGAATGCAGTAAGAATGAAAATCTTTATGAGGTATTTGCTTTCCACAAGAAATGCAATTGTTAACTTTTACTGACATCGGTTTCGAGCAAGAAAAGGTTTCCCCAATGGGGTACTTAGCTTAGTTGAAGACTTTGATTCTGAAACTCGAAAATGAAAATGTCAGGAGTCGGACAACCGGCACTTGCGAACAGCTTCTGCTTCAGGCTCCGCAAAATAGAAAGATGGATGTAATGGCGTCGGTTGCATGCTTTATACCCCTGACTACCTGACGTCATGGAAGATGAGACAGCAACCAACGCAGGACCCAAGACTTTGATAATCAGGCCGACTGAGGGCTACTGCAAGCAGATAACCGGAATGTGATGACTACAACAGTGAAACATGAAGAACATCATCCAAGTGGGCATTTCCAGACTTGGAGAAAGCATATTACAAGGTCACAAGAAAGTTGATTTAGACAGTCCTGTGATGGTTCACAGTCCCAGAAACACTGATAGAATTAGTGCAGACTATGTACAAGGACCCAATGACTCAAGAGCAAAGTGGGAGTGGGTGTACATCAGGGTTCGTCTCTGAGCCCACTGGTGATGGACTAGATTAGCAAACACGTCACAGAGAAAAGATCAACAAAGCTGCTCTTTGCAGACTGTAGCATTACAAACTCTGAACAAGAACTTCAGAAAAAGATAGAGGAATGGAATGCAAATCTGAAGGTATGTGTGATGAAACTGAGTACAGATAAGACAGTTTTAATGGTAGCAAATGTGGGATTATCAGAAGAAGCTCAGAAATGAGATAAAAGGGAAAACAGGAGATGATAACAGCTTCAAGTATTTGGGAAGGGTGGTGGAGGAGAGGGGAAGTCTAAATGAGGAGATCAAAGCTAGAATCAGAGGGACTGCAGCCAAATGGCACACAGTGTCAGGGGTAGTGCATGACAGAAGAATGAGACAGAAGCTTAGAAAGTAAGATGCAAAAAACAGTAATGTGACCAGTACTATTGTATGGTATAGAAACCTGAGCAGTAAAGGCAGAGCACTTAAGGAAACTAGAGGAGAGGTGATGAAGTGCTTCAGACAGGTGGTAGGATGCACACTATGGGAGAGATAAAAAAAATGAGGATATCAAAGTAGAAGCCAAAGTAGCTTCAACTGCAGAGAACTATGAAGAGAACAAATTACAGTGGCTCAGGCACAAGTGAAGAAAAGCAAACGACAATCCGGTGAAAAAGATTTGGGACAGACAGGCAGAAGGCAAAAGGAAACAAAGGCATCCAAGCAAAGAGATGGATGGATTGTGTGAAAGAAGACCTGTGACTGTCAGACATGACTGCTGAAGAAGACAGTACAGTCACCCTGAATCAAGAGAGAGATGGGGGGCAGTTGACAGGACACCCTGACCCTGAGTAGAAAATGGGATAAAGGAGGTTGATGACGATGATGATGACTCAAAGTCATGGAAATTTTCACTAACATATTTTCATTTGCTAATAAGGAAATGAATGTGATCAATCACATAGCAGTGTCTGAATACTACTTTCACATTTGTTTTCACTACAGAAAGCTGCACTGTCCATTTCTGTGTAGTAAGAACCAGTGTTCTCCCAACTACATTAAGCCTAACTACAGTTGTAGGACTATACATACATGAGACCCAGTGTGTGTTGTTTTTTTCCTCCTACGTAAGACTAGTACGAGTCAATGATGGTACTTAGAAAGTTCTAAATTTCTGTTTGCCTGAATACAAGCTCTATGACCACTTAGGACATGTTAGCAATTTTAAAAATCTGCATCATACTGTTTCATGTTTGCCTGTGTATGGAGCAGCTACTCTAAAACATGATGCTGAACATCTGCCAAAATAAACAGATGTGTATAGCTAACATTTACCTAGGGATGAAAGGGCAGCCTGGAAGAAAATTAACATTCTGCACATGAGGGAAGATTCCTGCATGTTTACTGCTACAGTGATCTCAGGTTTGGAACCCCAGAGGGCCAACAGGCAATCTAACCAAAAGAAGTAAAGAAAACAGTGAAGCAGTTTACCATACATGAGAATATGTACTGCAAGTTTCAAAGGCAGGTGTATACTGTTACGTGAGGAATGATTAACAGGCAGTTGCCAGAGGAAGAATTCAAGGACAGAAATGAAAAGGGCATATCAAAAATGCACTCCTGCATTATAATGGCTTCAACAATTTGACATACAATTGTGGCCCTTGAGATAATAAGGGAACTGCCGAGGTGAAACCCTTGGCAAGCTACACTCTAAAGAAATGTGTCTAACTTCTGCAGCAGCACACACCATAAATGTTCTTAGTAACAGGAAATATAACATTAACTTCTTCAGAAGCCATGGTTGTAGTCCATGTGCTGATACTTACCACTGACATCCATAAGATTCCAAAAGTAATGCTATGCAGCTGACAGAGTTCACTCGACTGCAAGCCATACATGTGGAGACAGCTTTAGCAACATAAACACTTATGTAGTAATAAATCCAGCATAACAAGAAAGCCTAGATATGGAGCCTTCTCAAAGGCATAGCAATCGTACTCTGACATGATGGGAGAAATGCATGGGAATAGACCTTGTACAGTATGATCTTAGGAAGGGGATGTGTTCTAGTAAAACCACATACAACTACTTACAGGTATTGGTGGCCCCTAAGAACTACAATTATGGGAAACTGTAAACCATAACTGGAATCAGGAGCTAATATGAAAAGAGAACAATAATCAGTTATCCAGTTAGAGAAAACCAGGAAATCTGACTGGTGCTGCTGCTTATACTACCACAGTGAATGCCTTGGTGACTACATGTAACACCACCACAGTGAATGCCTTTGTGACTACATCTAATACCACCACAGTGGATGCCTTGGTGACTACATCTAACACCACCACAATGGATGCCTTGGTGACTACATCTAACACCACCACAGTGAATGCCTTAGTGACTACATCTACCACCTCAGTGAATGCCTTGGTGACTACATCTAACACCACCTCAGTGACTGCCTTGGTGACTACATCTAACACCACCTCAGTGACTGCCTTGGTGACTACATCTAACACCACCTCAGTGAATGCCTTGGTGACTACATCTAACACCACCTCAGTGAATGCCTTGGTGACTACATCTAACACCACCTCAGTGAATGCCTTGGTGACTACATCTAACACCACCTCAGTGAATGCCTTGGTGACTACATGTAACACCACCTCAGTGAATGCTTTGGTAACTACATCTAACACCACCTCAGTGAATGCCTTGGTGACTACATCTAACACCACCTCAGTGAATGCCTTGGTGACTACATCTAATACTACCATGGAGAATGCCTTGGTGAATACATCTTACACTACCATGGTGAATACATTGGTGACTACATCTTACACTATCATGGTGAATACCTTGGTGACTACATCTTATACTACCACAGTGAAAGCCTTGGTGACTACAATTGACATTAACACAGTAGTACATTGGTGAATACATCTTACACTACCACAGTGAAAGCCTTGGTGACTACACCTGACATTACCACAGTAGTACATTGGTGAGTACATCTTACACTTCCACATTGAATGCCTTGGTGAATACATCTTACACTACTGCAGTGAACACCTCAGTGAATACATCTTACACTACTGCAGACGGCAGTAAATGCCTTGGTGAAAAATATCTTACAATACCACAGTGAATGCCTTGGTATATAACTTGGTAGTGGAGGAAAGGCTGGTGACTAATACTGTACTGAAAACGTTGTCCACCCTAGGTAAACTGCAGTGTTTCTGAATTGTTCCCAAATTCTAATGCAGCAGTACACATCTGTTATGCCCAAAGAGACTCTAAAAAATCCTGAAGCAGTGACATGAGGGTTTCCACTGTGACAATGCATAACTTTACATAACTCATGTAAGATTTACAGTGCTGAAATCATTAGTCAAAACCTTCACTCCAAATATCAAAATTGTGGGGGGTTGGGAATGGATAAAAACTTATCTATAGTCCCTCTTCCATTGAATTATCCAATGCCACAGTTCTCCTTTTTCAAGAAAGACTGTGACCGTATCAGTGACTCCTCTGGTGCATGCTTGTTTGTCACATCAGGACAGTATGATGAAGGACATGACCTTTTTCTATGGTGTGCATTCGTGTCTATCCTGGTTGTGCACGACAAAGTTGAGATGAACTCGGACAGCCACCATCCTTGCTTGGGCAGACTTTGGGAAACAGTCATGACTGCTGCTTGGCTAGCTAGAAGAGTTTTCTTATAGACGTCATGGGGTGACTGGGGGGAGGTTGGCTTGGAGCTTAGCAGGTCCCATTTGAAAATTGTAAGTCTTGTATTCTTTTGAGACTGGGATAACCAAAAATAAAAAGAGAAGGTTATGTTTGCACATCCTCTGGCACAAATATAATATTTTACCAGCTACTCTGAAGGTCTTACAGGATCTCCTGCAAATGTCTACCAAAAAGGTACTCACTTCTGAAAGCAATGTCAAAGAGATTTTGGGACAGTTCTTCAAGAAAGAAGGATAGACAACCTTAGAAAGATGATGCTTTGTAGATCTTAGTGGTCTTGTTACTGTCTTCTGCATCAAAGGGGTGGTCAGCTGCATTGAACCCCACCTTAGATACTGCATTAAGATACTGCATTATGAATTCTTTATACAGCATGGTTCTGATAGTCAGTGGGAGAGGACAGATTTGTCTGAACTATGGCAATTGTAATTAAAAACAAGAATCAATGGGGGTATACATCCCTTTAAACTTGGTGTGGGGTCACTGTGGTGCCCAAACATAATATGCCCTGTGAGTGCAGCTACTCAAACCTTTTAACACCTATGAGATGGTATAGGAATAAAGTAGCCAAGTGGTTCAGTTCCTGCAAATGTAGAGGGCCCCTTAAGTAAGGGCCAAAGTCCAGTGTAACAGTATGACCATCAACCAGTATTAAGGGTACTGAATGTGAATACCAAAGATAGTTTATGGTACAGCAGAGAAGTGCATGTCGAACCCCCCCCCCCACACACACACACACACTGCTCAGGTTAAAACTTAACCTTCCCAGTATATCTCATAATTACGCAAAGGCTGAAATGGCTAAAATGAGCACTCTAAGGTTGCCACTATCAACAAGGGGCTCATATTTGCAATGTCTTAAAAGGCAGAACTACTGTTTCATTTTCAACACATTCCATGATGCTGCAAAGACTTGCTTTAAGCTGGTTCTTCACAGTGTCACTGTATAGCATACTGCTCATCACATACTGGATTCAAGTAATAACTTAGTACTCTTTCACATTATAGCATCCACAGATCAGTGAGCTAGGACTTATTGAGTGTGACTGCACCTGCTGAAGCCAGCCAAAACAAGTAGGTAATGTTATCACTCAGTGCTGATGTTTATTAGGCTTAACATTATATTGCTGAGATGATGACACTAATCTTAAATAAACTACTCCCTGCAAGATGGTCAAAAGCCACAGCAGCTATCTGGACTGTTTTCACATTAGTAGACTTTAACGATCTGCACAAGAATCCACAGATTCCATCCTTGGCCACACACGCGACTGAAGAATGGGAATGAGTAGGAACGTTTGAAGAGAACTTCACCATCATCCCGCCCTGACAGTACTTGAAGGGAATAGGCACCTTTCAAAACAACTGTTGTCCAAAAAACAACAAAGGATCTTGGAGTGAATTCCTCTGCTTCATAACAGGATTATTTAAACAAAACACCACCCTAGAAAGATAGCACAGAAAAGTGTGAAAATTATATGTTCTGGAGTGCCATGCTTACAAGATTAGTCTTTGCAAAATAATAAAATAATAGAAGAATGAGCTTTCAAAAGATAAACGCGCTCAGAATATCTTATTGTTAGGAAAAAAGTATGACTTCTGCAGACTGCTTTCAACACATCAGCAGCAAACAGAGTTCCTGCTGTCCACTGGTCTCTCATCTACCTTCAGAATTATGCAGAAAGCAAAAACATTTAGGGGAAAAAGGCCTAAAATCAAGGATTTTTTTAAATGTTAGCACCATTAACTTAGATGATAAAAAAAACAAAGGATGCAAACTAACCAACTTTTGTTAAGTAACAGAAGTGTGTGACTATCATAACTATCAGAATTCATCAGAATTTACAGAGTGCGATCACCTTTTTCTTAAAAACGTCCAGTTTTTAGGAAGAATGCATCAACATTTTTTAGTCAAAACTGGGGACATTCCTAAAAGTTAGGGGCAGTTCATAGGTATGACATTAGCTGCTTGTAATATTATTTAGAATAAAAGTTTGATAGCTGTAAATATCCAGTAATCAAAGGGGAAAGAAAGGACAGTTCAATCCTGATTTTCTTTTATCCTGAATAAAAAAGCAAAAGCAAAAAAAAAAAGATAAGGGTCTGGAAAGTCATTAAAAAGAACGCATTTTAAAGGCAAATTTATTTATTTGCAGTTTGATAAATGGGATAGTTGACTGGGCCATAACGAACCCATTTTCAATGGAGTCCCAGGCAGAAAAGCTCCACAGTAATAGAAAGATTGCACATTACAGAAATATTGTAGTATTCAGAAGAGTTGTACAATTCAGAAGAGTTACACAATCAACATAAAGAGTTTTACTCACAATGTAATATGTACAGAGGCTATATAACATTTCTAGATTTTAAACACATTATTACTGAAAGATAAGCTATTAGCCAATGGTAAGCCTTGTCATTGAGTGTATTGTCATAAAAGGGAGAAGTTTCATGGGGGGAGGGTAGCAGAGGATAGGGAGCAGGAGCACTTCCAGGTAGAGGAGAGGTAAGAGTGTAGAGAAGATTTAAAGATGGCATGGCTGTGGATAGTTCTAAGGGGTAGTGGTAGAGCGTTCCACTTTTTTGGGAGGGAGAATGAGAAGATGAGTTGCACGGGTGGACTCTTAGGCTTGTATAACAGGAGTAGGTTTGTATTCTTGGATCTAAGGGGATTATTGGGAATGTAGGTGGTAAAGATGGAACTAAGGGATGGGCAGTCAGAGGGTTTAAAGATAAGTTTGTGAGTGGTGGTAAGTTGTAAGTAGTCTAGGGAGTTTGAAAGTTCAAGCCAATTTAGATACTGAAGAGCCTTACAGTGGTAGTTGTGAATTTGGATATCTTGTTGTAGTAGGCTTCTAGTCTGGCTTTTAGGGAGGGTTGGAGGTTGACAAGTATAGGTGAACCGTACATGAGAGAGGGGAGGGGGTAGGTGGATGCTATAGTTTTTCTAGATGTGTGGGTTAGGTAGCGATTGTTTCCGTAGAGCAATCCCGGTTTTTGATGTTTTTTTATATTTTGTTGTGTGTGTTTATCAAATTTTAGTTGTTTGTATATGACTACTCCGAGGAGTTTGGTGTGGGAGACAATTTCAATTAAGGATTGATTTTGGCTATATATTTTGAAAGTCTCTTTGAGTGACGAGATAGATTTTGATGGGGTGAAGATCATGATTTTAATTTTGTTTAGGTTGAGAGCTAAGTTGTTGGTTATCATCCAATCTTCAGTGGTGGAGAAGGCTGATTGTGGTTTGAGTACAAGATGTAGAGTCATCTGGGTATTGAATTACATTGGTGTTGGGGATAGAGGTGCAGAAGTTATTGATAAAGATGTTGAATAATAAGGGGCCAAGTAGTAAGTCTTGTGGTACTCCGGTAGGGGTATTGAGGTAGGATGAGTAGGAACTTTGCCATTTGACTGCTTGTTGCCTGTCACAGAGATAGCTAGAGAACCAATTTATAGTGGTGGGAGAGAGAAAGAAGTGAGAGAGTTGTGATAGTAGTAGGGGGTGGGAGACAGTATCGAAGACTTTTGAGAGGCAAATGAGTTTCAGTGATGAGTATTACTACTAAGTTCATGTACATATAAATGTACTGTGTTATCTTTTGCTTTAGTCTTCGGAATTATGATAAATCATCAAAAAATATTGTGATGTAACATAAATATTTAAGATGGGGGAACATTTTCTGAATATATAATAACTGGTAATAAAACAATCCCTAACTTAACTGCTCACTGACATACATAGCTAACTTGTACTAAGTATAAACTTTTGTAGTGCAGAGAACAACTCCCCTAGGTATATAAAACAAGGTCTGGTGAAGAACTGGTATTCCTGTACTTCTCAATTGTCTCCTCATGATGTTTTGAATGAATGTATGTAATTTGGTTTCTTAGTTGTGCATGAAACAACATCTCTGCTTACATTGCTGTTGCTATAACCAGAAGATGTGGCTGCTGTACAAAGCTAGCATTTAAGCATCTTACCTTACAGACTCTTATCCAGGTAGGCAGAGGTCCTTGTTGTATACATCACCTCAGTACAGACAGTCTCTGGCAGAACTGATAACAGTGCATCCCAGAGCATCTCATTTCAGTTTCATCTCTCTAGTCTCATACTGTCAATGCAGGACATGTGCAATTCTGAAATGGCTGTCACAGTAATGCAGGCTGCAATGTGCTGAAAGTAACATTTTTCAGTGTCTTCTGAAAAATAAGGTCTAGCACAACTGCTGTAGATACACTCAACATACATCCAGTCATGCATCACCTGATATCAGATATGCCCAGGCGATCATACAGTGCAGGTGATGCTAATGCAGTGTGTCAGGTGCTACATGTGGAAGAAACTTCCAGAGCAACTGCAAACTATACAAAGTAGCCCCGTCCTTCAAAAGAGAGTTTAAACACCTTTGCTTACTTTAAACTTGTACTCGTGTATCTGAAGGAAGACAGCAAACTCTAGCCACAAACCATCATGTGACCACATTATATATTATTTTCCTTGAATTTATGACCTTTACAGTTTTTTCTGTGTTTATGTGGTATGACAGACATCTGTACTAACCAGAAATGTATTTTATTTTGACAGACAGTGAACTACACAATTATACGGCATAGCCGGAGGTGACATTTGACCCTATTTATACTGATCTGATTGTGTGTTAACTTTGAATGCAGTTTTATTTGTGAAGAATGTAAGAACCTTTTTTAACTATATACAGTTACATGCTGTAGGGTCTGGGATGATTGCTGGATGGTGTGGAAGTGTCATCATGTAGTTTTGCATAACAATTTCTAATACCTGAAGGGGTAAAATTAGGCAACATTGTTTTTTATATATCTTATTTCTGTTATTAACCCTTTTCCAAGGAAGCTTTAGTCCATGCCATCATCTGCCAGCCTAAACACATGATGATAAACACCCCCAGTTCTAAGCTCCTGAAATAAAGCCAGTTATGCTCTGATGTTACTTACATTAATAACCCATCCTGTTGATATGGCTCATCCCTTTGGTTATAGAGAATTACAGGAAGAAAGCTATCTCTATTCAAGTCAGGAAGTTTTGCCCTTTATCAGGGTTGATTTACAGTAATGTAGTCTCCAGAATAAACATCTAGTAGAGAGAGACAGAGGCCGAGATTTATTACTACATATAAGAACAACATCCACAAGATTTGTGATATTATTTATAAATATTGACAGTTGACAGATATTTAAGCTGTTTATTAACGCAATGTTATTTTTACACTGGGGGTAAGCATTTATCACATCATTTTTTTTTTCTTTTTGTCTCCGGGTTAAATGAACACTTAATAAACTGCACTCTCTTCTTCAAAACAATTTTGCTGACATTTAAGGTAGCCTTTGTTACTAAAGTGTAGCTGTCCAACAATGTCCATATTTGTTTTTGGAGATGGCTTCTCTTAAGTGTGGTTATTTATGTGTTTATGTATTCTAATTGTACATAGATTTTGACATATTTGCAACCCTTTCTAAAGTAACTTTTAGTAGGTATACAAGCCACCTACCCACTAGAAGGACACAAGTGTGATGTTTGTTTTATCTGTCTACTTTGGTTTAGAATACAAAAGAATGGAAATAAAATTATTTTAAACATGCACCCAGTTTTATCTTTATGTTTATACTGGGCAAAGTGTTCCATATCTTTCTTTATGTGTGTATTTAAATGGTGAATGTTTAATGTAGGTTTGTCACCTTTTGCAAGGTGAAACTAGAGAAAAGCTATATACTTCCTTGCACATCCCATGACCCCTGCCTATCTCCGCCTCTTTCTCCTCCCACTTTACCCACTTTCATTCCCATTTTATGATGCAAATGGGTACATCACTAGGGGCATAATGCCTCCTTTCAAAATATATATTTTTTTAGCTAATTACAGACCCTTCTGCATTGTGTTAATGATGCTTTTCCTAAAAAAAGTCAGTCTGAGATTGCTTTCCTATAAACGTTTGGATTTCATTTGCATTGCTAATCAGAATACTGGTATTTGCACAGTGGTTTCCTGACAACCATTCTAATTTCTACAGGATCTGGAAAAATCCAAGATAGGTGACAATCCTAGTTTAATCTTTTGTTACCATACTGAGGCAAAACCAGCTCATAATATGTACTGCAATTTCCCAGTGAGATACTGCAATTAAAGAATTTTTTGCTGCTAAATGCTGGAGCCCTTTTAGATTTTCCTGATTCTTCGTTTTATGTATTTGTCCTCTCTCTCTCTCCATCTCTGATTTTTTGTTTCATTAACCTTTATCTTTGCATTAAATATGCATTTACCTATACCTAACACTCTGTATATTAGATTTGCTTGTGGCTTTTGACTTTGAATTTACTGCACTGTGCCCTTTGTTATGAATTCATTTATTATGCTATATGCAATGTAATTTGAAAAGTGGGTACCCTGTCCCAGTTAAGATGCTTGCTTACAAAAGATTGTATGTATGTGTATTATAACATATACACATATACTAAATGCCATGTGTGTACACTGTACTCATACCTTTTGGTCAGTACTGCTCTGAAGCTGAAACCTCCCTTTGCACATTGTCTGAAATATGTCACTTACTCCTGTACTAGCTTATACGTCACTAAAGGACATCTGCTGTTACTAAGCTGGATGCAACCTTTAATTTTAGAAATAACCATGTTACCCCGATGTTAATGCTATTTTATCGCCGTTGTGAGACTTTGATATCTGTATCGCTCATCTTTCTCACAGTGGTTTTGCCCTCATGCTCACAGTCCAACAAACGTCCAGGAAGATCCTGGATGAAGGGCTATTTGTAAGGGCCAGTTTGCTTGTTGGAATATCTCAAGGCAGCCGTTCAGTAAAAAAAAGAAAACAGTAGTGATTCAGGGAGTGCTGCAACTGGCAAACAGGAAGACGTTGTTCTATTCCAAGTTTTTTTGCTCACTAGTTAATCAAGTGAATGAACCCAGTCATGCTGACTCTTCAGTCATAAACCAAGCCACATGGGCCAGGGAAAATGCAAAAGATATGGACAATTTTACAGTATCCAATTAAACTGCAAATTTATGCAAGGTGGGAAGAAAACAGAACTTCCAGTTAAAACTCACATGGACAAGTAGAGAACATGCAAACTCCATGCAGACAGTGACCCAAGGTCAGAAATAAACCCCAAGTCCTATAGGTATGAGACAGTGACCTTACTCACTGAGCCACCTTGCTGTCACAAGCTTGTAGGTTTATCTGTTGAAACCCAACGTGCCTTTTTTCTCCAAGACTAAGTGACCTCAAATTTAGCATATTTAAGTTTGAGAAGTTCAAGGCTGTGCTTGGGAAGACAGCTAAACTCAACAATGTTCAGGCTTTATTTATAAAAATACATTTCATACAGTTGCAATTTTAGGAAGCTATATACTTTTTCTTCTTATCACCACTTGCACCATTAACTTGTGACCTTCACATCTATACAAACAGCATTGCAAAGGATTATCCTTTCCAAATAAAGTGACATTCTAATGGCCCTTACAGTTACAATTATGAGTTTTGTATTAGAACAGTACCTCACACGATACACAGTAGCAAGTCACACCTATATCCCACCCACCATCCAACAATCGGTGACGTCTTAGAAAAGTTTAGTATTTTGTAGTTTACTCTTTTCCTCATTGTACAATCTTGGACTTGGTCTATTTAATTTGCGGGGGTGTGGGGGTGCATCCCCCCACATGGGGCGTGCAGGGGACTCCCCTGCAAAAACAAAAGAAAAAATAAAACTTGCAGTTAAAGTGCTCTTTCTTTTGCATTCCTTAATCAAACACGTCAGGGGGTGTTGGGTGGTAGGTGGGATTTTGATGGGACTTACCCCATTTCACCTGTCAATCACTGAGGCCACACCCACTTCTGTTCAGACCAACCTTTTGAGGTACTGTACTAATACAAAGCCCAATTATGTCCCACTCTGAGTGTTTCTTTTTTTATTATTACCAACTTCTCAATCACAAACAGATATATTAATCCACGCTGATATTAAGTGGAGAATGTGTCTAACTTTGATTAGACTGTTGAAGAATAACCCCTCACAAAGCTAATTATCCAAAAATGTACCAAACACAACTAGCATACAGCTTCCATGCTGTTTCTCTAAATGAATTGGCTTAAAGGAAACAATGAGCAGAAATGCATTCACTGTAAAGTTGTTCTTTAAAACCCAATGAACTATCGAAGCCAGGTTAGTTCAATTAGCAAATAAAATGAAAAAGTAGCAAACAAACTGCTACATTTATTTATTTATTTATATTTGGTAACCGGTAAAGTCCGACTGGGTCAAAGGCCCATTTTCAGAGGAGGCCCGGGGAGAAAAGCTCCACAATGATTTAAAATTGACAATAATAGAATATACATTTAATCTGAACATTTAATGCATAAGGTACAATAGTTGGTTGATAATGTACATAGTAATTTTGCTTTTTTTTTTTTTTTGGAAAAAGAAAAACTTTTGATGGTTTTGTCAATGAAAGATTTAGTGATTTGTGATTAGCAACATTAATGCAAGAGAAAGGAGCAAAGAGGGTAGAAGTAAAGGTGAAAATTAAAAGTTAGGTTGGGTTATTGGGGAGAAATTAGATGTATTATATTAAGAAATATACGAGAAAAAAGAAGTGGAAGGGAATATAAAAGGAGAGGAAAGATGTAGGGGGCATGACAGGAGAGAAAAAAGTTGTAAGGAGGTTAGAAGGGTGGGGAAGAAAGGTGAGGAGAGGGACACAAGAAAACATAGGAATAGATGTTTGTTGTAGAGCAGAGGAAGATGCAAGATAATTTATTTTAATGAATTAACAAATTTGTTCAAGCTACTAGCTTTCTTACAGCTTGCATTCCATTTCTGGAAATTTTTTCACTTTAGGTCTAAATATTGTTCAGGCAAGCATCAGTGTGGCCTTTCACAAAGACACTGAAACAAGACTTTTAGTGTTTGTACTCCAGAACCAGGGACGGTTTGAACATACTAATGTCATACAAGTACATGAACAAACATGACACTGACACAGCAAACAGAAATGCATACGGTCACCTCTAAGGTGATCAGCAGCAGGACACATGTATTTGAACTGCATAGCTCATCTTTCTGCAGAAACCACTCAACCAGATTGCTCTAGTCCAACAAACAGTGGTTTATCTGCATAAAATTAGCATTCACAGGTAAGTATTGCTTTTTTTTAAACTTACACAGACGTAGTCAGTTTCTCAGGTATTGCACTTTTCTTTATAAAAAGAATACAGTGATTGACATAATGGCCAAGGTGTTTATCTCAGAAATGAGGTTTGATTCTCACCTTTAATCACTGTTTGGTTATTGGCTAGGTGTGCAAAAGTCTGTAAACTGATTGCCTAGTATTTACCTATGAACATACTAGTCAGACATTTTCCGAGTTTCTATGTCTGTCATTATCCACCCCTCTCCCTTTAAATAAGTAAAAATGAAAAAAAATTTCTGTACATTACCTTTCTCCATCTGTATACAATGTCACTCTACTGTAAAATCCCAACTCCCTTACTGCTATGGTACCCAACCAACAGGCCCTCTTGACACAAGCATGCTTCACATAAGAGGTCAATTTACAGTTTAAATACTGAATTAAGACAAATCATCACGTTACATATGTGTCAGCAACCTGGACTAGACAGCACTCGTCCTTCTGTAGCAGCTGTTCAGAGGAAATCTGTCATTTAACTAAGGCTCCCAACTGCTGCAGCTTAACATCAGCTTAAGCATCTCACAATGACAAACCATACTAAAGAGATTTCTTAAATACTAAAGAGATTTCTTAAGCACCTCCTATCTCATGCACTGAAAATAATACAAAGGTACTAAGGATCAAGTGACGCATTTGCTTTTTGTTGTAAAAGACTTGTCTAGGAGTAAGAGCTGTGTCACTTTAGCTGCAAATGAAATGAAATCTTGTGTTAAGTATCTTATAAATTACAAAAAACCAGCAAAGAGATGGAAAAGCGAACAAAAATTACTGTAACCACACACAATAGTTCGCAGTGGAGAACCAAATGAGGGAATGAGACCGGAATCAAGTATCTAATACACTGGAAGTGTATCTTATAAATTACAATAAGGTGCTTTTTACTGAAAACATGGAACTAGGATTATCACATAAAAGTAGCACTTTGAGGACAGATTTATTTAAAAAAATTAAAGACATACATGAAGGGAATATAGGGGCAAGGGTCCATTCCTCAAGTGACATCCCCACACTGGGCTAGTAATCAAGGAGTCCGAATACTCACCACTGACACTGGACAGGGATGTGCACTTGGAATACAAATGGAAAAAGTATTTCCAGTTGCATACCTCTCTGCATCAAGCACAATTTCCCTTAAGAGGGCACAGGACCCGCACTCATCCCAGGGTCTGGGTGTCTCTATCTGGCTTTCTCCAGGTCCCCAGTATGCCTCCCCACTGGCACTGTGAAATCAGAGTTTCATGTCCCTGCCTCAAGTAGCTGACACACACACACTGAGATTTAATTTTCACACACGCACACCTGGGAAAAGCTGTCACAGATTACCCACTCTTCCAACTTTGCCCAGACTATAAGGTAAGTTCACTGCCAGCAGTCAGTTAATATAAGGTTCTTTAAAGGGTATCCAATTATGGTGAGAAATGGAAATTTTGACCAAACAGCAAGTCTTTCAGGAGTGGCCAGAGTTATTGTCAAATAAATATGTGAAAATACTCTCCAAGCTTAAATATTTTCTAAAAAGGAACAGCCACAACAAAAAGTTTAAATATATTTAATAATAAATAATAAAAGATCAAGAAAATACTAAATGCATATTTACAGTAAACTGCAGAGTTCAAGACAAAGAAAATATTGAAAATAACATTGATGGATAGACTCATACAAATAAAGAAAAACAATCTGTTAACTAAGCCTCACTATATTACTGACTAAATCTAGGAGAATTACTGTTCCGTAATAATTTACTTTATAGAGTAAGGCACAACAAAATACGTGAACAGTCTTTCTAGTCAGGTTCCCCAAAACAGAATAATCAGAGTTACTCCCTGTAAAATATAACATCCCAAATGACTTGCAGGATTACCCCATCTGGTCACCTGACTCGAGGTTCTCACAGTATCCCCCTTTGAAGCTGAGACAGGAATTTAGCATAGATGGCTACAATACACATCTAAATGTTTATGGCAGTGCCTGGGGCTGCCCCCATTTTTACTGAACTAATGAACAAAGTCTTCTTCCAGACCCACCATCTCAGTCCTATTCAGCTCTGTGGTGTACCGTTTTAATGGTTTAATGGCTCATTTACATTTCCCTTATTTTTCTTAAAGTACGCTAGCTGCTGTCCCAGTAACATATACATTTAATTCAGTTACAATGATACATGTACATTTATTTTCATTCCAGCAGGGTGAACTGTTGATACATTTTAACACAAGTAAACCTTACAAATACATTTTCAGCACAAGCATCTGTAGGAATTATGTAGCAACAAACACCAGCAGAATAAAACAGTGCCAGGAGTTATAAAAAACTGTTTATTCGCTCATAAAATTAATAGGGTAAGCGCTTTCACCTATGCCTCATCAGACCTTCTACAGAAAATGAATAAACTAGCATGCTTATATATATAGACATCAATCAAAGTGAGGCAAACAGGTTAAACCAATCACTTAAAGCATTATATTATACCAAGCATAAATATAGCATATGCATAATAAAAAACAATCAAACTAATAAAACAACCTGTATAGGAAATAAAATCATTCAAACATTCCTGAAAAATGTGTCAATACACTTTCAGTACTGATCAAACATTGATCTGTTTGAAGGATAGGATATCTTTAGGCTTTTCCCGGTTAGGGGTGCCATAGTGGTACTCCGGGTCCACTAATGGCTGGCAGTGGATTTTTACAGTGTCGAATTGCCAGCCTGATGCCCAACCTTCAAGGAAGGCATGCCTTTTCAGGCATGCACCTACCTGCATGTCTTTAGACGTCACTCAACCACGGGGAGGACATGCAGACTCCACATAGAAGGTGTTCCAGCCGAGAATCGAACAGGAGAACCTCTTGCTGTGAGGTGACACCGCTAACTGCTGCACCACCACGGCTACTATTGATCTGTTTGAAGCAAGTACTAGAAGCAAGTACTATTAAAAATAATATAAAGTAATGCAACAATCTACATATAATATATATAAAATGAGTGTATATAAATAAATAAAAAGGGTATATAACGGCATTCTATATATTTTAGACTTTGATGTCTGCATACATTCATTTTCTGTAGAAGGTCTGATGAAGCAGATGTGAAAGTGCTTACCCTATTAATTTTATGAACGAATAAACTTTTTTTTATAACGCCTGGCACTGTTTTATTCTGCTGGTATTTGTTGTTACACATTTTCATTTTTTATTCCCAGTGTTTTATTTATCACAACAAGTATATTTCTTTTTTATTCTCTTCTTTTTTTAATCTGGAGAAATTAGTTTGATAATACAAATGACTCATAATTATTTACAAAATTCCAGCAGGTTGTGCTGGCCCAAGTCACACATCCACTGACCTACTTCTCCTGGTATGGCTGGCAGGACCTCCTATTATCACACCTTAAAAGTAATAAAACTAGCTAATCTTCAGTGAAAATCAGTGCTGCTGTTTCCTATAACAGAATTAATCAGGATTTTTTTCATTTTTATTCCCAGCGGTTTATTCATCTCAACGAGTGTATTTTTTTTTAATTTTCTTCACTTTTTCCTAAACTTGTTGTGAGCATGGCTGAGGGGTTCTCAGATATCTCAGTGAACTATAATTCCCAAAATGCTGCTAGAGGGCTTGGTGAAAGACATGATAGGCAAACACAATGCCTATTGAGGAAGGAAACCCCCTAATGTTACAAGAGAAAGGCAACAGACAGGAAATGGAAAGTGAGCCTAGCATGGATGTTGAAGCGTTTGTTAGAGCAGTCAGTGACATGGAATACAATTTTCCTAAACGTAAACACCTCCAGACCCAGCAACAGCACATTGAGGTTTGTCTACATAAGATAATTGTACCCAGAGGCTTAAGGATCCAGAAAATGCCAACGTATGGTGAACAGTATCCAGACCTGCTTGCAAGGTGGTAGCAACTTAATCTAGAGGTGAGCTTTAATTATTTGAACCTGTTAATTGACTTTTTTAAACATGAGGAAGAGGACCTTGCCACAAACATTAATCAGCTATTGAAATGGCCTATATGACTGCTTCCCTGAGGGCATGGTTGACTCATCAGTTGATAAACTTACTGACACTGCTTTACTGTTTGAAGGAAAATTGCTTCAACAAAAGCGGCTTAAGATTGAGAGGGACAGTAGGGATTTTAACTTGGGAAATGTTTTCACTTGGCCAAAGAACAGTATCCCTCCATGCAGTAGGTCTAGACTAACCTCCAATCAGACTTCCAATAGTAATGAGCATACTAATATTTCCATGGGTGTAACAAGAACAGCATCCGACACTGCAGTTTTTTCTTCTACTACTAAGTCTCATAATGGATCTTGCAATAAGGAACCTAGCAGCACAGTGACTGAGAGATCTGCTGATAATCATTCTTCTATGAACAGTGATTCTGATACCAATGGGGTGAAAGGTCTATAAGGGGCTATAACCCTAGTACTAGACAATGATGTGAGATGGAAAACACAGATGAGCCTTAACAACACTATGGATGGCAGAAATGCCAGGTCCAGCAATGGCTCTATCACTTTCCCTTTACCCATTGGCAAGGACTAACGTTCCAACAGGAATCGCTCACAGAGGAAGGGCAAATAGGAAACTACCAATGGAATAGAATACCAGTCAATCACTCAAGAAGATGTGGAGACAAGTCACAACTTGATTGTTTGGAACTTGTCTAGGAGATGCGTGACCCCCCCCCCCCCCCCCATGAGTTAAATGTACTAGGGAAGAGACTTTCCTTTATAGCTGCACAACATGGAGATATGACAGATACTGTTCTAGATATTAGGATGTTTGCATGGAATGTTTCACTGAAAATACAATTTGGGCGTGGGGATACTTATGATGCCAACATTAATATTTTCAAGAAACTGAGTTATGCCTAATCCACACCCTCTTCTAGATGAAGTTGTTAAATTAGTAGAAAATGATTTGCATCAAGCCTTTGAGAGCTCCAGAACTAATCAAGGACAGCTCTACATACATTACAAAATGATATGACTATATTCATTAGACCAGCTGATAAATGTGGCTTCATAGCAGTGATGGATAGGTCAGACTATTTTAATTCTATGAAAGAAATGTTAGGTGATAATTGATATTACACTGTTATCACCAAGAAAGACATAGATTGTCTTATAAGAACTATTAAGAGCAGTTTGAGTAATTGTTTACAAGATAAAATATTTAGTCTTGACTTGTATAATTATTTTTGACAAGTGAGCCTTTGATTCATGTCATACAGGGTCCTCCAAAGATCCATAAGGATAGCCACAGACCACCGATAAGACCCATTGTTGCCGGCCATGGTTGAAGCATGGAGCCCTTCTCTATATTTGTTGAGAAGCACCTACATCCAATCATAGATAGGAATGTGGTAGTGCTGAGGGTCTCCAAACAGTTTTTAAGAGACTGACTATGTTAAAATGCAACCGACATATTTGAGGTACCTGCTGGTCACTATGGATGTACAGTCACTGTTTACCAGGATTCCTAACCAGACTGGCTTGATTTATGTGGGTAGATACTTGTCCAAGTACACTGCATATGATCCCTCAGTGTGTCACCCGATAGAGCTCTGTATGATAATAGTACTCGAAAATATAATATCTTTGTCTTTGATGATGTCTATTGCCAACAAAGAGACAGCATGGCTATGGGCACCTCCAGTGCCAATAGCTACGCCAACATGGTCATGCCTCAATGGGAAAAGGAGTGTAAGTTTTCAACACCAAGTTTTCATCAATATGTCCTGTTCTATTGTAGATTTGTGGATGACATGTTTCTTGTCTGGACAGGCCGCCCTGATGAGTTAGTGAAGTTCCATCAAGATTTGAACTCCTCTACCAGCTTTTTGAAATTTTGTCTGAACTATTCAGACACTCAAGCTGAATTTGTGGATGTGCTTTTAACCAGACAGGTTGCTGGTTCCCTCTGTACTGGTGTATATATATATATATATATATATATATATATATATATATATATATATATATATATTTATATAGGAAACCCTGTTATAGGAATTCCTGAATTCCTTGTTGCATCGAGATAGCATTCATCCATCACATGTGTTTAAAAATAAAGTCAAGGGACAGGGGTTGAGAGCCTCCAGGCTGAATGGGACAGATGATGGTTTTAAATCTGAGTTGTTATGCCTAAAAGGTAAGCTGACTGACACAGGGTATAAAGAAAAGGAGGTTGATGATATACTTTGTAGCATATCTCCACTTAGATCTAGTATAGCCAGACCATACTACTCTGAACACCCACTGATTCCAGTGGTAGGAAAACAACTCCCATTAGACCTATTAATATCTCTGTTCCTCTAACTTACACCACTAACTCTAGGATGACAATGAATGTTATTAGGAGACACTGGAACATATTACCAACTGACCCCAACATCCAGAAGCTTGTAGGTGATACTCCCAGATTCTTATATAAGAACAAGACAAATCTAAAAGGATTATTATGCTATCCAGATAACCAGAAACCTGGTATGTCTGAGTGTGGAGCCAGTACACTGGCATGTGGAGCATGTAATTTTTATAACTATGTAGACAGCAGTGGGTGTTTTCAACATCCTGATAATGGATGTAGGTTTGATTTTAAGGTGCACGCAACCTGTCTGACTCCACATGTGGTCTACCTTGCCAGCTGCATGGTCTGCCAAGCATTTTATATAGGCAAGACAGATAGACCTCTGAAAGACACGATTAGGGAGCATTTAAACAGTATCCATTGTGCTTCTGCCAACAATGACTTGTCCAAACATGTTATGACCACTGATGCGAGACACACTTTTAAATTAATGGTGATTGACAGGATAAACCCCCAGTGTCTGAGGTGGTGATATTAGAAACCTTACTGAAACGAGGGAGGTCAACTGGATGATTAGGTTAAGAGCAGATCAGAGCAGTGTCTTAATTCTAAAGGGACGAAACCTTACAAAGTGATAACTCCTGAGTGTTTTTAAAATATATATAATGCCATTATATACATTTTTTATTTATATACATTTCTTATATACATTATATGTATATTGTTGCATTATTTTATATTACTTTTTATAGTACTTGCTTCAAACAGATCAATGCTGGATCAGTACTGAAAGTGTATTGACACAGTTTTCAGGAATGTTTGAATGATTTTATTTCCTATACAGGTTGTTTTATTATGCATATGCTATATTTATGCTTGTTTTAATATAATGATTTAAGTGATTGGTTTAACCTGTTTACCTCACTTAGATTGATGTCTGCATATATAAGCATGCTAGTTCATTCATTTTCTGTAGCAGGTCTGATGAAGCAGATGTGAAAGAGGTTACCCTATTAATTTTATGAGCGAATAAACATTTCTTTATTTATTTATTTACATTTGTTGACCGGGAGTGACCGACTGGACGTAGGTCCATTTTCAGCGAAGGCCCGGGGAGAAAAGCTCCACAGTTAAAATAGGCAGTAGTTACATTTGGATTACATAATGATTAACAATTTAACATAGCAATTAATTACAAACGTATTTACAGATGAAGAACATAGTACATCAGTAGACAACTAGAATCTTTATCTGCGAAGTACGTAACAGACATTAACAAATGTTACAATAAGAAGTTCCTGCTGTATAATAAGTACTAGGCTTATGAGCATCTGAGCTTGCTATAATCAAGGTAGTTAGTGGGGTGGAAAGAAAGGTAGTGGTTGGATGGGGTGGGTGATATTAGAGTGGGAGTTGCAAGGGCATAGCCAGCATGTTTTTAGGTGCACTTTTAGTAAAGTTTTGAAGTGGGTGCATGATGGTATGGAGGTAATTGTGGGTGGGAGGGAGTTCCATAATTTGGCTATGACACAAGAGAATAGTGCTTCACCAGCAGAGTTATTGGCTTTAGGCATCTGCAAGTGATTTTTGTTGCTGGATCTTAGTGGTCTGGTGGTGCGATAGGGTTGGAGTAGATTCTGGAGGGATAGGACATTTAGTGGATGGTTTACTAGTTTGTGGGCGAGTGATAGTTGATATCATTGAAGGAGGTGAGGGAGTTCAAGCCAGCCCAGTTCAGCAAGTGAAAGACAGTGGTGACTATGATAGGATGCCCCTGTGGCGAATTTGGCGATTTTGTTGTAGCAGGTCGCTAGCTTGTTTAGATCGCATCACCTTAGGTTGGTACATATTGGAGAGGCATAAAGTAGGGTGGAGATAAGGTGGGAATTTGCTATTGAAATCTTTGCTGCTTTGGTGAGAAGCTGCTTATTTATGTAAAACGCTCCTAGTTTTTTGTGGACTTTTTTATGGTCATGGATATGTGAATGTCAAATTTTAGTTTATTGTCTATTTCCACTCCTAGCAATTTGGTGTGTTAAGTTGGGTATATAGTGGTTCATAGGTTCATAGGTTAGTACTAGGCTAACTGCCCTTGCGAGCCATTTTAAGCCTAGCCAATTATCCCTTGTGAGATTCAAACCTTGCACCTTGTGTTTGTAAGGCAAACACCTTAACCATTAGGCCACCCTCCCAACCCCTGTAAAGTAAAGTCTTTTGCTGTGATGTTAAAGTGAGAGTTGTTTTGAGTAAGTTTTTTTATAACGCCTGGCACTGTTTTATTCCGCTGGTGTTTGCTGTTACACATTTTCGTTTTTATTCCCAGCAGTTTATTTATCTCAACGAGTGTATTTCTTTTTTAGTCTCTTCTTTTTTAATCTGTAGAAATTAGTTTGATAATACAAATTTCCAGCTAGCTGTGCTGGCACAAGTCACACATCCACTGCCCTACTTCTCCTGGTATGGCTGTCAGGACCTCCTACTCTCACACCACAAAAGTAATAAAACTAGCTAATCGTCAATGAAAATCAGTGCTGCTGTTCCCTATAACAGAATTAATCAGGAATATGTAGAAAATAGGGTTTCTACACCCCTTGCAGTACAATGAGACACATCTGGACTATTTAGTCAATTCCAAACACTGGTGTACTGTTATATTTTTAATTACTTGACAACAGCATGCTACCTTAAAGCGTGACCCCACATTTTGGCTCTTACCTTTTTCACCTCAGAGCATGTGATGGCTAAAATACCGGAAACATTTTTCCCATTTTGAATAACTGCAAGCCATTTCTTAATAAAAACGTAATTTTTTTACTAAAAATATGCCCACATAAATCTAGTTTATCTTTTGGTGATGTCACTCTAGGGATAGGGCGGGGATGTGTCCATTCACTTTAATAGACACACCACCATATATGACTGCTATCACTAAAGTGATATCACCAAGGGATGATGTAGATTTTTATTTGCACGTCTTTAATAAACAGCTTACATGTTTACAGTGCTTATTACTAAAAACAGGGCACACACATGAACTGTGGGGGAATGCATTATGGCACTTAATGACATGCAATCGGTAATTATACCACATGACCTTTTATCAAGAAAGAGATTATGGTATGTGCTAGACAACACTGTGGAAGGGAAGAAAAAGTGCTAAGGACACACAAAAATCAGAAACCGAAAGAACTATTACAATGGATACCTACAGATGCTTATACATCAGGCCAATTTTATTATTATTTCAAGAAATACTCCACTACATTCAACATTAGAAAGATTTTGATATTTGCTGTGTCTTTATTGCACATTTTTGCCAGATCCTTTCCCTAGAAAAGCTGCAAAGGTACAGCCAATGACAACCAATGCATTTTGTGTACAAATACGCAGTGCACACCAGTTGTTTCTACAGTCTCATATCCAGTGGTAATATCTGCATACTCATCTATTGCTTTATGAATATTGCTATTAAGCTGTTTATGTAGACGTCTTCTGAGGACCTAGATAGACTAGTATCCCAAGTGTTAAAGAGCACAGAAAAGAGGAGGATGTCATTCTTCAACTATACTGCATAATAACAGTACTTTTAAGAGTAAGGCAAGTTACTAAATGACTGGATGATGCGGACAGTAATCTATAAGGATGATAAACAAATGAAATGTGAAAAGTGTGGGCCCTTGGGATATTATAGCAGCTTTTTTACAGATGTCTATTTATCAAAATGAATGTACATTATCAGAGTAATCAACCATGAAAATGTAAATCAACTTAGATTAAAAAGTAAAGTATTGTGATAGCAATCAGCTATGATTAAAAAATAATTTGTTCATTGGGAGTGGCTGAGGTCTTCATTGAGAACAGGGTATTGCTGATGAAACCTCTGATCAGGATGAAGACATAAGATAAATTGATATAACCCAAATGTTATTTGACATTAAAATGGTCCCTACCAGCAGAAGATCGATACTTTGGCAATGACTAGCCAAAGTCAATATTTTTTTGGTGGAGTAAATCTTATTCTAACTCAGTTAACAAACTGAAACCGTTCAAAAGATATTGGAGGAAATGCAAATACAATACTAAAATTGAAGATTTTTATTTAAGTAATCTGTCACTATATAGCCCTTACGTGGTTAGATCTATTTCACATACTAATGGTGAAATCAAAGTAGCTGGATTGTATACAACAGCATTTGTTAATTAACATAATTACATAACTATCATGCGCTCCAGGTCCATGCATCTTTTTGCTTTAACCAAGTGATAACCAGTGCTCCAAGATGCATACGGCGTAACTATTAATTAACCTCATGCCTTCTGAGGCAAACTAGACACTGTTTTACATCACACAAACATTGTTTTTTGTCTAAGACATCAAAGGATTGCTCTTGCACATTTTTGCATCCACAGCATAACTGTAATCAGAGTAGTTGCAAGACAAACTTGGTGCACCTTCCTTTCATAGGTAGGTACTAGGCTATTGGCCCTAGGGCCTATATAAGCCTAGCCAAAAGGTACCCTGGCTTTCGCCACCCCAGAAAATTATTTTCCTGTGCCACTGTCAAGCAGAGCCACATAATGATCCCTGGGGTGAATTTCCTATCTCCCATCCAATCATCAAGATTTTTCTTGAAGAGTGCTAATGAGGAGCTTTGTTTGATATAGATAGGTAGTTTGTTCCACAGTATGGGAAGTCTCTGGGACAGGAATCTATCCCTCCAGCATGTTCTGTTTATTGTAGTGACAAGGTTTATGTCCCTAGAGCGTGTAGCTCGTAAGGATTGGGATTTCTTTAAGTGGAGCATGTCTAAAAGCTCTGGGTTTGACATAGCTTTGTGTGTTAGGCAGAGATCGCCTCAGAGTAGGCGATATGCGACGGAGTAAAGCTGTAGTTTTTTGAGACGGTCTGCATAGGGCATCTGTTTGAGGCTGGTAATCCTCTTTGTGAGGTATTTCTCTGGCCTTTCCAGTTGTTGTAGATGTCTTGTGAGGTACATACCAAAAGGGCCATTGTACTCTATAATGGGTCTAATGAGTGATGAGTAGAGGGGAACAATGACCTCTTTTTTCCTGGATGAGAAACCGTTTGTAATGGGGTGTGCGACGTAGAAGGATTTCCTGACTACTATGACGATGTGATTATCAAAGCAGAGACTACTGTCCACCTGTGTCCCAAGGTCTCTTATCACACTATGGCTAACACATAGACAAGTAAACGTTATCTCGAGAGTGACAGTCATCCAAACGATCCCACTCCATATGAACCCTTCTCCATCACTCTTATCTTTTACTAGAAGCTGAAAAGACTGGTCCTGCTGCCTTGAAAATAAGATTTTGGAAAACAAAATTCACCAGCCAAGTTAATTAACTCTAAGATCTGGTAGTCACTGTTTCTTCACAGCTTTAAATGTACGTGTGGATTCGCTTACAAAAAATCGTTTACTCTCAGCTGTATAACTAAGCCTACTAGAATATTCTCCTGGAAACACACACTAGCTCTCTGGAAAAATGACTCCATATTTATATTAAAAGTCAGATATATCCACTATTGCAGTTTGAGAACTACAGGTGAAGACTGTTACTAACCTACTTGACTGTGTTGGATCTCAAAGCAGGTCTTTAGTAATGTGGTACAATAGAGGAGTTACACATTTTTTTTTAAATCAGTATCACTTCAGTGTATGAAGATGTGGATGGAAAAAGACTTGGGGGGGGGGGGTCTACTAGGTTCATCTAAGTGTTACAGCTACTTGCCACGCAGATGATCCTGCCCTATATCTGTGCTACCTTTTTCTTGATCTAATTCAAGTAAATCTGAATTCTACATAACACTTAATCATCATTTAAGATATTTAGCAATGTGGTCTACCTGTTGCATAATCATCCATGTTTTGCATAACAGAAAGTATGCTAATTTTCAATGAATGACACAAAAAATGTATTCTATCCCACACCTTTCCTGCCTAACACTGGAATCTTTTCCTTAGCTAAAAAGTGCAGTGAACACATGGATATGTAACATACAGCACAACACAGTGCTCTCAGCATACGGTAACTGTACAAAAAAAAATAAACAAAAAATTACTTTTGTAAATAAAAGACAAAAACGTATCAAAGAGCTCAGACAAGGAAAGCACGTATACACACACACACACACACACACACACACATACACACACACACACACACACACACACACACACACACACACACACGTGTGTGTGTGTGTATGCATATATATATATATATATATATATATATATATATATATATATATATATATATATAATATATAATTTCATAGTTTCATAGTATAGTACTAGGCTATCTGCCCTGGGGCATTTGTAAGCCTAGCCACAGTGATGTGGCTTTTGCCACCCCATGAAATGGTACAAAAATGTACAGAATAAATCTAGAATACTGTGCCTCTGTCTAGTAGTGACACAGTGAAGGTCCCCTTATATAATAGAATTAGTTTACTGTGCCCCTGTCTAGCAATGACACAGATGTGACCCCTGGGGTAAACTTACGATCTCCCATCCACTCATCAAGATTTCTCTTGAAGAGAGTCAGTGAGGGGCTCTGCCTAATACGAACTGGGATCCTGTTCCAAAGCATGGGAAGCCTCTGGGTTATGAATCTATCCCTCCAGCATGTCCTATTCATACTTGTGCCGAGGTTTAAGTCTTTAGCTCTCGTGGTCCTGATGGATTTGGATTTTTTGAGGTGGAGCATGTCCATCAGATCCTGATTGGACATGGCCTTGTACGCCAGGCAGAGATCACCTCTGAGCAGGCGGTATGCTACTGAATAGAGCTGAAGTTTCTTTAGTCTGGCAGAATAAGACATATGTTGGAGACCCTTGATCCTTTTGGTGAGGTACTTGTGTGGTCTCTCCAGCTGTTGCAAGTGCCGGGTGAGGTACATACCAAATGGGGCATTGTACTCAATCATGGGTCTGATGAGGGAGGAATATAGGGGTACAATGACATCCTTGGATCTGGATGTGAAACCCTTCATGACGAGGTGTGCAAGGTAGAATGTTTTTCTAACCAATTTGGCAACGTGGGTGTCAAATGAGAGGTCGCTGTCTACTTGGGTCCCTAGGTCTCTGATTACTTTTTCTGTACTCAGTGGGTTGCTGTCTATGTGATAATTTGTGGGTACTTTGTTTTTTCCAAAAGGGATGACTATACATTTTTTGGCATTTAGTTTAAGGCCGTGACTACGGCACCAGTTGTCCGTTTCAGTGAGGCCTTTTTGTAGGATGTGTGTATCTGCTGGTGTATCGACTATGGCGCCTAGTTTGCAGTCATCTGCGAACGTTGTCAGCCACAGCCCTCCCATGTTTGCTTTAACATCTGAGAAATAAATGCCAAACAAGAGGGGTCCCAGGACAGATCCCTGTGGGACACCACTTGTGACTGGCTTTGAGTCTGACATTGCTCCAGCAATTTTAACTTTATGGGTTCTGTCCTTTAGCCAGTTTGCAACCCATCTAGTGACATAAGGGTTTACTTTTAAGCTGTTTAGCTTATCTATGATGCCTGAGTGGGGTATTGTGTCGAAGGCCTTAGCCAAGTTATATATGGACTGCTTTGCCCTCATCAATGGCTCTAGTGACTGTTTCGAAAAAGTCAACCAGGTTTAAAAGGCAGGATCTGCCCTTTACAAAGCCGAACTGGGTGGGGTCAAGCGTCTGTAGGTCCCCTATGTCTCCGTTTATGAGTTCCATAATGATTCTTTCCATAGCTTTGCAGACCAGGCTAGTCAAGCTTATGGGGCGGTAGTTTCCAGGGTCTGTAGAGGCACCCCCCTTGTGGAGTGGGACCACTGTTGCTGTACACCAGTGTTCAGTGTAAGGATATACACATGCATATGATGACAAGTCTACACTGAGCAGAACTATAAATGCCTTTCATGATTTTGCTGTTTAAAATGCTTTTTTAATAAACTGAGTAACGATATATAGAAAGCATCTATGATCGATAATCATGCTTGGTAAGTTCAACATGCACTAAATAGAAAGCAATGTTTCACAGGTTATTATGAAATGTATAAACATTCATATGCATAAGTCTCTGAAAACAAGTACAGTAAGGGCAGTCTAAAGTTGGAAAGGCAAAGTTATTGGTGGAAAAACATTTTTCAGCTGTCAGCAAATTTAAGAATTTTTAAATATCTCTTAAACACATTTCTAATTCTGGTGAAGGAATGCCTGAAACTACTGCTAATTCTGAATGTTCCACAGCAGAATCTGGGTAAATTATACTGAGACAGAGTGAAACCTTAAGTTGTCACCTACCCTACAATGTTCTGAGATTCTTATCTCCTTACAGACAGTGGCTGTCAGGAAGGAGGTGCTTGCTGGTATTTACTGGGTTGAATGGTTACTGAGCAAAAGTGGATTAAGAAAATGTTTCATGACTTGCATTATTCTTTCCAAGGGTTGCTGTCAAAGTGTGTGCGTTGGTTAATGAAAGAGTACCTTATAAGACAGTTGGGAAACTAACCAAAGTAACAGACTTACTCTCTGTGATCTTTGACAGACAGGATAATTGCTTTTATTCACTAGCAAAATTAGAATTCATTTTTATGAAGGCCTTCATGCATGCTGCCTTGAAGTGCTTTCCAAAGCGTCCATCGTCCTTGCTTAATGAAGCACTGTTTCATACGGGGAGGTACATTGCTGCCCAACCCCCACTTTACCATTTACATTGTGCAAGTCTGTGCTGCTTATAAAGCCAGACCAAGCATTAATCCCATTCTACAAAAAGGTTGCATAAGGTCAGTCTTTGCTAGACCTCCTGGAGGGTCTCAACAGAAGAGTGCCCAAGACAATAGCAGGCAGCAGTTTAGTAATTAGAAGAGCAGGAGGGCAGGATAAAGCAAAGGGTATTAGAATGCTCCACAAGTCAACTCTCTGAGCCAGCAGGCCCTGCAGTTCCCACACTTCAGGCCACAACCCAGACAGTGAAACTGCTGCACATTCCAAATAACTGGAATTATCAGCTTGGGATAGCAATCATCAGTAAATGTTTAAAGCATCACTAAACTATAATGCAATTATGTCAGTGTGTGTGAGGTGTGAAATTTATGATCATTTATCATCAGAAGTACTGTGTACCAAATATCTTTTTTTTTTTTTTTTTTGCAAAAAAAATGAAAAATTACTTAAAATAGGAAGCATAAATAATTCTGTTACATGCAACAGACAAGGCAATTATAACATCACAGTAGGGCTGCTTTACAAACATACAAGCAGCAAAATAACTTTAGCAGATCTGTTTTCAACAAAAACGGCACCTATTAATGGCCTAAAATTTACATTTTCTATAATTAAGTTCACGATGTCTAGGAAAAATTGCTTTATTTTACTCCATTTTGAAACTGTTAGTCCAACAAGGCTGATAACATTCTTCAGGGGAGATCCATGGTGGTATTCATACCGGCTAGGGGAAAATTATCCCCATGACTTCCACAGCTCCGTGGCATCTTTTACATCAGTCTGAGCTATCATTAAGTCAGACAGATGGGACCTTAGTTTAACATCTCATCCAAAGGATATGACAAAAGTACACTAGTCCTGGAACAAGTCATGATTCTGATGACAATCCTATCCAAGCTTAGGTTTCCAGCTTGGATCTCAGAGTTAAAATGGCTATAAATAACCCATATATAAAAGGTGCTAAAATCCATTCACTTTCTTAATAGTTAATCAAATGCCTTGGTTTTCCATAAAAAATCAGTGCTCTGAAAATGGATAACAAATAATCAGTAACTCAAACCAAACCAACATGAAAACATACCCAGTCCTTCATACAGCACTTTTTTTTATAAACGTCAGTACGTCACAGACACCCTTCTAAACCCTGAAATACATTCCAAACTGACATCATATGACTAATTGAATGTGTATGTGGCAGATGAGTAGCAGAAAGATCAGTGCAATATCAGAATCCAATGTCCTAAAGAACATTTCAACCTGACTGCTATATACAGTGTGTTAAGCAATCCTTTGAGAGAGCCCCGTTTCTTCTGCTTGTATTCATAGTCTCGTCCTTTTGATCATTATCCAAAGCTTGCCACTACAGGTGAGACTAGGGCGGTAGACAGACTAGTAAACTAAAAGTTTCATCCTGTGGCTCATCTCCTCTGTGACCACTGCATTTCAACCTAAGCACTTGTCTCCTAAACAATGATTTCCCCATCTGTTATGAAAAAGAAAAAGGATTCAGAGGGTGTAGAACTTTTATTATGCCCACTTCTCAAAAAACACTGTAAATTGTATCGCACACCTCTGAAGGTCCAGTCTCTTCCTGATAACTTACCCTGTTCAGAACCCTATGACTGCCTAGTATGAGTACTTCACGAAATGTCTGCCAGTCGAGTTCAGTTTAAGAGCATAGGACTGTGGCATGTGTGTGGGCACAGAAGCACACACATACACATTCCATGCATTCAGAGGGCTATAACCAGAGCATCAGCTGAGCAGGTGTTCCTGAGCTCCACTGACAACCCCGGGACCAAAGCTGAAGTGGAGGCAGCAGAGCACTAATATAGTCCTGTTTTTACATGGGCATCGACTAAGGCTGAAGGGGTACTTAAACCAGCAGTGAAGGCATTATAAAAATGTACAGGATGGTCCTCTGGGGTGTGTTTGTGATATCAGATGCTTGGGGTCACAGATGGAGCTCAAGAAGCTGAACAGCTAGTAGTGACGGTGTGTAAATACATACGTACGTGAGTGCCTAGGTTGGAGGAAAGTTTCCTTGCACTAAGGGATGCTTGGGGAACTATAAGCAGCACAAATGATTGATTTTCATCTCTCCTAATATGTTCTTGTTGCAGTTGTGAAAACATATGAACACATTCAGCAGGCAGTGTTATAAATTACTTGGGTAGCTGTGCTAATTCTTGCTCCTTAACTGATTATCTGGAATTGAGCTGGCATGCAAGGACTGAGCAGCACTTCTGCTACAGATCTCAAACCAGTCTGTGCCACAGGCAGTCACTCCCTTTGCCATGTCCTCTGCTCAACCTCACAGATAATCCCCTCCGTAGTTAAAACAGACCATTTAGTTATTACCATCCATCTCAAAATCAGTTTCCCTATTCCTAGCAGCACCTACATAAAAGGACTTCCACAAAACCAGCCTATTAGATTTAATCTGCAGCTAGTAAAAGCTATGCAATGCTTTTTACGCATTCCATAATAACAGAAGCCATGATGGATCTATCAATCCACCCCAACCCCTTTTTCTCATTTTTGCACATGGGGTCAGGGTGTCACTTCAATAGTGACAATCAACTACAGCCAAGGTTCACACCACTGGGTGGCTAGCCTTGCTGCTGTTCTTCCATAACACACACACTCGCATGCACACACACACCTATGGCCAATTTAGTGTGTCCAATCCACCTGCTGCATGTCTTTGGAATGTGGGGGGGGGGACCCAAATGAACACAGTGAGGACATGTAGGTTTCGCACAAAAGGCACCCTAGCCAAGTATTGAACTGTAGAACCTCTTGCTATGAGATGACAGCACTATCTGCCACAACACTGTGCAGCCAAGCTGGATGTCAGCTTTGTTTTTTCAGCTTCTAGTTCCCAATATGGAAAAAAATAGCACTGCTGCTCTTTGGCTGCCTCCAGTCTCAATCTTATCTTGCAGAGTGGCCAGATTACTGTACAACAGCAACATCATTCTGTGGGCCACAAACAAACAGGTGCCACATCTGGCTGATAGGCCAACCGAATGAGACCCCTACCCTAAAAGAGGGGTAGGAGGAGAATTAACCTGGAGTTACGCATGTCAGTGAGTTGTTTAGGCACTCCCTTAATGAGACTTTAAATAGTGGCAGGCTAGGAGTTAACCTGGTGTTTGGTGGGAGTGAGTTCCATAATTGGAAACTGTAGTGCATTACTTTTTAAATAATTCATATTGTGCTGTAAACACCTTAGTTACAAGGATATGAAAAGCTTCAAGAAGTTTTAATCACAATATGTAAATTATCTGAGTATGAACAGTGTCTGTTAGTCTGCTATGCAAGTTCGATGCTCCAAAAAAAAAAAAAAAAAACTGTTCCAGCTTGATTTCTGCTTCGAAAATGAATATTCATTTTAATTGGTTCTGTACATAAGTGGAACAAAGGGGATACCTTGTGCCATCTGACACATTTTAGGTTGATAAAAGTATCACACTTTTGAAAATACAGTATCACTAATCTACGTGCATATTTTCCGAGTTATGTCAGAATGTAGAAATACTTGCTGCTGGAAGTCAAACAGTCCAAAACCAAGATTCAAGTGTTGCTCAAGAAGTGCAATACAATCCAGTAAAAGTGTAAAACACAGGTTTAATCCAAGAAACACAGTACAATCCAGTAAGCATATAAGCGCTTTCATTTTAAACCCTTTAAAACTTCATCAGATACAAGTTGTAACAGTTCTAGAGCCATTTAAATAAACTTTAAAAGGATCACATGACCAGTGAAGTTTATTTAAATGGCTCTAGATTAAACCTGTGTTTACACTTTTACTGGATTGTATTGTACTTCTTGAGCAACACTTGAAGTTTTTACAGCCTGGTGTTGGACTGTTTGACTTCCAGCAGCAACTATTTTTTAGTTTGTGATTTTGGAACTTTTTTATGTCAGAATGTGCCAGATAATGTTAGAATCATTGAAAAATACTGCTCAGTTAATTACAGCTTAATATCATCATCCAGGGACTACAGGCAATGAGATACACAGTAAGTGACTTTTTAAACTGGTTCCACATACAGTGAGGCCACGTAAGTAAACATAAAGAAGGTAGCTCCAAAGGATCCTTCTAACAATGTCATGCTCAGATGGTGTGACAGTAGCATAAAAAGATAGTTTTATTTAGAAAATGCACCTCCCTATACTCATCACATTCTAATATAACATCAGTACCACTGACAGCCACCTACAGGACTATCTGCTAACTGAGGCCAGAGTATTAATACTCTGACTTAAGCTGCATTATCATCATGTACATGGCAATTGTCAACTGCTCTTCATTAGTACTGTGTTACATGTTATGGTCTGCTTCTGTTTAATGTGGTATTCTTGCTTAAGGACATGATCCTGACTGAAAACTGCTCATGAAGGAACAATCCACTTACCTGGTTAAAAAACAAACAAAAGCATGAAGGATGACATATGCAAAGCAGCAGTTCAAAAGTCTTCCAAAGCTGTCATCTGCATGCTTATAAAGCAAGGTGCTGATTTTCATATATTGGTGACTGGGAAGAGAATTCCTTGGACAGTGAGAAAAAAATACAGTGGCTGACTAAAAGGATTCAGAAGGACATAGTTATGGCAGTGTAGGCAAAAAAGGAAAGGGGTCACTAGTAAAGCTTGAGAGTTTAGGGCTATGACTACACTATTATCTGTTTGGACTTGAGCCTGAAGCACAGTGCTTCACTAACTGAAATGGCCAGGTAGAATTCCCAAATAAATCTTGGCACTGGTGGCATCATTCACTAGGACTGTGCTTTTTGTTTCCATAAATATTACATCTGGGGACTAAGCAGGTTCATATAGTACTTATTTCCTTTACTGAGCGAGCCATCAAAAGTCCAACTTACTGATGCACTACAGCCAACAAAAACTTTTGATACATCTGTCCATCAATTTTTGTAAACCATTAGCCCTGGAGAGGGGTCATGGTTGTATAACAATCTGTGCAAGACAGGCCAGGCTTCTTGATCCTCAGCAAAAGTTACCAGCTCATGTTGGGGGGGGGGTGCATTCTCAAACAAGTATATCCTGGGTCTGCACTGGAGCCCCCATTGAGCTGGATGTGTGGGCATTCTATGTGCACACCTGGGGTCTCCTCCCATCTGGGCTGGACCTCTGGACATTCTGACTAGGTGACCAAATTAACTCGACTGACACCTTTCAGTCTAGAGGAGAAATGGCTGTATTCCAAGATGGCCATGCACTGCTGACCTCCTGACTCTGCCACAGACAGTGTGTTAAGCAAATTATTTCTTCTGTTTGTATTCACAATCTCATCCTTTTGGTCATCATCCAGAGCTTGCTACCACAGGTGATGCTAGGGCTGTAGAGACACTAGTAAACAGAAAGTTTCATCCTATGGCTCAGCTCCTCTGTGACCACAGCAGTGCAGTAGAATGTCTGCTGTACTAGTACTACAGCTACTGCAGCCCCATCTCCCAACTGCCTTCACACTCACTTGTGAACAAGATCCCAATATATTTAAACACCCCCTACATTCCATACAAAATCGTGTGGAGATTTCATCTACAAACACACAACTAAATTTTAGAACATCAGGTGAAGGATGTAAAATTAAATGCATGCATGATTCATTAACTACATTTCCTGTTCCCCACTTTGCAAAGCTTAGGGCACTGCAGACTATAACTCTTGTTTTCAATCTCATGGAGGAGACAGTTCTCAGTGTAACACAGAGTCTTCCCTGTGAACATCCCAGGAGAAGAGTAGTTGGACATCAGGCTGGAGTGAAGGAAAAGTTAACAGTCCATGCTTAACCAGCAGCAACACTTTCTTTTGCATTTTCTAACTTTTTACCACTTATTTTTAAAAAGGATACTAGGTCTTTTTAGAAAAATTAACAGCTATCTGGAAATGCATTTTACAGTTTACGTCATTATGCGAAAACTCATTTTCATATCTTCATTGGGGATACTAGAGGCAACTAAATTCTTCTTTGCAGCACTGTCAGTAATTAGGATGAATACACCTGGTGAAGGAACTCAGTAAGGTGATATAGAATAGTATAACAATGAAGTGTATAATGCAGGCAATCTGTAAAGGGATAGAATGCTGGCAGTCAGCTGACGTGCGCATGCACATGCTTACGTAATGAGTTCATATATAATATACATATATTTTTCTAACAACTGATAGCACAAAGGTACCTACAAAAGAATGAAAAATTAATTCATAAAAGAAAAGCTAGCAAAATCAAATCACCCAGAAATCTCACCTCAGCTGTGGAAAAAAGGAAGAAGCTAGATATGTTGGAAAGGAATTGTTTCAGGATACTAATTGTCACAGATATGAGAAAAGCACTTACAAAGGTACTAGTTCAGCACTTAAACCTGACCATTTGTAAGCCCTGTTACACACTACCGATGACATTCAGTTGGCATATCATTTAACAGTATATTAAAAAAAATAATCTAAGAGAAGCCTTGCCAGATCACCTTATGCTGTGAGTGGGGGATTACAAATAGACACTGGCCTGCCATCTGACCAACTATTTCCTTTAGACACATGGTGAACCATTTGGCTACAGTGTAAAATCCACTGTTATTCAAAAATTGAGAGATTTATCCTTAGGTAAGCTGTCATCACCAAAGGAAATAAGAAAAGCAGGATAAGTAAAAAAAAAAAAAAAAAAAAAAAAAAAAGTCACAGCATCACAACCTATTAATCATTACAGATGTGAGTTATGTACATTTGACAGATTTATAAAACCAGGAAAAATTATAGGCATTCTGTCTGCCTTTGAGTATGGCACTGACTACAACTGATCTTCATTTAAACAACCTTACAGGAAGACAGGATGAAATTATATCAAAGGTGTAAAGCATCATTTCCAGTCTGGAGCCAAAAGTACCAGCTTGGTCTCACTGATAAATGTGATAAAGTGAAATGTGTGATATTTAATTTGACTTAATAATAGAAAACATTATTTAGCTGTTTACTGCCATAACTACTAAATTGAGAAATACATACACCCACACTTTATATGTGTGTGTGTGTGTGTATATATATATATATATATATATATGATGATGAGAGGTACGGCAGTGGATGTGTAACATATGCCAGCACAGCTAGCTGAAATTTAGTAAAGAATTATATGTCATTTATATATCAAACTGATTTGAACAGATGCTTGTGTTGAAAATGTATTTGTAAAGTTGCATGTGTTAAAAATGTATCAACAGTGGATCCTGACTGTATTGCAACTGAATTAAATGTATATGTTTTAATAGAGGATACTGGAAGAGAAGAGGTTTATCACAGTCCAGCTGCAGATAACTTTGAAATATTTTCTGAAATTAAATTACTTCACCTATGCCATAAAGATTGTGTCTTGCACTTCTGATTGCAGCCAGAGACAAAATGTCTGGAAAAGCAAGTACTAGGAAGCCTTCTGTGTTCTCTTTAGCAGTGAACTTATTGCTACTCTGGAAGGGTAGAAGTTTGAAATGTTTTATGACTTCCAGTAGTGGCATCAGATCTTAGCAAGGTGTGTATGTGTGCATTATTGATATGTATGTACTAAATCCTGGCAGTTTCTAGCAATGGGAGGGTTGCATGGGAACTAGAAGTCAGATGACCAGACCAGATGCATGTGATGTCATTTTGTAATCCATCATTAAAATAATGTTTGATACTAGATGAGACTGAAATCCCAGAGCAGTATGCTTTTGTAACTTGACAAGGAAGGACCCTTCACCTGCTTCATCTTGCTTTGCTCCAGTAAGTGACCAGGGAATAGTGATTCTTTAGATCAGTCTCAAAAATATAGTAAGAATTCGTTGAGTACCATTTTTCTGTATGTGTGAATCTATTCATCTGTATTAATTTAATATTTCCGGTGACTGAAACTTTGGTGTTTATTGTAAATAGATATTTAGTATTCTGATGTTCTTTTATTACGTATTACTAAATATATTTAAACTTTTCATTGTGGCTGGTCCTTTAGAGAATATTTTAACCTTTGAGAGTGCTTATATTTATTCGGTGGCACTGAAGCCACTCCTGAAAGCCTTGCTGTGTGGTCAATATTGCCATTTGTATTAATATTAATTTCACTTATTATAATTGGGTACCCTTGCAACAGCCTTAGAGTAGTTGGCTTTGGAGTATCTGGTGGCAGTGTAACTACCTTGTAGTCTGGGCAGAAGGGAGCATAGCTAGAAAATCTATGCCAGTCTTTCCCAAGTGTGGGTTTGTGTGTGAAAATCAAATCTCAAAGAGTGTATGTGTGTGTTAGCTGCTTGGAACAGGGGCATTAAGTAGTGGTTTCACAGACAGAGTGGTAGAGAACTTTGGCTTGGACACTCAGCTGAGGTCTAAACTCTATAGCTGTGCCAATGGGCAGTATTATTGGGGACCTGGATGGAGACAGATACAGAAACTGGGACCCTGGACTGAGTGTGTTCCCTGTGTGCTCTTAAGGAAATTGTGCCTGATGAGCAAATGTCCCTCTCCAGTGACAGTGACTCTTTGATTACTAGCCCAGAGTGAGGACATCACAAAGACAAATGCAGATTTTTTTTTTTTAATTACAACAAAGGGTAAGGGTAAGGGATGTTCACATACATGGGTGATAACCAAGGGACGTAACATATAATCTGGTATCTTTGTAAAATTAATGTTCCAGATGATCTTTTGTGATAATGACAATAAGGCATGAGTGCAATGATGAACTTCACTGAAAATATAACATGAATTTAGACTTCTGTTCAGCAGTGCCAGTTTAAAGGCTAATGCTGTCTAATAATCTGATAATTTGTTCTCTACCTTACATCCGCCACTTGCCAGGATAGTCTCCACTTTTCTTCGATCCTGATTAGAATAAAACAGGTATTGGACAATGAATAAGCTGCTGTAATACTAATGATGCAAGCTTCATCATGCAGAATTCATTAACTAAAAATGATGTGCTGCAGCAGTGTGTTTGCGCACACAGTATAAATATGGACTAAATATGCAGAAACATGTTAAGTTCAAAGGCACCTCCCATTTCCACAGACATTAGGAGGGAGGAAACATCTGATTTTTTTTTCTAATAGTTCTTAGGAAGTGTTGTGTATACTCAAGCGTTCTGATTTATGTGCTCCATCTGAAATGCTGGCAAAATGCATTCTATTGCTTACGGCCTAAATATATGAGTGTGTTCTGGTCTGCTCTAGCACGGTTTACTTTGGCAAAAGAGAGAGAAAAAAACTGAGGCAATGTACTTAAGAAGAAAAGTAAATTGCTTTAAATGATTTATTCTCTGTGAATGAGTAATCAGATTCAAGTGAGTACAAGATATTTGCTCAATGATATGAAAGTGCACTGCAAAAGGTGGGGGAGGGGATTACATGCAGACTAAATAACACACCTAGTCAGTGAAGCAAAATGCTGTGGACATACTGCTTGCAAGAAATGCTTTTTGATTGTTAACAGGGGCATATACTATCTGCTAACCAAATAAAAATATCTGGAATAATTCACCTTGCTGCATCAGACCGACTCCCTACAAGGATGTCTTGTGGTAATGGCAAATTGGCAATTCCAGTAGAAGTTTCCGTTCTATGACTTTTCATCCTAAGAATAAGGTCCCTCTCATCATGCAGGCAAGGATTTCTGGAGTACTAGTTTTTCAGTCCATGGGCTCTGGGACAAAAGCTTTGGCTATGTTTCTTTGGTTAAGACTGATAACATTTTGCTCTGGCATGATCAATTCAGGATGCATCTCCTGCCAAATGCGTTAAAATATAAGCACTAGTGTACTTGCTGCCTGACTTGGAATCACTTCTGCTTGGCATTGAACCTATTACGACTATCTGCACTGATTAAAAAATAGATTTGCATTCTTATCATAATGCTGGGCAGTTTCTTTTTTCTCACAGAACACCCTGCAGAATACAAACTTACATGCATCTTGTTTTGAGTTAGCAAATGGATAGATTAGGTACAGCTGACACTTTGCTAACAAATCCTGGGTTATCAGTATGAGCAATAGTTTGCTGAACATTACAAAGTGTACACGATGCAAATGCAGCTATCAAAAATATATAGACACGGGGTGGAAGATATAATGCTGCATGCAAACAAAATGCAAAACATGTAGAAAATGAAATAAGGACTAAAAGGCATCACTTACATGCATTGCCTATAAGACTCTAATATATACACACACATGCATATATACACACGAGCGTGTATGCGCATACACAAATTAAGCTCTTAAGCCCTGCCCCTTCCCAAAGATATTAGTACTGCCAAGAAATATAGCCATACAACTTCTATTTGCAGGTTTGTGTTACTGTGGAAGTAATGTATGCCCAGGAGTGTTCTGAGGCCAGACATCATAGGAGGGCAGTCTCTTCACCCCTGGAAGGCATTATTTCAACAATAGCACACATTAGTGGGCATTAATACACTTGGAGAATGAGCTATCTGTTAAATTGTTTTGTATTTTGTTATTATTATTATTATTATTATAATGTTTATATATATTTTGATGCAAAATATTTTCCTCCAACTGTTTCAAACTTGATATAGTATATGTAACTGTTGGATGATGTATTCAACATCCAAAATATAAGTTGTATAAGCATTTAATTTCTGCATATATATATATATATATATATATATATATATATATATATATATACACATACATACATACATTCAGAAGCAGACAGACCCCACAGACAAACATAGAAAGACACACTAACACAGACACATACAAAGAATGAAAGACAGACACAGAGTTAAGTGAACACATCTACAAATGTTGATTAGAAAAAAAAAAGTATAGCAATAATCCACCCCACCCCTTTACTGTCCCTGATTTTCCTGCACAGCTCTGCTCAGTCTATGAATTATAGTCAGTCATTAATAAGGACCAAAAATTAAGATTTTCGTAACTATTTTAAGTAATATATGATAATAGCCTGTTGCAGACATCACTGTCACTCACTCTCTCTCTCATTCACGCATGCAAAAACACATGCACTCATATGCAAACACTCACACATACATGTATACCCATTTATTCTCTCTTTTCACTTTATCATTTTAATGTTATGATCATTAAACGGCGATCATAAAACATGGTGGCCATTTGGTTTTTAATTGTCTGAGCTTCAAGGCAGCTTAATTTGCTACATTGAAGTGGAAGGCTTGTTTTTCAGTGTGCATTACCAGTGCATTAACACCCTCCAGGAGACTAAGAATGCTTATAAACATTCAGGAAAGAGAGTTTGGTGAGAGAATTTCCAGAGTGGTACAGCTTTTCCATGAATAACCTTTCTATGGAACAGAGACATTCTCCAAGCAGAGTGGAAGCATCTTAAGTTTTATTATAGTCTGAGTGATGCATCTTAGCCATTAAGAAAAGGGTAAAACAGGATCTTTCAAAAAGAGTCTTCCTGAGATGTTCAAATGCATTAAAGACTGTCTCTGCTATCAAAACAGTACAGCTCCTCCTCACAAAGCCTCTATCTCACATCTCAAAGGACTCATGGTGCAATTCTAACATCTATTTACAATATTTGCATGTTTTTCATGTGAAGGTGCTTATCTTGTGTGTGTGGTCCATTTGTCTCTGTCTAATAAAAAAATAAAAGAAAGAAAAGCATTTACCATGTCATGGCTGAAAATGGCTCCAAAGATCTTTTATGATCACCATGCGAGTAATAAAATATGTATGCAGTAGGATCCATCAAGCCTGGTCTCCAATAGTAACCACTTGTTTTTCAGGAATGAGGAGTCTGTGTAATATAGCTAGAGTAAAGGCTTCCACTGACTCTTACATAACATATTCTTTAAGATATAATTGAATATCTACTAATGTTCCCAAGTCCCTAAAGATGGTTACTTTTTCAGGGACATCTCCTACTGATGAAACAACTCTGCCAGATTTGTAGAGAGTTTCTTCTGGGTCCTAGAGAGTGTGGCTTTGTCTTACTGTAGGTGGCAAGAAATGGGATGCCCAGGAAGTTTCCATACTGTCCTTTAAGATCTCTTTAAAACTGAATTTGAATTTTGTGAAAAACTGTCCGAAGTCTGCATTTTTCCAGTAAAGCTCCCACAAGGATATAAAATGTGAAGAGCTGAAAAAAAAACTCAACTTTTTTTTTTTTTTTTTTTTTTTTTAGCAGAGATGAAACAGGGATGTGAAATGAGACAAGCTGGACAAAATAAATTCTTTTTTTTTTTCACTAGAAATGCAGTACAGTTTAGAAAATGACAAGGTTTCTGATACATGCATGCAAAGACAGACACAGACTAGAAAAGTGCCACGGTCTTCGATTGCAAACTTCAATTTGGGAGGTTACAACTTTCTGGTTATCCAAGCACTTTGTTTTGGGGCAAGTTATCTGGATTTAAAATGTTGTGCTAGCAGGAAGTAGAGAGTCAGGACATATTTAGTTAATATAGAAAGAAGAGGCTTTGTTAAGAAGTGTGAAAACTTAATCCGTCTCAGTTATGTTTTTTTTCTAGGACATACCTACTATACACTATTGCAAATAATAAACTAAATATATCAGCATAAGCAGAAAAACTTAGAAGATATCGAGATAAATATAAAGGAAAAGTACAAAATAAGCAATTCATTGATGACCTAAAAAGTTTTAATGGGAATTGGTAAACAAAGCAAAAGGAATAGAAACATCACCAAAAAAGAAGAAATGGGCACATTTTGGAGAAATATCTATAAAGATCCTGTGGAACATAATAAAGGTTAAGAATGGATAGAAGAAGGAAAAGTAACAGTAAGAAGTTCAAATACACAGGATTTGAAATGGGATAAAATAATGGACAGAAAAATTGAAACAAAATTAATAAAAGGAATACCTCGGTCCCAGACGTCTGTCTAAAAGTATTAACATTTTACATGAAGATTTGGTCCTGAGTAAGAACTACTCATATATGTACTCCAGACTGACACCAACATGGTTAACAACAGGAAAAAAAACATACTCCTCCTCAACAGTGAACCTGCAAGCTGTCTTAAATAGACCAATAACTTGCCTTCTGATGATGTATGAATTATACACTGATTTGATCCCAACAGAGCATATAGTCATTTAGAAAAAAATACTCAATCATGCAATAGAACAAAAGGGTAACAAAACAAAGTCATATGGAACAAAGGATCAGTTTTTGTTAAAGTCACAATGAAGAACTGTAAAAAAGGAAAGAATCTAAGTATGGCATGGACAGATTACAAAAAAAAGCATTTGACAGCATCCTACATTCATGGATAAAGGAGTGCTTACAGATGTTTAAGATATACCCAACATTGATCAATTACATGAAAGTGACCACGAAACTGTGGCAAACCACATTGCAGCTAAGGCATGATAAAAAACAAATTATTGTCCCATGGATAAAAATTCGAAGGGGGATATTCCAGGGTGACTCTGTCTTTTGTCTTGTCCTTAATTCATTAAGCTGTCTACTTTACAGATTAGGTCATGGTTATAATTTGGCTTCCAGAAAACAGCAAAGTGTAAAGACTCCTCATCTTTTTGTGGATGATTTAAAACTGTATAGTTCACCAGATGAGAAGCTGAAAGCACAACAAGAGGTGATCAAAACACTCTCAGATATAAGAATGTCATTTAGTCTTGACAAATGTGCAAAAGTAACATTTAAAGCAGGAAAACTGCAGCACAAATAAAATAATAGTCTGTAATAGGAATGTGATATAAAGGCAACTGAGCAGGAAGGAGTGTATAAACATTTGGGAATTGACGAAGGATCAACAATAAAACATGAACAAATGTAAACAAAACTTAATAAGGAGTATTTTAGAAGATTAAAATTAATGCTGAAAATAGCCCTGACATTAGGAACAAATTCCAAGTTATAAACCAATTTGCTCTTACTGTTCTATCTTAATGGCAGGGGGTCTGTATACTGAAAGGTATCCTATTATAGCAAAACTGTTGCATTGGGGATTGTGTAAACATTACAGTACTGAAGAATTTGACAAGCATTGGAAACACGAGCCACAAAGCATTATAGAGACTGATGAAGTTTATATCACATGATATCACCCATTACCAACAGTTCAAAAAAAGGATGCAAGAAAACCAGATGCAGTAGTCCATGAAAAGAAGACAAAGTAGCATTGATGATTGAAACTGCTGTACCAAGTGACTATAGTGTCTTACATACAGAGAGACACAAAGTCATAAAATACCAGGATTTGCAGGCAGAAACAAGAACAATGTAGGAGGAGGATACCCAGAAAGTTTCAATAGTATCAGGAGGAATGGGTCTCATAAAAAAAATGTACAGTCTTATTTAGATATGCTTCTGATACATGCAACTCCATAAGAATTACATGATGTGTCAATTCTGGGCATCTTGTGGGTGCTGCAAAGAGCATCTTTGGCTAACATCAAAGATTGAAACAATACTAATTTCACAAACAAATGCTACTTTGATGTAGAATGGGGTGCATTCCTGTCATACTATTAGAAACTCAAAAGGCTTGCAGAAATGAAACCAGAAAAAGACAAAGAAAAAAAATTAAGGATAAAGAACGCTGGATAGTCTGCTGATACAGCACAGCGTGTGAAAGTAGTGCCTTAGAGGTTGCAAGTGCTGCAATCTACGGGATGGATAAGGATGAAACAATCAGTTTTATGGTTTAGAAGAAGAAAATAACTCAGTTACAAAAGGAAATAAGATATTCTTTATCTCATTTCCTTACATGCTTAATTTAGATTTTTTTTTTACTCAGAAGTTTTTGATTACTACAGAGGGCAGCCTAGTTAGATGTAAAACCAGACAAATTATGACTCAAGGTGAAGAAAAAAAGGTGTGACTGATAAGCCTTCGACCAAGCTTTTGCAGTATACCCCTGGAAGGAACTGACTGTATCTAGCAGTGGACAAAGATGGTAGTAGTAGTATAATTTAAGACTGGATTTATGAGAAATCTTGGATCTAGTGACCACTTCATAGGCACTGGAAACTATTTTAAGGAGTATAATTATATCAGGAAGACTTTAGTGACCAATAAATTACAGAATAGTTTACTTTAAAAAATAAACTGATAATATGATTTGTGGAGTTGGTTGTCTGGACACTAAATAATGATGATTTAATGGATTTTTTTTTTTTTGAGGGGGGTGGTCCAACTCCAGCTTTCTGCCATCACCTTTGACGCAGAGTCCCATCCAGATCCTCTTATACTTCTTGTTTGAATCGAGCCTTTACACCAGGTGCTGCAACAGTAGAGAAATCCTGAGTATAAATGACGAGGAAAATGTATGTAGACAGGAAATCAAGCTATCCCGCTATAAAAGTATCTGTACAACGAAGATTGTCTTTTCAACCTGCAAGGGAAAGGGAGCTCTAATTGGGCACAGCACACATTTATTATTTCATTTGTCTTTGTTTACTGGGAAATTCTGACTGGGTAATATTCACTTTTCAGGGGAGGCACGGGAGAAACGCTTCATTTGCATCCATTGCATTATACAAAGTTAAAGACAGAGTAGCTATATTTCTGCTTACATTTATATGCTAACAGTATATGCAAACAGTATTTACATGTATACATTGTAAGATTTTACAGAGATGGAAGTTACTAAATGTGATACATATTACTGCATGCAGTGTCAGGTCCAGCCTCCTACTCCCTTATTTATTTGTATATTAACCAAGTTATTCAACTAAACTCAAGAGCGTATTTTCGGGTATAGTCTAGGAACAATGTCTGTTGAAGTGACTTGCCATAAGTCTAAGTACATTAATCAAGACACAGAGAGAATCAAATCCAGGACTACAGGACAAAAGTTCATTAGCAGCTCATAGCTTTAAACGTATGTGCTATAAAAGGGGACAAGAAACTAGGTCACAGGAAATTATATGGTGTCTTGATGTTTGGCCAGACAGCAGGAAGGTGAGCGTACCTCTCAACCTCTTAGCACAAGAAATCTGGACAAAATATAAAATTATGTGGGGCCAAAGACCCAAAAATAGAGAGAGATTTTACATTTTGCCTTATCATGCATTTTCTGAAATATATGAAGTCTGAAACTGAAATTCATGTAACTATTTAGTGATTTCAGTCCTCAGTGATTTGCCTGAAAACCACATATTTTATGAGGAGGAGACCAAAACTAGAAGGCAACACATTCTGCGAAAATCTGAACAGTTGAGTGGTATGACAGGTGGGTAGTAAAACAAAATCCTACTATCTACTATAACAGAATTTGCATATTTCATTGAAATTACTATTTAAATCCCAAATTTTATAATAGAGACACAGTTTACAACTAAAATGGAAAGAAAGTGATACAGTAATTATCTGTGGAGGTTTGTTCATAAGTAAACATAATATTTCTCCTGATATTAATATATTCAGCTTTAAACAAAGCTACAATACTTCTACATGGCAGCTGTATAACATAAAGTCATCCAGGCTACACAGTTAAAACTTTTTAACAGCTACACAAAGCATGACAGAGAACAAAATCATACACACACACACACACACACACACATATATATATATATATATATATATATATATACACACACACACACACACACACACACACACACACACACACACACACACACACACACACACACATACATGTACAGGTTTACTAACTACATATTCTTTAAAACACAAACCAGTGTGCCTCAAAAGCCTTTCCTCTTGGCTTAGGCTAAATTTCCACAAGGGAATCATTCACTTGTCAAGAATTCTGAAGGATAACAGGATGACAAATTGTAACAGCTGTTCATGTAAAATCCAGTGAACAGGATACTTGAGTTAGAACTGAAATACCTTTTCTGTTTGTGTGCGCTTGTCTGTTCAAGACAAAGCCACATCCTTAAATTCAGCTGAAGGATGAAGGTTGTGTGTTTTAGTCCTAAATCAACAGGCTTTTTGTGAGAAACTAGAAACAGATTTTGGGTGATACCACAAGCACCCTTGGTAAACAATGTTATTTACTGCAGAAACAGCAGGTTATCGGTGTCACTGTAACTACAGCCCTCATTTCTGGTTAAAGGTGTTTATTTTTTTTTCTGTCCATTATATGCTTGTTGACTTAGCAGGTTAAGCAAGAGACCACCCAGTTACTTGATATTCTAAAGCCAAAGATGACCAAACTCCCTCCGGAAGAGCACAGGTAAACACTGTTGCTGCAATACATTTGACTACCAGAAAATGACAACAGCTTTCATATAAAAAAATCAGAGGATTGACACAGCATGAATTTTCTGACCAGATTTAACAGTAAAGACACTTAGCATCACAACATACGACAGACAATGATTGAAGGAGTATGTACGACAGAAAGACATAAAAAGAAGTGGAAAGGTTTTAGTATTCAATCCTACAGTGAAGGTAACTAGCCGTATGTTTTAGACACTAATTCAGGTCAGTTCTAAATGTTTCAGGTATGCAGTAATCCCCAACAGGGTATACACTGGGCTATGATCGACAAGCCTGTATGCATTGTGAAGCATGCAGCCATGGCTGAATGCCTACACACTGTATTCTATAGGTTGATGCCTACACACTGTATTCTATAGGATGATTAGATTTTCTATGCTTCTCCATAACCTGTAGTGAGATATGATAACAGAAGTATGTGAAAACAAAAATAAGAACATTTGCTCACTACCAATAATTTTACACCATCTGGAAAAGGAAGACTGAAACAAATAATGGAAATATTGCTGAGTGTATGAATACACAAATCTCATACAAACAGTACCAACATGCTTTCTTACAATTACTGTTCCTGCTAAATTCTAACACATTTTATTTATACCACAATGGACATGCAATTTTTGTGCATGCACTGCTCAGTCACTTACACAGTTTTCTTTTCCTCCATCTGTTGCAGCATGTTCATTCTCTCTCATTCAGTCTCACACTGTCTCCTATGGCATCCCATAACACTTGCACACAAGAAGCAGAGATGAGAAAGACAGATGAGAAGCTGTGAGAGCTCTAAAGAATCAAACTGATACTGTTCATCTGAAATATGGGCCAGTATGAGTGGCAACTGCAGTTTTTAAAGTATGAACAGATGTGGACCATAATATATGTACAGGGAATCCTGCAGTTCTACTAGAACAACAAAGCGGATCAGTATTTGATTAGCAGTTCAGGCACATGACAGAGTTGGCAGGGTAGAACAGGCATGCCCAGCTTGGGGCTGTGAAAAGGAAAAGGCCACACACTGATAAGACATCTCAGAGAAGGTGTGGTAATGTAGATGTAGAGCCTGGGGGCAAGCATTAGGCTTACCAGCCCACTGCTCAGTGGTAGCCTACAGTTCTGGTGTGTAAATACATAAACTCATACAACAAACGTATTGTGGGCCTCCGAGGTTAATGTCTTTGTAGATCTCCTGCTCAGAGGAGGGGTTAGGGCCATTGCATATGCCCTCACTTCCAAAATGCCAGTGAGGCCACAAAAGAGATTTAAGGCTGCCTGAATGACGATTCCCTCTGGACAGCTCACACCCAGAGACTGGATGAAATTTCTAGCATGGAGGAGCAAACAGGACATGTCCAACTGTTGAAGGCTTAATAGTTGTCAATCACGGGGGCAAAACGCAGACCAAAAAAAAGTTTGACACAAAATTGTTAATAGTTTGTTTTCAGTATTACCTTGGTTTGTTATAATATTAATACTTCATTTTATTTATTTACTATTAACTTTATTTTTTTTGATTCTTAAAGCTGAACTGGACTGTATAGTTCAAGTGCTCATTTATATTTTTATATTATTTGGATTATTATTCTTTTATTGTCCATCAATCACTTTACTACAGCATGCTTAGGAATAAACATATAAACAAAAGTTTATCAATTGACTGATTGAAAGGCATTAAACCTTGAATCGGAAAAATCAAACTAATGAGAAACTATTAGAATTTATTAAAGGGTTCCAAATTGTAAAGCTTTGTAATCAGAGTGACTGTCACTGTGTTCAAGCATCCATAAATTATATGCCTTACTCATAGCATAGTAAAACCCTTGAGAAGAAAAGTGATATCTGTCTCAAACAAAGCAGTCTTCTTTACATGGTAAAACAAAGCTGCACACTGACTTCGTACACTCCACTGAATTCTATACTACTCACTTGATAAACATTTTGAATTTTCTGTATATGAAAACTACAAATTTGTATGGCGCAGTGGTACAGCAGGAGCATTGTCGCCTCACAGCAAGAGGTTCTCCAGTTCGATTCTTGGCTGGGGTGCCTTCTGTGCAGAGTCTGCATGTCCTCCCTGCGAGTGTGTGGGTTTCCTCCCAAGTTACAAAGACATGCATCTGGAGCATTTCTCCATGGGCCTCCGCTGAAAATTGGCTCGTTCCAAGTCAGACTTTTCCAGTTAGCAAATGTTAAATAAATAAAATAAAAAAATAAATATGTGAAAACATCTCTCTCCTCCAAAAAAAGGAACAATTCACCAGCATCTAGTGTCAAGTTAGGAAGCACTTAGGCAGGTGCACACTAAAGTACATAAAAACAAATGGATGTTTTTGTTAGGTGTGCCAGAAAATTCACAATGTTTTTTTTTTATGGACATTTTCTTTTAACCTACAACACAAAAGCATAATATGCATGCATGGGGCTATTTCACGGTAAAATGTATTTCAGTACAGGAGAAAATTAAGCCCTGATGTTTAGTGATAAAATTTCTGTCTCTCAGCTCTACTGCCTGAGGTTTAACACTGGCACTTGGTACTGCTCACTTACAGAGAACTCTTAACACTTCTCAAGTGCTTCAACTGCATTAAGAGCCACCCAAGCAAAGATAAGAATGTTTTCACAATTTACTGCCCTCGTGTTTGTTTATACAGTGATTTCTACTGTTTGAGAATTTTTAAAGCATTTATTTAATTTTGTGGCAAAAATAGACTTTTCTTTGTCAGCTTTTCTAGTTCTGCTTGCCTCCAAATCACCTTGCACAAGGGCAAATTAGCCAAGGACTTAGCTGTTTTTTGCTTAATCTGCAATCAAGAGTTGCTTTTGCTGTGCTTTTTACATTAAGAAATTCCAGGATCATCCATCTTGCGGCAGAATGTGTTTATTTGGTCTCTCTGAGCTGGGAATCATTCCAGGGAGCAAAAAGTTTGATAGTTTATTGGCTAGAGGGCATAGGTGTCAAACATCAGTTCTCAAGGTTTTTTTTTTCTGCAATAAATCAGGCACATTTATGCAGAGCTGCACACTGAGCAGTGGCAGTTAGCAGTGCCCTATATAGTAGCACATGACTAGACAGTAGAATTTCCCTATCAAGGTAGGATTAGGTCTAAAACCTGTTAAATGGTGTTGCCTCATATGGAATTAAGCTTAGAATTGCTAGCTTGCACTTGGAATGATAATGCCATACCCTAGCACCATCTTGTTCTTAACCCTAGAAACTATCCTAGGAGACCACTGTTAAAACCCAATCATTGATCTTAAACAGTTCACTCAACTTCAGGATTGGCCAATATGGATATGCAATTTCCAAATGTCTCTGTGGCCAGCTTGATAGATTTGGGCAGCCAAAGGCAATATTGCAATTGTCTCATGTTCTCGCACAACAGATAGTAAAAAATGTAAATACACAACTTACTTTGAGGAAAAAAATCTCACATACAAATGAAGTTGTCAGGAGTACCCACACTACATTCCTCACACACCACATGCATATTGCCTTATGCTGAAGTGTTTAAAAGAAACCTTCCCAAATCTCAAAGACCTCCAAAACCACCTAACCACAACACTGCTCCTTAGCAACCACTAAAACACACACCAAAAGCAACATCAAACATCTCACATAAATCTATATCCAATGGTCCCCAACAACAAAGCCGATAAAGCAAGCATATACTTTACTTAATACTCTTGTCATTGGAGACTCCATTGAGTGACACAAACATTGCCCCACTCACCAGGTTAGATAAGGAGGAGAAGATAATGGTTAGTTGCCTTTCTGGAGCCAGGATCTGCAGTATCATGCATGCACTCAAGTCACTGCACTCCAGGTACCAATATAATTCTATCATAGTCCAAATGGGTGTAAATGACCAAAGATGTACCTTACTGGATTATATAAAAAGAGATTTAATGGATCCTATGAATGTGTGTCTCAGATAAGTATGAGCCTTGCACTAAGCAGTATTCTACATTCACCAAGGATAATGCCACAATATGAACATGAAATGACTGATTTTAATAAGTGGCTTAGTTTAAAATGTCACTCCAGGGGGATCCAATATCTTTCAGCTTGGGAGGACATAGTCAACAGACCATGCTGCTTTGCCAAGGATATGCTGCACCTGTCTCCCTTAGGCTTTCAGATACTGGATAAAAATTTAACCACGCCCATAAATTAGGCTTTCAGATATTGGATAAAAATTTAACCACACCCATAAAGCCTTTTTAGGCAATGCCAACAAGACAAAACTATCAACACAGTGAAAAAAAGATTCCAAGAAGCCTTAATGTGTTATTGCTCAATGCTGGTAGCCTAAACAAAAATCTACAACACCCTTCGAGCCCTCCTCATCATGGAGAATGCAGAGATCTATGGCATGACTGAGACTTCTCTGTTGCCTTCAGTGTTTTTTGGTTCTTGGTTTTGTTCTACACTGAGTGCTGTTTTTTTTTTTTTTTTTTGGTTAGTATGACTGAGACTTGGTTTAAAGCCACAGAAAGTATTCCAGCAGTGCAAGGCTACAGAGCTTTCCACACATTTAGACCAACAGCACAGACTGGGGCCTATATGTTAGCAATTAACATACCTTTATGTTGGTTAAACAGGATTATACATACCATGGAGTGCATCCATGTGCAAGTCACCATAGACAAGGTCTGTCACCATATCATGGCTAGATGCAGGTCATCATCTATGCCCCTAGACTCTCATGACTCTTACCTAAACCTACTAGAGGCACTCACCATCCAACCAAACACCCTATTCATGTGTGACTTTAGGGAAACTTACACTGCATAAAACTTACAGGTGCAATGCTTCCTGGCCTTTATTAACACAAAGTCCATGCTGCAACAAGAGGATCATACTGGATCTGGTACTTACCAACATGGGACAATGTTGCACAGCCCCATGTCACATCCTTACTAGTGAGGTCAGATCACAAAGTTGTCTCCTTTGAAGTAAAAATCAGCTAAACCAATAACAGTTAGGAAATACTCTAAGGCAAACTATATCCTTTTAAGAGGCAGTATGCCAAAATTCAAGCCTTGCTCTAACCTTGAGACCAGAGCTACCTAAGCAGAATTATTTGGAGCCCCTAAAGAAACATGTAGATGGCTGCATAGAGGCTGCCATACTTACCAGAAGTAAAGGCAAAATAGACAATAAAAACATACCCCACCCTCACTGGGGGTATCCTCACCTAAACAGGTTATATAATAAAAGAAGAAAATTCATGGCCAAAATCAAGAAGAGCAACTCCCTTAAAGACAAATGTTCTCTTACACAACTAAACAGGAAACTAAGAGGTCTAATTAAGTCAAACAAGGCCAACTACAAGGTCAGAATATCTTCACAGGCTAGGGAGAATCACAGGGCCTGCTTCAGCTATGTCTGGAACCTTAAACATACTACACAGCAGTGTGCTGAAGTGTTGGTGACTGGTACCACCTTCACTGGTCAGGCTGACATAGCAACTCAACTGGCTGATAAATTCAGCTCAGACTTCACCCACTATTCCTTCCCAACTTCACCAGGGAAAATTCCCTCCAACATACTATCCTCAGCTGTTAGCAGGGACTATGTGCTGGCTGCACTTGCTATAGCCAGGAATACTGCATCCTTGGGTTCCAACCATGTCCCTGATTGCCTCCTGAACAGTCTAAAACACAAACTACTGGGATCACTTGAGGCACTCTTCAGCCAACTACAGCCTTGAAATAAACTATGTTCCAAGTGAGTGGAGGACAACAACAATAATTCCTCTCCACAAGAGTAGACCACAAACTGACTCGGGGAACTACAGACCCATCAGTCTAACAAGCCTAATATGCAAAGGCATGGAATGAATTATCATGGAAATGATCAACAAGGACATTGGCAACATACAGACACTGAACCCCATCCCAGTTTGGCTTTGTTAATGGAAGGTCATGCATCTTCATCTTTGAGAGGGTCAGCAAGGTAAAGGACAAGGTAAAACAGTGCATACTGTGTATCTTGAACAAGTCAAAGCATTCTATGCAATACTTCACTCAGACAATGTTGACAAGCTCTCTGACCTAGGCATAAATTCCTACATAATTTGATGGACTGCTGGCTGTCTCATAGACAGGACCCAAGTACTCAAGATCAGTGAGACCACCTACACCAAGAGACTGGTCTCCAGTGGAGTAACCCAAGTCTCCGTGCAGGGTCCACTCCTGTTTGGCATCTTCTTCTCAGAAATCAAGGCTAATGTTCAAGGCCTCAGGCTCACCAAGTTTGCAGACAACTGTAAATATGGAGCTATTATATACACCCTCCAAGACACCAACATCTTGCAAGAGGGTTTAACACAGAGAAATGACTGGTGTCAAAGCTATGGCTTAACACTAAAAAATGCATGCATCATAATGCCCTTTGGGAAACTGTCAACCCAAGTTAATTACTCCATTGATAAAACACCCCTAAGAGTTGACTCAGTATTATGGGATCTAGGAATATATGTAGACAGCAATCTGGCTTTTGACCAACATGTAGCGAAGATAATAAGAAACTAATTCTATGCTGCCCAGCTTATATGTAAGGGTATGAAATTCTGGTACAAGGAAGTTAAACTGCCACTCTACTCGAGTCTTATCAGACCCGTTATTGAATACAATGTCCCCTTTGACATGTATCTAAACCAGACACTTGCAACAGTTGGAATGTCCGCAAAGGTTTCTCACTTGGAGAATTCAGGGTAGGAATGCCCTATCCTATAGTGACTGCCTAAAGGCTCTGTATTCAGTCTCAACCAGGATGCTTAGAGGGGATCCTTGCCTGGTTTACAGGGCTTCCTCAGACTCTGCCCTTACAGATCTGTTGCACATATGTAAAACAAACAGCACCAGAAAAACTAAATCCAGGGACATGAGCATCACTTGTCACATAAACAAAACATGCTGGAGAGACAGATATGTGTCCCAAAGGATCCCAGCTCTTTAGAATAGGCTCCCCATCCATGTAAAACAGAGTTAATCCCTGACCCTATTCAACTTGTTAATTGGATGGGAAATTGTAAATTCACCCCAAACTGGCCCCCAAGTCCTTTATGGACACAGGCCATAAATAAAAAAGTATTATCCTAACACCCCCCTACAAACCCTTAGTTACCTCCCTACTAGCATCACCTTCACCCCATATAGATACCCATGGTACTTAGGACCCAATTTGTTTGGGGTACATGGCTAAACTTGTAAGGGTAGCTTCTACTCATCATTGGTAAATTAGCTACACTAAACTCTTGATATACAACCATAGTTGTTATTGCAGTCTGGGTTGTGGCCTATGGTTCAAAGAAGGATCACTACACTTACGCGGTTAAACAAAAAATAGTACAGGACTAGATACTAAACTATGTAGGTATGCTATGAAGTAGGACAGCAAATGATCAGCTTGTAACTACTGCCAAAAGAAAAACAATGCTGCTACATTTTATCCTGTGGTGCAGTTAAGCAATCATTAATTCTAAACAGTTTCACTGTTTCTCTGACCCAGCAATGATGGCTTAAGTTTCATTCCCTGCTCCAGCATGTCTGCATGCCAAATGATGGTCGCTATCTCTCTTGTTGAAGCAGCTGTACTTGAAGAAAAGGGGATGTATACAAAAACATATTGTTTAGCCTAAAGAAATTTCAAAGAGGGGTGAAATCTAATAGAAGCTACAGAAAAATCAAAGGAAATGTGAGGATAATCCTAGACTGAATCCCCTAAATCAATCAGGAATACCAACCACATCAATCAAAATCCCCTTCTGTCACACACCAAGGCGAAAGCATATAAAAATGGGAAATTTACAAACGAAGCATTTCCTCAACCAAACTTCCTCGATAACAGAATATGCTTTGCTATATGAAAAGGATGTGCACCATCATACTGGCTAACGTAACACATTTTCAACTGGGCTTTGTTTAAGGTCAGCTTTCTCTGTTATTCAAAATGTCTTACAACTTGTTCCAGTTTTAGGGACACAGGGAAGTTGTCTTCTCCCTCTTTCCCCCCAACATGCCTCCTAGTAATTTTAGGCTTCAAACAACCCAGCTGTGATTTAACACTAGTTTTTCAGCACTACTCCATTATTCCATTGTCGGCATCCTTACTAAAGGTAACCCCCAGCTGATCCTCCAATTCAACAAGTCTCAATACTATTGTTATCTTTTATTTTGGATGCAGCATTTTCAGTATTTTTTCAGCCTTTCTTACTTTGTGTCCAACACTTACAAGGTATTACTAGATTTTGGTTGTTTTTATGTGACTCTGACTCTCAAAATGTGATTTTAAATTGTAGTGCTTATGGTGTTTGCCCATCTCTAGTCTAAGGCATGGATAACAGAGGTCCATGGTATGTGGACCAGGTCATTTATCTGGATAACATACATAACCATAAGGATATTCTCTTGCATCATATTTACTAATAATGGATTAATGATGTGTGAATATCACTTACCAATGTGTTTCTTTGAATTTACAATATATGACATGCAATGCAGGAACAGTATGTGAAGACTGAGGCTCAAAGACCTACAGTGATGCACTTGCAACTACGAATGACTACATAAGTACACAGTGTAACATACTTTACCACTGCAATATACACTGGTCTGTTGGTTTTAACAATTGTTTCATATAAGTATCACTGTAGACAGTCACTTCAAGATTAAAGGGAGACCAAAATAGTTAACAGGTACCAGTGGTATCCGAATCATCATGATCATAAGACATACATCATGCTATCTGGATACCATGGCCCATTATTCATTTAGGGTTGTATATGGCTCTAAAGTGCAGCACACTTCATGTGGAGAAAAATACTTGGCCTCTTTCATTAACTACTGCCCCAGCAGCATTTCTCATAAGACTGTGCTACAGCAAAATGTACACTGGTCCCGTGGGCAATCTGTCTGTGCAACAATGTCTTTTACACCACAACAGCCAGCCGTCTGCCTCCCTGCACAGAGATTGTTGCTTGAATGTCACTACAGCTTTGTCACTATGGAGTATAGCATCAGTTCTAGCTTAGATCAGTCAAGGAAGAACATTATAAGTAATGGCTTCCATCACAGAATCCACAAATTCGGAAACTGAGGGCTGCTATGACCACCCCTCCTAGTCAAATGTACTGCAGTGTCCAAGGCACAAGTTAGCAACTGTCATTTCAGTCTGCAAGCTACCACTTTCAACATTTCTACATAAAATAGTAGAACAAGTCTTAAACATGTCGTGGTTTGAAGAATGGCAATTTCATTACCAATGCCTACATCTAGGAGATGCTCTACTTAGAATACATATGCACAGTTCTGTTTTGGGCTAGGAACATCGTCTCTAATGGGTCGGATAAGCATGCAACCATTGGCATCTCCGACGTTATAAGCAGATGACTAGAACTGATCCAAATGGATTATGTTTAGTTAGATTAATGATCAGATCTGGCTACACCTAGCACCATCAAAGCTCTCAATGACTGCAGCCTTACCAATGTTTTAATACAGCAGTCATACCCACACATTGAGATACCAGTGATTTAGATTAATGAATATATTCCATTTCCTAGTAACGAGATGTCACTTCCTAGCGACCTGTTGTTTTCTAATGCAGCAGCACCAACACCACTGCACAGTTAGCTGAATTTCACTTGGAAGGAACTTCCTGGATGATTCTGTGTAGAACACGTCCAGACTTTGGCTGAAACTGCTGCAACTTTATGTTTTTCCACACTGAAGCGGACAGACTATGGCCCCGTTTCCAAAACGCTTGCTCTTGGTGTAAAGGACTTCCTCCAGTATAAGCCTGCTTTATAGAAAGACTCGGATTCAGTCAATTACACCAAAAGCTAGCTTTTTGGAATCTGTCCCCAAGCAATCTGAAAAATTACTTGTGTAAATTTTGATTCTTGCTTGTACACCCTCTCACAACCAAATCAAACATCTGTGCAAAGTTGTAAGACTGTCACAGTATGTGCAGCATTATTATATAGTATCAACACTGCCTGAAGAGATTTAGGAATAACAGCGGTGTAAACTTATCCTCAAACTTCTCATGAAAATGTGTAAATCACCATCTGCTTTGAATACAAAAATGCACAATAATGCCTGCTGACAACACATTTCTGCAGTTCTTCCAACCAGCAGACAGATGATAATAACAACATGGAGGTATACATGATTGTAAGCATGGTCAATGATTGCATGTACTGCAGACAGAAATATTTCCCTCTATGTACATTTCAGGCACACCATAGAATGGCTACATTCAGAAATTCCATCAAGGGTTTTAAATCCAGGGTTGGGCAAAGGAAAACCACAGCAGGTCAGTGATTAACATGTCAGCTACAACTTTGGTTAGTAGCACTGCCTCAAGTCTATTTACCTTACACTTATGTACCTGATCAAAAATTCTCAAATGTGCACCTACTACTGCTACCCTAACTTTTTTTCTTGAGAACGCCATATTTCTACCTATTACAAAAGTCAGGACACATCTAATTTCCACTGGGTCATATGCTGACACGTCAATAGATGTGATAGGTGTCTCCTTGCCTTTTGCCAGGCTTTTTATCTCTTCTAATAGTGTAACTACAAAAGATAGGTCTAAATGTTGAAATTTTGGACTGAGCTGTAAATACATGATGCAGATCAGTCCATGACAACATTTGAAAATGGATGAACTTCTGTGCTGGACAGAAGAGGCTATACTTTTACGATAAATGTAACGGTTTCCTACCTTCATGAACTTTATGCTATTAACAATTGCCCTCTTAATAAGTTATGTCTTTCTCTATCCTTGATTCTCAGTTGGCTTGCAGTTATATTTATTTCATTTATATATTTTTTACTCGGTAAGTGGGATGGTCTTATCCCCTTCTTAAGCTATGGGCAAGGTATAAGGCAAAAAAGACAAAAGGATTTGATGCCAAATACCACAACAAGATTGTATTATTACAGTAAAGGACAGGGCAGAACAGTGTATAAGGTTCATATTTTCAAAAGTAAGTACTAGGCAATCAGTCTGCAGATGGTTATATGCCTAGCCAAAACAACAGGTGAAAATCAAACCTTGTATATTGCGTATGAAAAATAAAGACCTTAACCATTATGCCAACCCTCCCACAAATTAAACCCTGCACCTTTGGTCTAAGCAACCTTTGGTCGCAGAAAAGAGGAAAATCCCAGGATGCAAAAAAACTCCCTTACCAGCCTCAGTAAGAAGCTGAGATCCCTCATAAAATCCTCCAAAGCTAGTTACGAAAATAAAATGCCAAAGATTCCAAAGACAACCACAAGGCATTCTATAACTATGTCAAGAATCTAAATGGCAATGCTCAGATCTGCTCTGAGCTACAACAGAATGGCATTAAATATATTGATCCCAAGGATATTGCCAATATCCTGGCAAATCAATTCAGTGCCAACTTCACCCCCCTCTCACCCCCTAAAGGGCCCATCTCAATACCGAAAGATTGACAAATTCTGGTAAAAATGACCACACATGTAAAAACCGCACTCTCCAAAGCTAAGAATACAGCATCCATGGGACCAGACGACATCCCGGGCTGTGTACTACATGAACTACAAAATTAACTGGGACCTCACCTAAGTGTTATGTTTAATCATAGCCTCATCTCAGGCTTCGTGCCCACTGAGTGGCACACAACTAAAGTTATCCCACTCCACAAGGGGGGAATCCACCTTGGATCCTGGGAACTACCGCCCCATCAGTCTGACTAGCCTGATCTGCAAGCCCATGGAATGTATTATCATGGAACTTATAAACAAAGACATTGACAACCTTTAAACACTGGACCCCACCCAGTTTGGGTTCATGAAAAGCTGATCTTGTCTCCTGAACCTAATCAAATCAGTCTCCAGAGCTGTGGATGAGAGTAAGGCGGTCCACACAGCCTATCTAGACCTTGCCAAGGCCTTCAACACCCTCCTCCACTCTGGAATAATAGATAAACTTACTAAGTCGGGTATTAATCCCTGTGTCACTCGATGGTTTGCCAACTGGCTTACTGACAGAACCCACACTGTAAAAGTAGCTGACTCCAAATCCAGCTCCAGACAAATGACAAGTGGAGTACCTCAGGGTTCAATCCTGGGACCACTCTTGTTTGGCATCTACTTCCCTGAAGTACAGGCCAACAATAAGGGACTCTGGCTAACAAAGTTCACGGATATCTGCAAACTGGGAGCCATTATTGAATCCCCAAATTATGTGGATATTCTACAAAAGGGCCTTACAGAAACAAATGCTTGGTGCCAGAGACATGGGCTCAAGCTCAATGCCAAGAAATGTATAGTTATCCCCTTTGGGAAAAAAAACATGTACCCATGAATTACTACATAGGTGGCAGTACACTAAACACTGAAAGTGTGATAAGAGACTTGGGGACACAGGAGGTCAGTGGCCTCACCTTCAATAACCACATCACCATAACAGTCAGGAAATCCTTCTATGTTGCACACCTCATCACTAAGGGCTTTTCATCCAGGAAAAAAGGAGGTAATTGTCCCACTGTACTCATCCCTCATTAGACCCATTATAGAATACAATACCCCGTTTGGTATGAACCTCTCAATACATCTGCAACAACTGGAAAGACTGCAGAAATACCTCACTAAAAGAATCACAGGCCTAAAGCAGATGCCCTATGCTGACTGTCTAAAAAAACTCCAGCTATACTCTGTCGCATTTTGTCTACTCAGAGGCGATCTCTGCTTAACAAACAAGGCTATGTCAAACCCAGAGCTGTTGGACATGCTACACTTAAAGAAATCCCAATCTCTCAGAGCCACACGCTCCAGGGATCTAAACCTTGTCATCACAATGAACAAAACATGCTGGAGGGATAGGTTCCTGACCCAGAGACTCCCCAGACTCTGGAATAGACTGCCCATACATGTCAAGCAAAGGCCTCTTTGGCCCTCTTCAAAAGGAACCTTGATGTTGGAAGAGAGAAAGGAAATTCACCCCGGGGATTACGTCAGTCGCCCTGCTAGACAGGTGTCCAGGAAAGTAAATATTATGGGAAGAATTATCCAGGGAATTCTTATGGCTAGGCTTGTATAGGCCCTAGGGCCGATAGCCTAGTACCAACCTATGAAGAGGTAAATATCTTAACCATTATGTCAATCCTCAAGAAACACAAAAAACAATGGTGAATGAAAATATTCTGCAATGCCAAAAGTGGCCCAACACTTTTCAATTATGTAATGCTATTCAACAGAACAGAACAGAATGAAAATATACACTCTGGTGAAGGAACATTAAGGCAACTTGGATGTTACTTAAAGATTCAGATGACATTCTGCACATTTACTAGGCTTCTGATTAAGTGTGAGCCATTGTAGTAGTTAGCAATGTGTACTGTGGGGGTGGTGATTTTTATAATTGACATATCCTTTCTGATAGTAGACCATAACACCTGTATTTGGATTTTTGCAAGTAGTATTTATTTATTTTTTTAAGTGCTATGACTGTATAAAGACATTAAGCAGTGTGTGTAACAAAACTTCTTCACTAACCACAATAACATGTTGTGTAGCAGTAGCTAGACATTGCTGTTTGGTGCAGAAAGTTTACACTGGATGGAGATAAATGATTTTCAGACTTAGTGTTGCACAGTGTCCAAGGAAAATTAGTTTATGCATTATTGTGCAGAGTGGCAGGATGGGTCCATATCAACTGGAAGTAAACAAGTCTTTCTGATAGAACTGTAAGGGTGTTCCCTAGACTCAGAGAGAAACATGTAGTTTACTAACTTAGTTTACTGTTTTTGTTATCTCTTGAAACCTAAGTGTAGAATCAGTGTATGTAAAAGTAGCATATAACTGATGTGAGCTTATATATTATTATATATTATATATTTTCAACTAAGCACTGTGTCCTGGCTCCAGTGTAAAAATGACATACTTGCACCTAAATATCACCTTCGAAGAAGCTGTCAGTGGAGTAAATGAGAGCAAAATCTACCCGCACGACAAAACAATGGAACCAGTGAACCCGTTCTTCAGTTGTGCTTCATACAGCTCTAAAAATGTATTTCCACTTTAAGTCTTTGAGGTATCATACAGTATACAGATGGCTTTGAAATGCTTATCAGTGCTTTATGTGGTCACCACAGGTATGGAACAAATAATGTGTTCTGGACATTGCCTTGGAGAAGTTTTTGTGGCATTAGCATTACCTAAAATATGTAATCTACAAACGGAGCTGCAGTAATGGTTGGTAAAGTGTCCGTTTGCTTACTTTTGAACACTGGAATAAGTAAAGGTCCTGGAACTGATTCTTGAACTCGTTGTTTGGTTATGTAATTTGAGTAGAAATGTTTTGTTAAGTTTTTAATCTGAGTGGTCTTTTACTGAGGAAATTACAGAACCCAATACACAGTGTTAAAGATTACCCTATATACTGGAGGTAGTATACAAATGTGCTATTAACAACTCTTGAAAAATTGATTAATTACTTTGGGGTGACCTTCAATGAGGCGTAGTGAAACTGATAGCAACAGAACAGGAAGAGGCTCAAGGGTATTGATAACACCTGGACTGCACCATCAGGTACTGGCTTTAAATGGTAGTGTGAGCAACAAAAAAAATGCTGAGTGCATCATATGGAGAGGTAGACGCTAGAAGCCAATATGTTACTCAGGCCACATAAAGAAATGACATCAGGGTGGTACAAGGAATTCAGAAGAAAGTAACCATGAAGATCCATGGGATGGAAGGGAAGGGATATGACCAAAACTAAAAGAACTAAAGCTTTTCTCTTTTGAGACCTGAACAAAAGGAAGAACATAACATTGGTGCACATGTTCATGTCAAATAGATGTGATGGGGCCTTCCTGAGCAGGAAGAATGTGGGATAGGCACTAGCAGCAGACTCTAGTGACTTGCTATTCCCTGGATCTCTGTAAGTAGTTTATCATAGAGACAGAGAGTTACAAACACATTGAAAGAACTACAGAAGTTGGCGGTGACGAGAGAATCCAGAGAGGCATTAAATAGAACCAGGACAGGAGGAAAAATAGTAAAATAACGTGAGAGATGAAGAGGAGGCAGAATATTATTCACACTTTAAAAGCTTATTGCCTCCGTCTGGCATCAAGTAAACATATTTGCCAGCAAGTAAATATAACAACATATACGTGTGAAGCAGCTGGGATGTAAATAATCACCTCCAAATCAGCAGGTAAGTCCTATTGTGCATTCTGAAAGATGTGGAATCCTGTGCACTGTCACATTACATCACTGCAAATTGTGGGGAAGAAGGTTTGCCTTGTACTCTGCCTTTACCATTCTACACAGGTAGTTATTTCATTTTTTTAGGCAAAACTTCAAAACATATTATGCACACACACACACACACACACACACACACACACACACACACACACAAGTCTTTTTCCTTTTATGTTTCAATGTTGTTATATAACCCAAATTATACAATGAGCAATCTCTTACATTCAGAAACATGCACACTGATTGGCAGAGCAATGAGCATGTTCATTTTGAATGGAAGGATCCCAACAGGAAGAAGTTTTACAACTCAGTTTCTTTGTGCTGCTAAGTGGAGGCTATCTGTTAAAAAAAATTCCTTTGCTAATTTGTATCACTGCTCCCTTATGCAGCGCAAAAAAAAAAAAATATATATATATATATATATATATATATATATATATATATATATATATACATACATAGACACAGACGCACACACACATAACTCATGGTTCTGGACACCACAGTTACCCATAGACTGTTCACAGAAGGCACCAAGAAAACAACGCAGGTTCACCCTTGAAGACACGTCCCTTGACTTCATAGTACTTGACTAACAAAGAAAGAGGGGACTGTGCATGGAAGGCACAAGGGAAATTCCACAATACTTAACAAAAAAGAGCAGAAACATTCCTGTACTCTACACGCACTTACAGGTTTATCAGATGAACAGTGTGCATCTTAGGTGAGAAGTGCACTAAAGCCTATTTATTCAATTGCATTATTTATTTAAGAAAGAAACTGACCACTGTTTTAATGTCATTGTATAACAGCAACAATCCACTCCTACAGGAGGGTCTCAAATGATATAGCCACTGTTGCCTTTGTTCGATCACTCAGCCTTAACGATCAAACCCCCTGATTGGGATACCCATATTCAATTGTGGACTAGTGTTAATAACGACACACTTTATGGTACATAACTAAGATGCACTGGTCACACTACTGCGGTTACAGTGCATGAGGGGAAAGGTTGATGCTCTGCCCAGCCTTTGAGGTAATTCTTAGCGGACATTCTGTTTACTGACAAAACTTGCAAAGGCAAACACAAATCCCACAAATGCATATCCACTGATTTTTTTTTTTCTTTTGCTATTCCCTCATGTAGCCCTCTCCCTTATATATGTTGGAAAAAGGAGAGAACATACAGAAGCTGCAATGTTCACAATACTCACCAGGGACAACACATCAGAGGTGGGAGCAGCCCATGGCTTGCCTTTTATTTTCTGCAAAGATCTGACATACCACATACCTCTTTTTTAATTCTAGTTTACCTACTGCCTAATAACATGCAGTGAAATGTTTAGTTAAAAAAAGCATGTTTCGACATGGGGTGGGGGGGGGGACGTTCCTCTAACAAACTCTCTGCTACTGCTTGCCTTGATTCTCTGTCTTTTCCTCTACACAACATTGAACGGCAGCAGCTGTGGAGAAATCAAATCAGCAACAGACTATTTTCTTCTTCAGACAGCGTTCAGGCTCTGCTGCTAGCTTTCCTTCCCTTCAGTATTCTGCTTGCCTGAGTCCCTACAGGACAGTTGCACTTTCCTTTCCTTTCTACTTTACATTTTCTTTCTCTTCAGTTTCCTTTAAGAACTGCACATAAAACTCCTTTCACAAAAACATACTCCACGAAAGCAACGAGTAATGTTTTGATAGCCCACCTCCACCCGACTGACACTGCCTGATCTGTTTTCTTCTTCTTAACACTTCACACTGCAACATCACTTCTTCACACCTTCTCCTCCATCTCCTTGGTAAACTTTATGATTAGCTTTTGAACCACGTTTTAAAAACTTGTAACAGGTTATAACTCAAATTCAGCCTGAAAGGTGGTGGTGGTGGTCATTGGTAGAGTTTACATTTGTTTTTAGTACTTGTAGGCTGGGCTGCTCATTTGCTGAGAAAAGGTCTGTGTTTCCTACTAACATTTTCAGCTCCACAAATCATCCAGTTTCAATGTTTTGGTTCCTGGAAACACCATATAAATCATCACATATAAAAATCTGATGCATCTTTTAGCTGAATGCTGATTGAGATCTGTTGAAGGCATCTAATAAGTACATATTTTAATGTATTATTTCATGTACAAATATGAGTTTGAACTGTTTGTGTGAAATATGAATATATAAAATGAATTTTATTTAAAAGTTACACAGCAGATTTCTTCCATGCTTGGTATACATCGCAAAACTGGAAAATCTTTATTCTAGGACCTCAAGAAACATCAAAGTGCAGCAAGAAATTTCCCTAAGACAAATCCTAAGTGCAACCTTTTGCTTTCACCAATATGATGACCCTGACAGGCAACAGAGTACTGGACATTTGTGTGAAACAAATCACATAAAACCATGGTTTATAGTGGCATCCCCAAGCATCTTCTACAAATAAGTGAGTGGAAATGTTCAAGAAACAATATAAACAGGAAGAGATTAACAGCAACCTATAGGGACTGTGGTCAATTAACTACACTCTTGTGTCAGAGATAGGGATTAAAGGGGCAGGATGGACAGGCTTCTGAGATATACCCTCACAACCATACAAGTGCACATCACAACTTTGTCTGTCAGCAATGAGATTTGCTAAATTATGTGGTGGAAAAGACGCAAATATGTTCTACAACTGTACAGTTGCACTTTTTCTTACAGCTGAGAATCAATACCCACATGCACTTGGTCTGTTTGCCTTGCCCCTGCTCTCTGCTCTTCTTGATATGGTTCCATAGCAGTAAGCCCTTAATATGTAAATCTCAGAAAATGACATACAAAAAGGTACAAGAGACAAGACAGAAAAGAACAAGATTGTCTCTTCAAAGTACAAACAAGGGGGAAATCCACTGATAGCAAACAGTTTTGAAGACAAAACGTTCTCTCATCTCATCCCATCCCATCCCATCCTCCTCCCAGCTGGTTTTAGGCACCTATCAACTATGTGGTCACTGAAACCCAACTTAAAAGTGAGACTCCCAAGCACAGCAGTTATTGTGAAAAGTTTGTTAGAGTAACAAAAGTTTGTACAACATTCCATGTACTTAGACAGTAAAAATGACAACAATTCTGTAACAAGATAAATAACTCAAAGCACATCCCTTAATGCTGTTGTCATAAAAATTCAAATGTATTTCTGGGTGTTCTTAAAACAAAACTGTGTACGCCCAGGGTTTTCACTTTTGTTGTGTTTTGTCAATGTGATTTGCCTGTAGCCATCTGCAGTCATTTCACTTAAGGTAGTTAAGTTGGTGCACTTAAAGGTCAAATTTTCTTACATCTTGCTCCAGATCCAGTGACCATTTTTTTTAATTTCCAATAAGCTGCAAAGGCAGGAACTTAAAATTTTGAATGGCAAAAGTGAATTGCTTCACACAACAAAGTTTCCAAGAACTGCATCCAAATGCCAGGGTTTGGATTCCTTAACAATAAGAAAATTTGTCTTACTTCATTGATTCAAAATTTATAATGAAATATCTCATAATGACATGAGGGGTACGTTTAAAAACTGCATTTGTTGTTATACAATACCTGTTCTGCACAACTGTATTAGTAAAGTGCAAACATTCCCAAACATCTACATACATTTTACAAAGCCACCCATAACTGCAGTACTTAATATTCAATAGACCTGCATGGTCTTTGTAGTGTAACACGAATGCTGCGAATAACTGGCATTTTTGAAAAAATCACAAAATATTTACTTTGTTTTCTCATGACAGTGCACTCCTGATAACACTTACTGGTGTATGTGGATTACAACAGTACAGCAGTTTTAATGTGTAAAGAATTAGGTTTTACAGCATGTATTGTAGATATCCAGTATGGTAGAAAATTAATGGGTAAAGAATTGGCTTTTACCAAACCCATTGTGGATGTCCAGTACGGTACAACATGCACTGTGGATGTCCAGTATAGGACAACATGCACTGTGGATGTCCAGTATGGTAGAAAATCAAAGCATATCTTATTATTCACCCTTGTTGTGTCTAATCCACAGGGCATTTTAATACTAGACCTCCCTACAGAGTAAGTGTATACCATTATATTTAATAATGCATTACAATTTAACTTTATGATTATGTACATACAAGCGGAACATAGTACAGCAATGAAAGAAGGGCATACCTATAGACCAGTCCCAAGATGGTACACTTTAGTCAGCAGAGAACATGAGCAAAGAGCTTCACTATTTACATTCTTTATACCTTCTTACAAATGTCAAGCTCTGAGTGTAGAAATGTAGATGCTGTAAATGCCCTTTATTTCTGATTAAGCACATCTCCTTGGTGACATTGTGCGTACCTTGACACCATTACGCAGGTTTGTATCATAGATGAATACTCAATATAAACTTCTGTCTGGTCTCCTGGATAGCCAGGTGGTTCTTCAATGGAACTCATATGATTAACACTGGGGGTACTTCCTCTAGCTGGAGATCTGTCACCAAGTGAGATCCAGAGCATATCTCAAAACCTCCAAGTGCAATAAATCTGGACAAGAGGCAAAAAAATTGGGTGGACAAAGGCCCAAAATCAGGGACAGTTTTTAAATATTGCCCTTATAAAGTTAGAAAATTGCTAGAACAACAGGTTTTGCATTAGCATACATGTTTTGAAGGACAAGAAGACTGAAACCCAAATATAGGTCATTATTTTATGATTTCAATCCTCAATGATTTGCCAGATTAAAAACAAATGAGGTAAAAATCTGAACATTCTGTGAAAATCTGTACAGCTGAGAGGCATGACCTAGAGGGATCTGTGTCAGTGTCCTTGCTCTTGGGCATCTTTTTAGAAGTGGAAGCAGATATTAAGGTATTGTAAAGTCTGATGATGACTACAAAATAGCCACTGTCAAATTTTTCCAGGACCTTACAGGTCTTGGGTCATACTCAAACCTATTATGTCAATCATGCACTCATTTTGAATAGCAAAAATGTAGTATGCACCTTTGAGAAAGGCTATAAACACTTGTTTTACCACACTGGCTGGAACCCTTGTCAAAACAGATGCAATTATTCAGGACATGGAAGCTTATGTTAAAAACAATTTTTCTTTCAATCACCGTGTCTTGATCGAGGTGTTAAGGAAATCCTTCAACCTTGCTTGGCTGATCTTTGAGCCCCATGCAGTCTTGGTACCACTAAAGTCTTCATGTATTATCTTTATCCTTGAATACAGTACAACATTTGAAATGTGCCTTATAAATCACTTCAACCAACATGAAAGACATCAAAGGATCATGACAAAGAAGATTCCGCACTATACAACACAAGCTATCCTGAAAGTCAAAGCCTATCCTTCTCTTCTGTCTTGAATGGATTCCAAAGGGGTGATCTATGTTTAACCTTTTAAGCACTAAAAGTCCCCACCCTTTGTTCCAACTTATCACACACTTCAGGTCCTCCTGTATTCTCCATAGTTCCATTCTTTTGGTGTTATTTTGCCTTGGGTGGGGGGTAGACTGACATATCCCTTCACTGGGTGGGTCCATTCCATCCAGACAGAAAGGGTCTCAAATCACAAGATATATAATCCCCTATGCCCAAGAGAGGGAAAAAGGAGCTATGATCATCATATAGCAGTCAGGCTGGCTCTTTTTGATAGCCCTACAACCAACGCCTACATGCAAACATGAGCACCAGGTGGGATGGGTAATGAAGAGTAGTACTTCAAGCATTCTTCGCTGCCATGGACCTTATAGGATGGACACATCTGTTCTAATCCGTCCATTCCCCCAAAGTCTTATGTTATCTTTCTGTGCTCTGGCCTCCACCAGAGGTCTGCTACAGATAATCATGCACATCCGTCCTCTCTCCAAGACAAGCATACCCATCATTCCTGCTTGCAACATTAGATGTCCGGGCTGCTTATCTAACTTGGGTACCCTGGGTCTAAGGCAGGACTTTATCCCTCTGTGCCACTGGGCTGGTCCTGAATTCCTCCACCTTTGCACAACCAATGGTCTAACATTCATGTCAAATAAAGTACAGTTTTGTACCTACCATAAATGTAGATGTTCGAGTGCTGATACAGCTGCAGTAATCACATATGGGTTCTCTGCCGTCAGGCGGGTCCTCGGTCAGCCGAATTCCAAAGTCTAGGTCCAGCGTCGGTTGTTGTCGCTTTCTTTCCTGACGTCAGTGCGACAGGGGTATATAAGACACAGCCGACGCCATCTTATTCAGTCTTTCTTGCCCCAGATGTTAGGTGCCCCCAGAAGGAAGGCAATACATAAATTATATATATATATATAAATATATTCAAGCAATGCAATGTAATCAAAAAACAGTAGTTGCAAGCAATTACACCATAGGAGGATAACCCAAATTAGGTTGTATGAGGAGGTGTTAGCCACTAGTCCTTTACCAAGAGGGAAACCTGTACTGCAGCTGTATTAGCACTCGAACATCTACATTTATGGTAGGTACAAAACTGTACTATGTTCATCGTGCATACAGCTGCAGTAATCACATATGGGTGGAATCCCAAAGCTACGCACAGGGTGGTAGGCACTAGGTGGAACTGGGATGAGCCAGAATGCCCTGCAACACAGCAGTGGCAAAGCCTGCTCTAGTTTTGGAATATAAAGGCAGGTGCTAGTGTTTTGTGAAGGTATGCACAGAACTCCAAGTGGCTGCCTCCAAAATATCTTTGGTAGGAACTCCTCTGAGGAAGGCTGTAGAGGTAGCTGTGGCCCTGGTGGAGTGGGATCTGATGCCTGTAGGGACAGATTTCCCATGATAGGAGTAACAAAATCGTATGCAGTGGCATATCCATTTTGAAATTGAGCTCCTACAGCATAGGACACAAAAAGTTGTTCTGATTTCCTGAAAGGTTTTGTTCTGTCCAAATAATAACGTAGCTGTCTATGGATGTCTAAGGAATGTAGCAGCCTTTCCCCTTTGTTTTGAGGATTGGGGTAAAAGGTAGGTAAGTGTATGGCTTGATTTAAAGCTACCCTGGATACCACTTTAGGCATAAAAGACGGGTTGGTTTGGAGGGAAACCCTGTCCTGATGGAAGATGAGAAAGGGCTGCACAGCCATGAGGGCTTGTAGTTCCAAAACCCTACGAGCTGAGGTAATGGCCAGAAGGAAAGCTGTTTTCCAGGACAAATATTGCAAATCTGTTGAGGCAGCTGGTTCAAAGGGAGGCAATGTTAATTTTTCCAGAATGTAATTAAGATCCCAGGCTGGCACTGGTTGTTTCCTTGGTGGTCTTATATTCTTAGCCCCTCTGAGGAACTGTCTTACAAGTGGGTGAGAGAATAACGGTGGATCCGTGTTGAATTCTGCAGAAATGGCTGAGGCATGGATTTTTATGGAGGAAAATGAAAGTCCACTGTTCAGCAACTCAGCTAGATACTGTAATACCTAAGGCAAATTCAGTTTTCTAGGGTCCTGGCCTTTTTTCTCATTCCAAGAGCAAAACCGCTTCCATTTTGCGGAGTAAGCCTTTCTAGTAGATGGCCTTCTGGCCTCCAGAATGACATCCTGCACCTCTTTGGGGAGTAGGGTCTGTTGTGGTGTTAAGGAATTTTCCATGCAGCGAGATTGAGTGTTTTCAGCTGACTGTGAAGAGTTTTGTAGCTGTGCTGAGTCAGCAGAAGAGGCATTAGAGGTAGAGGCCAGGGAGGAGTATGTGTTAGGCTCCTCAGGAGTGGGTACCAGTGCTGTCTTGGCCAGTCTGGAGCAATCAGTATCATCTTCGGTCTGTCTGCTCTTGCTTTCAAGAGCACCTTGGGCAGAAGAGGCAGAGGTGGGAAAGCGTGCACTGCCCATGCTGTCCAACTGAATGAAAGGGCATCCACTCTCCAGGCCTTTGGATGAAAGGTCCTTGAACAAAACTTTTCCAATTGGTGATTCCTGTGGGATGCGAAGAGATCTATGTCTGGCCTCCCCCACGCTTGGATTATCTTTGTAAACACCTGAGGATGCAACTTCCATTCGTGCGGATCTGTCATATTTCTGCTTAGATTGTCTGCCAGCGTGTTTTCCAAACCTGGCAAGTACTGTGCTTGAAGTTCGATTTGCCATTCCAGAGCCAAGTTCCAAAGTGTCATGGCTAGTCTGCACAGGGGGTATGAATGTGTTTCTCCTTGTTTGTTTATGTACCACATTACTGTGGTGTTGTCTGTTCTTATCAATAATTGTCCTGGATGCAGGAGGTCCTTGAATGCTGTAATTGCATTTATCACTGCTAGCATTTCTTTTTGATTGATGTGAAGGTGCTTTTCCTTTTGGGACCATTTGCCCTGAATGCACCTGCCTGTCATGTGTGCCCCCCAGGCATAATCTGAGGCGTCTGTTGTGATGACTTGATTTGTTTGAGGCTTGCAGAATGGGAGACCTGTGTTTGCTTGACATGCTTGGGCCCACCATAGAAATTCCTTTTGCAAACATGGAATTATTGGTATTATTGTTTCCAAGTTGTGGCTGTGTTGAGACCATAGTTTTTTTAGGTACCATTGAAGTTTTCTCATATGCAACTTTGCACATGGGATTAAAAGAATGCCAGATGCCATGAAGCCCAGAGCCTGCAGGATTTTCCTTGCAGTAAGCCTGGTACAATTTGCTAGTATTTTGAAGTATTGAGTTAGTTGCCCTTGTTTTTCTGGCGTAAGGTAGGCCATCTGGGTGTTTGTGTCCAAGTTGGCACCCAGGAAAGTTATTTTCTGAGATGGTGTTAGCCTGGATTTCTCTTCGTTGATTGTGTATCCCAGAGAATTCAGTAACCGTGTTGCATAAGGCAGATGTTCCAGAAGTATGTGCTTGCTGTCCGCTTGGATCAGGCAGTCGTCCAAATAAGGGTAAATTTGTATCCCTTGAAGTCTGCAGTAGGCAATTACTGATGCCAGGCATTTCGTGAATACTCTGGGCGCAGTAGATAAGCCAAAGGGCAATGCAGAGAATTGATAGTGGATTGAACCTGCAAGAAATCTGAGGTATCTTCTGCAGCTTTGTCTGATTGGGACATGCAGGTATGCCTCCTTGAGGTCCAATGTTACCAGCCAAAACCCCTTGCCCAGCATGGGAAGAAGCTGCTGTAATGTGAGCATCTTGAATTTTGGTACGAGTAGAAATGTATTTAGGATGGATAAGTCTAAAATGGGTCCCCAGTCGGTTCCTTTCCCTGGTACCAGAAATAGTCTGGAATAAAAACCTTGACCTTGTTCGTGAGTAGGTACCTCTTGAATAGCTTTCATGTCCATGAGTTTTTAAATTTGTATTTGTGCCTCTGCCCTTTGATTGTGTGGCAGGTTTGGCATGCCTCTCATTTTTGGAAGAGTGTGAAAATGAAATCTGTAGCCTCTGTTTATAATGTCCAGGATCCATTTGTCTGTTGTGATAATATGCCAATTTCTTATAAATAATGCCAGCTTTCCTCCCAAGGGAGCTGCCAGCTGAGACTTGCTTGGCATGAAAAGGAGGAAGTCATTGGGTTTGTTTTCTGTATTGTTGTGCACTGTCTTCGCCACCTCTTGGTGCTGGAGTTTGCCATTGTCTGCCTCTATATGATCCTTGAGATTGTCCTCTGCCCCTTGAGCACCTGTATCTACTTCTTTGGGGCTTGTCCGTGGCTGGAAAGGACCAGTTTTTAGAAGGCCAATTTCTGCTAAAACGAGGTGGTTGTACCTGTAGAAAAGCCTTGACAGTTTGCATAGATTTAGCTTTTTCTTCCATTTGCCGTAGTATCTCCTCAGCATTAGTACCAAACAGTACATACTTTTGTAAAGGAGCATCTAGTAGTTTAGCTTTAACATGATCAGGCAAGCTTTGTTCCCTAAGCCAGGCATGTCTACGAATGACTGATCCTGTAACAGCAGCTCTACTTGAGGCCTCTAAGGCATCATAGCCACATTGTAAGGTGTGTTTACCCACTTGTTCTGCACTATGCATCATATCCTGCAATTCCTTCAAATCTGGTTGTTCAGGTTGAGACATTTTATTTCTTAATTGTGATAACAGAAACTGCTGATACTTAAGCATATGGAACTGACAATTTAAGGCCCTCATGGCTAGGGTGGCCGAGGTGTATACCTTTTTTCCCCACCTTTCTAAGGATCTAGATTCTCTTTCGGAAGGTAGTGGATTCTTGGCTGTAGAGGCCTTCATTCCCTTGGGGCCTTGAGAAATGGTTTCAGGGTCAGCATTATGGCTTTTGAAAAGAAATTGGTGAGAGTTGGGAACTCTGTAGTACATATCAGGTTTGACTGGGGCAGGAGGCAGGGAATCCGGATTAAGACAAGCCTAAACATCATCAAGTATGTCCAAGACAGGAGGTATAGCCAGAGGTCTGTGTTGAGGTAACAAAAGAAATTCCCTAAGCCTTTTCTTGGAATCAGAAAAGTCTTGGCCTTCCCAATGGAAGTGTTCCCTCAAGGTGTGCAAGGTTTCCCCAAAAGAAAAATCCTCTGGGGGAGATACAGAAGGAATGGACTGTTCTGCATCGGAATCTTCATAAGGAGAGTATGAGTGTTCCTCTACATCAGAATGTTCTGAGAAAATGGAGCCCTGTTCAGAAGAGGGAGAATCTTCCTCCACTCTGGGTCTCTTGTCTGGAGGGGGTTGGGAACCCCTGATAAGAGTAATTAAATCCTCAGCCATTTTAAGCATCTGCTTTTTAGGCATGGGGCCTGGGGATGGGCCCTGAGCAACAGGCCTCTTGGGATGCATGGCTGATTTGGACTTAGTAAAGGCCTCAATGGAAAAGGAAGATGAGAGCCTAAAGACACCCTGGGTGGAAGTGGACCTGTCCACATTAGGAGGCTCAACACTCACAGTGGCTTCGGTGTTTGTAGTCTGAGTAAGGGCCAAGGTACCTGCGGTCTCGGTTACAGAAGACACTGCCAAGAAAGTGTCGTCGGTAGTCAGGGACTGCATAGGCGTCTCACTGAGAACCGGACCACGTGCAGCCGGTTTTGGCGTGGTGTCGGTGGAGACCGCGGGCCTCGCGTGTCAGTCCTTGTCCTTGCGTTTTTTGGACAAAACGGTAGTCGGAGTCTCCGATGACATTTTATAATCAAAGGCTTTACCAAAATAATGTTGGGCGAACTTCGCCCGACACTTAATAGTGCGTTTATTGAAAGTCGCGCAAAAGCGACAGCCCGAGACGTCGTGGTCTGGGCCTAAACAAGGTATGCAGAGGGAATGGAAATCCTTATGCGGTATTTGCTTCCCACAAGAAATACAATTGTTAACTTTGTCTGACATCGGTCTGAGGCAAGAAAAATTTCCCCAACGGGGTACTTAGCTTTAAAGAAGACTTCGGTTTCCAATTTTTCGTAAATTCAGGAGCTGGCCGACCGGCACTTGCGAACTGCTTCTGCTTCGGGCACCGCGCGGCAAAAAAGACTGAATAAGATGGCGTCGGCTGTGTCTTATATACCCCTGTCGCACTGACGTCAGGAAAGAAAGCGACAACAACCGACGCCGGACCTAGACTTTGGAATTCAGCCGACCGAGGACCCGCCTGACGGCAGAGAACCCATATGTGATTACTGCAGCTGTATGCACGATTAACATCCAGCCTTCAATGAAAGGTCAACACCATCTGCTGGTGTGACAGACAAGCATGTTCAGCATTTGGAATAAACTCCTGCTACACAGCAGACATACTGGCAACTTCATTCTTCTTCAAAACCAGACAATAACTGCATGGCAGACCACAAATTCATGCCCCGAGTATGAGAAAATAATCTTTTTAGAAGGGGTAATTAACATAATGTAAATATCAAGGCATGTTGCAGTTAAGCTTCGCAACAGCCTTCAACACTTGCATGTATATAAAACTTTTGTTTTCACCATGAAGTTATAAAACCTATTATCATTTGTGAAATATATGCAGTACACATCCTAAGTGGTAGGGGACCTAGATATTTATAAATAAGTGGGGATGCATCTGGCTTGATAAAGTGTTTGGGGGTAACCCTAGCATTTTCAGCAGCAGGCTTCAACTTTTATAAAAAGGAGATGCAAACCTCTGTGCCAGCCCCTGCATCTGCAACTGTTAAAGAGGTGTGCTGGCTCATTGAAACGTAATAGTGCCTTCAGGTGTTTCCCTAGGATCATCTTAGGATGCCTCCAGACATTTCATATTGCCTATTCATATTTACAGCAATAATTCCAAAAATGTGTTATGTATAACCTATTGAAAGATGTCACATTACAGCTTATATGGTCAGCGACCCAGCTGCACTGATACTTGACCGCTGCTTAGACAACTAAACAGATACAACATGCTGTTCACACAATGATTATTTATAACATCATTTTCATATTCCTCTGAATACCTCAAGAACTAAAGAACACAGACAGAACTGCTTAGCCCTATATAAAAGCTCACAGCTGAGAGAAGAAAATTTCAGATGATGAACAAAATGCTGTTGACAATATGTATGCACCTTGAACTGTTACTGAGGTATTATAAGTTGTTTATAAAACATTGAAAAATGTTACTGTGCTTATAGTGACCTACATAAGACAGATTAAGACACAGAATCGAATGATTGCTACCACTGTAAAGAGATATTCGTGCCGAACAGTTTGTTATTAATACATCTTTAGCATTATTTATGGCTCTAGAGATACAACCATCTGTTTGAACTGTGAAGATATACAGTGAATATAAAAAGTGTACACCACCTGTTAAAATGCCAGGTTTTTGTGATATAAAAAATGAGACCACAATAAATCATTTAAAAACTTTTCCCACCTTTAATGTGACCTATAACCTGTACAATTCAATTGAAAAATAAATCTGTTAGGGGAAATATATAAAAAAATAAAAAAATGTACAATACGCTGGTTGCATAAGTGTGCACACCCTTACACTAATTCTTTGCTGAAGCACCTTTTGATTTAATTACAGCATTTAGTCTTCTTAGGTAGGAGTCTATCAGCATGGCACATCTTGACTTGACAAAATTTGCCCACTGTCCCTTGCAAAAGTGCTCCAAATCTGTCAGATTGTGAGGGCATCTCTTGTGCACAGCCCTCTTCAGGTCACCACACAGATTTTCTATTGGATTTAGGTCTGGGCTCTGGCTGGGCCATTCTAAAACTTTAATTTTCTTCGGGTGAAGCCATTCTTTTGTTGATTTGGATATATGCTTGGGGTCATTATCATGTTGAAAGGTGAAATTCCTCTTCATCTTCATCTTTCTAGCAGACGCCTGAAGATTTTGGCCAAAAAGTGACTGGTATTTGGAACTGTTCATAATTCCATCCACCTTGATTAAAGCCCCAGTTCCAACTGATGAAAAGCAGCCCCAAAGAATGATACTGCCACCATCATGCTTCACCATGAGGATGGTGTTCTTTCAGTGATGCGAAGTGTTGTTTTTGTGTCAAACGTACCTTTTGGAATTGTGGCCAAAAAGTTCAACCTTGGTCTCATCAGACCAGAACACATTTTCCCACATGATTTTGGGAGACTTGATGTATTGTTTTGCAAATTTTATCTGGGCCTGGATGGAGAATATGAGAGATTGTTGTCACATGCAGTACACAACCAGTACTTGCCAGAAGTTCTTGCAGCTCCTTCAGTGTTGCTGTAGGTTTCTTGCAGCCTCCCTGACCAGTTTTTGTCTTGTCTTTTCATCAATTTTGGAGGGACGTCCAGTTCTATTCAACGTTACTGTTGTCCCATATTTTCTCCACTTTTTGATGACTGTCTTCACTGTGTTCCATGATATATCCAATGCTGTGGAAATTTTTTTGTACCCTTCCCGACTGATACCTTTCAACAATGAGATCCCTTTGATGCTTTATAAGCTCTCTGCGGACCATGGCTTTTGCTGTAGCAGGCAACTGAGTAAATGTCAGGAAAATCCTACTAGGACAGCTGAACTTTATTTGGGGTTAATCAGAGTCTCTTTAATTGATGACGGGTGTGTGTGCCCAAGAAGACTGAATGCTGTAATTAAATCAAAAGGTATTTCAACAAAGAATTAGTTTAAGGGTGTGTACACTTATGCAACCAGCTTACTGTACATTTTTTGATTTTTTTATATTTTTCCCCCTAAAAAATTTGTTTGTTTTTCAATTGAATTGTACAGGTTATAGGGCACATTAAAGGTGGGAAAAGTTTTAAAATGATTTATTGTGGTCTCATTTTTTTATATCACAAAAACCTGGCATTTTAATAGAGGTGTGTACACTTTTTATACCCACTGTATCTCGGCTTTGTCAAAAGACTTAGGATGCAACTGCTGGAGTGGAAACATCTAGACCTTCAATGGAGGGACTGGATTTATAATATTCATGCTTCACTGCTTTACTGTCAGACATTAGACGCAACCTCTGTAAAATGATGGGGTGCAATTTGAGCCATATCACTTGTATGTTCAAATGATGTGAAGATAAGCACATTAATTTCCTTTTCACAGCAATCACTAAAAAAGCACTGCCTAACACATTCACTAATCCGCTACCACACCAGTATATAACCACTTCAATCTACAGGACAGTGTTGTGCATCATGGATAAAATACTTGTAACAAAAAACTGCAAAAAACATGAAACTTTAACAAATCTTGTTTACTTTTAAGACCTCCAAGGCTTCGTTCCTAACTTGCTTAGTAAATCTTTTACCATTTTAATGCCCAATACATCAAAGTGTAAAGCGAATAAAGGTAAAGTCGAGGTGCCCATATCTATAAATATCAAATGTTAGGACAAATGGGAATGTGATGGTAAAGACAGGCCTGCATAGTATTTCTATATATTACACATGCCTATCCATCTACCAATGTTCAGGTTATATATTACTATTCTAAACCTACAATGATGTCTCCAAAATGGCACATTAATACATATCTAAACACACTCAGACACATCCAGTCACTCTCTAACAACATACTGTCTGTAAGTGATTTTGAGTTATGGACTTAATGTTATTTACACAGGAAGTATTCTTAGGGAGTGGGTGTGCTGTTCTGAAATGTGTTATTTATAAAATAATTAGTAAAATCTGTGGAGACAAGGGTATATGCATAGGATAAAGGCAAGCAATTATACACAAGGTAAACATGACAAAAATAAGACCAATGGCATCTACACAGACACATCCTTGATGTTTCTTGGAAATGTGTACACTAGCCTTACAACTGCTTAATTTATAGCATTAGATGACTTATGTAATTAAGATAGAACATTTATTGTACAAGTTTCCAGTACAACCATGAATGCCTTTGAAGACTACTAAATACATATGTATATATTATATAGAAGGTATCTACTTATAGCATACATTTATGTGCAGGTACAAGATGTTAGTATTGCCATATATAACACTAAGTTTGGAGGAGTTATAGGAAGGTAAAGCACAACGCAACTTGGCAGGGTGGCTCTTCTCCCCAAGTTATTAAAGCTTATGACCATGGTGTTGAAAGCCACCTCCCCAGGTGATCTGTTTGGTATTGGTACGTACAGACTGCTTAACCCAACTTTGGCAAGTAGAAAAATCCAGAAAGATTGTGAGAAAAAGATCTGATCAGCTTCTAACAAATTCCAAAACAAATGCCAGCACAGATTCAGGATGAAATCAACAGTCATAACAATGTAACCTGATTCAGTTGTCAAATCAGGTACTAAATCATGAGCTGGGGATTAGTATAAATAGTTTGGCTGAAGAAATGAGTAAATGGATAAAAAATAACAGTTTGTTAGGGCATGCAAAGAAATGAAACAAGCTAACAAACGGGGAAAAGGTAAAAAGTGGTGTAGCACCAGGGACACCATTTGTAACCACTAATTCAGAAGGGGAGGGGAAACTAGGAAACTCCATACAACCAAAGAGGAAAAGGCATAGGAGTGGGAAACACAGTCATTTCTCAAGACTGTGCCTAACCCAGTGCACTGAAAAAGATTAAGCATAATCACTGCCCTCTTCCAAGCAGTTGTAACTTGTAGGAATTGTCCGCACATGAAAAGTCCAAAAACATGAGGGGCGGGGGGGGGGTGGTACAAAACACCCTACAGAAAGTAGCTGTCAAAAAAATTATTTAGGAGACTAATCACATTGGATTCACAACACTGACACGCACTATGACATTAGATGGCATGCAGGTAAATGCCATATTAAGTCTCGAAAAGGCTGAAGAGGCAGCCAAGGGCAAGAGAATACTGGGTTGTACTGCAGAAGGGGCACGCTTCAGAGACGGGGAAGGGATCCCCTCACTACTCTATTAATAGTATCTTGGTCAGAGCTTTAATACAGTCTTCTGTTTTAGGGAATGTACAGGGAATACAGGTTAAAGTAGCTAGCTGCCTTAGTTTGTTCAAACAAAAAGTTCACGTTTTTGTTTAAAATAAGGTGACATTTTTTGTAATTCTTTATTTGCAAAATTATTGTGGGCATTTACACGTATATAAAATGTTTTTAGTATAAACTGCATTCATACATTCACTAGTGCATGTGTGTGCATAGTATTATGTACAATTCCTAATAACCTATTTATATATTTTACTACATTAACCATAATATAAAATATTCCTTTATGTTTCTCCAAATAACATTTAGATAAAATTACCCTGTTATATTTATTTTTAAATCATGGACATTCCTGTGTCACAGATTATGATGTTTTTTACCTCTTTTGGCCACAGGAAAGCAAAAAGTGAATATTTGTGGTGGGGCACAAGTTGTTTTACAGATATTTTTATGCTGAAGTACTTTCTTTGTCTGTGTCAAAGAAAATATTCACCAAAGAAGGCCCTATACTAAATTTTATCAGGTAGACTTACTGTCCAAGAGCTGGATTACTGTTATCCATGAAGAAGCTCATCTTCTTCTTCTTCTTTCAGCTTTTCCCATTTAGGGGTCGCCACAGCAGATCACCTATCTGCTCATGAATGGCAGTGGAGTTTTACGGTGCCGCATTGCCAGCCAGGCGCCCAACCTTCCACAGAAGGCACACACACATGCACGCACTCACATCTAGGGCCAAATTAGAGTGTCCAATCCACCTACAGCATGTCTTTGCGATGTGGGAGGAAACTGGAGTACCCGGAGAAAACCCACATGACCATAGGGAGGACATGCAGACTCCGCATTGATGGCACCCCAGCCAAGGATCGAACCAGTGACCCTCTTACCGTGAGGCAGCAATGCTAACCGCTGCACTACTGTGAAGGAGCTCATATAAAAGCATTTATCTCAAACGCACAGATACACACACACACACACACACGTGGGTCTCTGTGTATATAACAAAAAAAAACTCAATCATAAAAAAATCAGACTGTAGACTAAACAATAAGTGCTTTTGTTTATTTACTATTTTTAAACACGAACTTCATTAGGAATTTCATTTAAATGTACAGTCTGAACAGTGTAAACATCTGAACTTTGTGCAACTACCATAACAGTCATAAATTCAAAAAAATATATAAATAGAACCCTGCCCACTAGGTGGGTGTCATCAATTATCTTAACCATGTTAATAAACATTTTATATTTAAAGTTCCATTCAGCCCCGGGAGCTTATATTAAACATTGAGCCCCGGGAGCTTATATTAAACAAACAAAAATGCTTAATGTTTAGTCTGCAGTCTGATTTCTTCTGATCGAGGTTTTTATTGTTTTATGCAGTCGCAGTGTTTACCTCATTTGATAGTTTCTTATAATATATGTGTGCATATGTATGTATGTATTTGTGTGTGTGTGTGTGTGTGTGTGTGTATATATATATATATATATATATATATATATATATATATATATATACAGAGAGAGAGAGAGATATCATTATATACTGTGTGCCTCTCCATCTATGTGAGTACATATATATATATATATATATATATATATATATATATATATATATATATATGTGTGTGTGTGTGGGTGTGTGTTTGCATGTGCATGTGTGATATACATGAAACATGCTCCAGGAAACAAATATCAAAAAATATTAACACTGCATTTATGATGAAGAGTTAAAGCTAAGATGAAATAATTAAGCTACTTAATGACTAAAAGGCACTTTCAAAATGCAATAGTCATTGCACCCAAATTATGAATCTGAAAATACACAAGCAATTAATTGAGGCAGTGGCACAACCTGCATTGAAAATTTACAAATTATAGTATGATGCAGTATTAGAGAAAGACGTGATAATACATTAACTTCTGGCCAAGAAATCATGAGTAACTGGAAAGGTAATTTAACAGTGGTTTAAGATTCTGCGGAAGGTAAAACGTCCTGCTCGTGTATCAAGAAGATATCTGCTGAAAAGAAGGAAAATTAGTTGCTGTAAAGTTCAGAGGCACTTGGATTTGAGTGAAGTAAGAAAAGAGCCTAGCATAAAACAGAGAGAGAGGGGTTATCCCGGAGTGGAAGAGCACAGACAGTGGTAAGAGTCCATTTCTCCATGAGTTAGAGTCACTAAGTCGCCAAAATACATTACAGATTTCCCAAAATGAATTTTATTCTGGCAGTACATTCATTCTACATGACAGTAATCAAGGCTGAGAATGCATAATGAACCTATATCTAGGTTTACTGCCTACAAACAGGAAAAAAAAACATTATAGCACATCCGTAATAATCTGTTCAGCCAAACACAATTGTTTATAAATGAAAAGCACACAATCAAACCTGCTTAGTTACACCACTATTCATACTACAAATGCAGCCACTCACTGTCTTTCTCAGCAACGTTTAAATAACAATTCCTACAAACCCTTCAATATGAATGATTTGCTTTAGTTCCTGTGAGAAAGTATCACAGGAGGTTACTAGGCTAATGGCTCTGGGGCCCTTACAAGCCTAGCCAAGAGTTTATCCCCAAAAGAAACCTCAATAAGCACTTCTCACCCCTGTCAATGAGGGACACGTGGAACTCATGGGACAAATTTGTGGTTTCCCATCCACTCATCAAGGTTGCACTTGAAGAGGGTCAGTGGTGTACTCTGTTTGACGTGTATGGGAAGTCTATTCCAGAGACGGGGCAGCCTCTGGGAGATAAACCTGTCTCTCCAGCAGGTTTTGTTGCTGTCACATATTAGATTCAGGCCTTTTGAGCGGATAATGCATGAGGAGTTAGCCTTACGGATATGCAGCATCTCTAGTAGGATGGCAGGGTCCGAGATTGCCTTGTTGGCGAGACACCTATTACCTTTGAGCAATCTGTACGATACAGAGTAGAGTGATAGTGACTTGAGCCTGTCCACATAGGACAAGTCTTGGAGGCCATGGATTCTCTTTGTGATATATTTCTGTGGCCTTTCCAGTTGGTGCAGATGTTTGGATAGGTACATACCAAATGGGGAGTTATACTTAATTATTGGTCTAATGGTGGAGGAGTATAGAGAGGTAATAACCTCCTTTTTCTGGATGCATGTATGAACCATTCTCCAGCCATTTTGTTTAGTAAAGCTAGTCACAGAACCATAGAGGGCTCATCTAGTACCCGGTGCTGGTTCCTGGTATAGCACCCCCAATCTGCCCCCCCCCAAGCACTTCAGTGAAGGGAAAAAAAAGGTGGCACACTAAAAAAAATAAAGAACATGCAATTCTCGATCGTACCCCTTTTGTGTCCAGGCAGGTGTTCCCACCACCCCACTCCTGGTACACTAGTAGCACACCTTTTACATTTAACATTCCTAGGTTTGCAACTTAAACATTCCTGCTCTCCATTTGAAAGGGTCTGACAAATATCTCTCTCTCTCTCTCTCTCTATATATATATATATATATATATATATATATATATACATATATACATATATATATATACACAAACAACACACACATATACACACACTTTTTTTTAACAAGTATACCTGGTAAATAATACTCAAAATTAAAAGCTTATTACATCAACATTTTTTTAAGTATGAAGGAAGTGAGCTTAAAATTTGAATTTGTTAAGAGTTAGTGTTTCATATTTTGGAGATGAAAGGTTGACATCTATAGCTAGAGGTACCAAAGAACAATACAGAAATGTCGAACACAACTTGAACAAAGTTGGAAATACAATGGGTAAAATAGCTGTGGTGGGTTGAAGTTGGTAACCCCCTCAAGCTCAAAGTGTTGGGGGCACAACTGGCAGATGCTGATGGGTCTTTGCAGGATTATCTGTATTCAGAAACTAATACCTGTATTACATCTGCAGTCTGGACTTATGCGCTTTAGCCTTCTGTATTTGGTATAAGTTGTAAGAAGCTTCTTGCTACAAATGTATCAAGTGATTTTCTACAGTTTAGAAAGGAGTAGGGAGTATGAGACAGAAGAGCTTTGTTTTTGCTCCTCAATTTAACGTTGATGTGGGTGGCAGACAGGGAATAGCACAGTGTGCCATAATTAAGCTATGGCTGTGGTTAAGGAAAGTGATGATGTTTGTAATGTGCCCCTCAGCATTTCCACACTGCTCACTTATGGTAAACCCTTTAAAGTGCTCCATTATCATGTGTATGATTTCCATAAATACAAAAATGTTAACTTAAAAACAAAACAAAAAGCAGACATTTTCTCAGTCTCACTTCAAATTCTCTGCTTAAGAGTAGCAACAATTAACATGTTAGTTAAAATCTCTGGACAGAAATGCAATGCAAACAGTAAAAACTGAGTGTGATTAAAACAAGCTACTTCACCATATTTGACTACAAGTTAACATTAACTAATAATTAAATTTTTATTATTTTATCAAATTATAGTATTAAACGTTTTGGATACTGATTCCCAAGAAATAACGTATTCGGTTCCCAATGCTCACAACATTTATATTTTTGAATGAACATGTACACGCACATCTATTACGGCCAGGGAATCTTTAATTCATAGGGCCAGGGAATCTTTAACTCACAAAAGTATTAATGCTGTTAAATAAAATTATAAGAGTCATGAGCAAATATTCTTTGCATATGGAAAAGTATCACCATTTCTCAATTGTAACAAAATGTAACTTACTAAGCATTTTATTAATGGACAACACAACACATATCTATTGTATAATATCACTGAGACCCCTGAATGCATTAATTGATGGTGTCTTCACCACATTCTGAAAAGGAGGAGGACATTTGATTTTAAGCCTTGTGACTTTGGCATGTGCTTATCACACAACAAAGCAACACTTTCATAGCGCCTTAAACTCTGCATTCTGTATAAGTAAAGGATAAAGACATTTCTTTATATTTTAAAGTCACCTACAGCTATAGCTTAGTCTAACAAATGAAGCATATAATACAGAAATGTAATTATCTCATGAGTAAATGTAATTTTTGTGCTTTTGGCTTGCTTCAGCTAAATCCTCCAGACCATCACTTTTTACTAGGTTATATGGACAATTCCTTGACATCTCCCATCATTTAATAATGTCTCCCATGTACATGGTGTAGTGGGGGATACAAAACCAGGGGTCTGAAGCTTCTGTGTCTATATTATATATTCGAAGTTTCAAAACTTTGAACCTCATATGTTCAACAACATATGAGTGAAGTTTGAAACATTGAAAATATAATAAAAAAATGTAAAAAAAAAAAAAACTTACCTCAACACTCTGAGCAAGCCCCCCACACCCCCCTACATAAATATACCAACTCTGAGATCGCACTTCAGTGCAGAAAAGGGAAATTTTCCTATTCTGTGCCATACAGAGCCGTTGCTTTTCACCTTCGAACTTTTTAAAGTTCAATTATATGGTGTCGACCATATGACATTCGAACTTTAAAATGTTCGAATAATTTATAGGGACCTGAAGCTTCTTTATGCTCATCATTCCCTAGGCTAGTTTAGACCAACTACATCCGCTGAACAAACTATCTCCATAAGGGTCTCTTACTGGTGCATTTAGCAGTGCAATTAGCACCTGAACATTATATTACATTACAATGCATCTTATGGGAAAAGGTGAACAGTAACCATCCTCACAGGTAAAGCTGTGGAAATACAGCATCACCAGTCCATCTAAAAATACTCCTAAAACCTAAAATGTCCAGGCCAAAAGTTTAATTTGCAACTCTACCACAAGATGACAAACAGTAGACAACATATATCTTCTGCTAAGAGAGTAAAAAAATAAAATTAATTTGGGGCATTTTTATTTACAACTTGAAATAAAAGAGGAAAAAAAAAAAAACTTTTTGTGAACTGAAACTGACATCAGACTTCTCAAGATACACCACAAGTTGTGAAGTAATGAGTGCACAGGGTGCATTCAAACATTTGGTAATAAAACTGGAGAAGCAGAGAGGGCAGCACTACACCATCATAAGGAATTCCATTTTTACTGTCTTTTGAATGTTAAATGGCTGCATGAAGGTAGAAAATAGCTTTGAAAAACAGCTGTGACTATTATTTTGCTTTCTTGACTTAGAACAGACATTGCTGACAAACATTTGGAAGAAAACTGAATAGAAACGAATTGCGTGGTTCTCCAAAAACAAACAGACTACCAAGACATGTACATTTATTTTTATGCAGTCAGTTTAATACCATATATACCACTGTAAATAGATGTACCATATGTAGTCTATGTGCATTCAACATATGAAGTGGTGGTACTGTTTTTGGATAGCTACTATCAAAGGAAATTCTGACAGTACATTTAATATTGGAAACTTATAAACAACTTAGAAAGACATCCTGCTTTTGAGGCGGTAGCTATTTATGCAGATGGTGTGCTACTGATGAATACCAATTGATGGCACACATACAGGGTAGCTGTGCTACCGGCAAATTCAGTCTGACCAACAGCCTTTGTGCCAGGCCAGCCAGTACAGGGGAATGAACTCCTCTCTGCATGGGGCGGGGGACATGCTAACACCACACAGCTGCTGTCTCGCAAAGTTTATGGATAAGCGGACTAAATCTTTAACATCAAGAGACAGCAAGACTGTGAGCCTGTTTGTGTGGGCAGGCATGCATATGTATTTGACACAATGCATTTGCACACTTCTCCTTATAGGAAGGGGGGTAAGCGAAAGAAATAAAATCATAGTACAACAGTGCCTGACATTCTGTTCTCACCCTCCAAAATTATCTATATGTCAATGAGCACATCTGTGTAGTAAAAGAACTTGGCAAGGTGCCAAAAGGCCAATGTTCAACAAAGCAAAAGATAACTACAGGTGAAGTGAATGTAGTTATATTTAATTTTTTTCTAGAAAACGAGGAGCAGCACAAAATGCAAAGAACTGTAAGCTTGCCAGGAGGCAGTTTGTACCATAACATACAATGTGAATTTTAAAGATGAGGAAAGTTTATATCAGTGGTAAAAATGCACAAAATCTAATGAGGACTAATACATAATACACTTATGCTGTTAATCCCCACTTTCAAAGGCAAGAATTTAATCCTCCAATTCCTCAAAATCAGTAACCAAACTAACTTTTTTGGCTGTACCTGTGTGTGACTGTGTCTACTAACACAAGGCCAATAAAGGATACATTTCTGTTTCGTGCTGAAAATAATACAAAATGCTTTCAAGACACTGCAAGTCAGCAGTGGTCTTCGATAAATAAAAACACACACAAAGTTACATTCTGAAATGTAAACCTTAAATCTGCTAGCAAATATTCCCAGTAGGAAGACTTTACAACACTGGTAAAAGAATACCGAAGGAATACCCACTTCCATGAATGCTTCTTCAAGAACAGTATTTATGGTTGGGAGATTCCTACATAAATCTTCTAGATGACAAATACCCAGATAAAACCATTAGTGACGGTAAACAACTGGAAGTGGACAGATGACATAACATACTGCTACACGAATATAATGCAGTGATGATGATTATATATATTTTTTAAAGGGACATGCTTCCAGTGTTCTTACCTGTACAATGCTTTTTAAATCCTGTACATATGTTCTTTCAGTCTGAAGGATTTCCTGCACCACTCTGTCTACATATGACAGTTTAGGACTGCCTGGTTCCTTTACTGAGGAAAGGGCACTGTTTTTACAAGGGCCTTTACATTCCACTCTTTTGATTGTACTTAATCGTTTTTCTGAAGCTGGTACAGAGTTTCGACGGTCACAGCTGCTGCCTCTCCAATGTTCATTGTCCACCAAATGTCTGGCAGGTGTCAGCTCTAATTTTATGGCCCCAGCTTCTTTGTCCTGGTTAAACAAGCCCAAGTGGTTATTAGAAGAGAGGGTCATCCTACTGCCAAACGAACAATGGCTGTCTCGAGAAGACGTTGATGATGATGTGGAGCTATAACTGATGGGACGGTCACTGTCTGTTAATTCCATGATCCTTACCCCACAGTACTGAAAGTGCCCGTTTGGTTGGTGCAAGCTCTCGGCTTTGGCTGTAGTTAGCACTGTTTTTGAATTCAGGACTTCTGGCAGGTGTGTTATAGCATCTGGTGGGATACAGTATTCATCTGGAAAAAACAAAAGTGAGACCCATTACATTATGTCTGCTGTACAATTCGCAAGGGCAAAATTCCACTAATTAAATAAAACATTACTTTATGAGGTCAGCTATCTTGCAAGAGTAAAAGTCGTGCTCAGTCATGTTACATCTTACATACAATATATCCTGGGAAAACATGCTATCTTACCATTTATATACCCCCTTATAGATGTGATCTCTGCATATTTAAAGTTGTAGGATTTTCCAAAACATATTTTAACAACTCCCAAACACCTCAGAGGCTCTGATGTACTAATGACACTTGCTGTTATGTTAGTGTTTTCCAGTTCTCTTCTATTCAGCTACACTTTGTAGATTATTATATTTGTATAAAGGCTGTACTTTCATATGCTGTATGTGCACTGCAGTGGCCCCATGGAAATATTAACACTGCTTTATGGTAACCAGGAGACAAATAAGATATTTTCATAGTACGGATACCCACAGCAAAAGACCAGCTCTAAAGAACACATCAGGAGCACAACACCTCAAAGGTCTCTGTTTCACCTAGTTCTAATAGTGTTTAAATAAAGGATGGCATATTTTATGAAAAAATATGTACTGCATATTGTTTTGTCACTAGGCAGTCACAGAAAATGCCATATGTGAGTCTTAAATAGAACATACTTCATAAATATACACTGTCCAAGCCTGTCAAAAAAAAGTCAACATATTTGTTATAAACAGAAATGGAAGTTGACCTCCATCTCTCTCTCTCTTTCAAATGCACCTATACTGCTTGCTAAAAAAAACAAATGTAAGTTTTAAAGATAGTTAATGAATGAAAAGTTCTTCAGATGAAAACTTTTTTTCAGTTTTAAGTATCTTCACAAAATCAAGAAATTTTATGTCCTGTGTTTAAATGATGGAGCTATTGTTACCATTTAGATTCAATTGAAGTGCCATGTGTAAAGTTTCACCACCAGCTGGGCCTTGCTGTTAGCACTACAGTAGCTAAAGCTTAAAATCACTGCTGGAAAACCTCCGGGGCCCCTTCCAAGAGTGTATGAGAAACTACATTTATTCACTGTGTGGTTACAATCTCAAAGGTTTTGCAGCCAGCTCACAATTAGCATCTGAAAGCAAGTTGGAACAATAGTGAGGGTGAGGAAAGTTAAAAAAAGGTAATGTGTCTTTCTGTCATGTTCTGCTAACTCAAAATGAAGCCAGATATACAGTGCATAGGACTGGTTGGTTTACAAGCAACTTATTCAAACCCTGGTTAATTATATTACTGCAAGCAACGTAAATACTAAAGGCAGCATGTGTTCTATACATCTTATGTATGCATACATGTATTGTGATCTTTAATGCATTTAATAAATAAATGTACACAAATAAAAGGAAGGCAGAAAAAAAATTGTCCTTGGAAAAATCTGCCATTTGTTTTGAACTCTAAACTACCTCAAGGCACAGTGTTGGCAATCATTTGACACTCCCACCATCCTGTACCACAGTGTAAATGACAAAGGCATAATCAAATTTCTGCTGTAAGGTCGCTGAAAACAAAAGAATACCACATCACAGATTTGCAAAGCTTCCTGGAACATTTTCTTCATCTGATAAACATCAGTAAGCAGGAAGGCTGCCAGCATTATAAAATGAATAAAGAAGATTACACTCGAATAACTGATGTAACACCCCCTACTTATTTAAAAGCATGCACAGCATAAACAGTATGGCTTTTGTATACTAGACATGAAGCAAAATACATTTTCACTGACATGTCTGCAAGCCTGCATTTAGTATGTGTCAGAATTAACTCATACTCAACCAAAGCCCCTAAGGCAAAACAGCAGGCCCAACACACTAGTCATAGGTGACTCGATTGAGAGGCACACTGATGTCCCACTCACTAGGTTGAATAAGGAGAAAGTAACAGTCAGCTGCCTGTCAGGTGCCAGGATCCGACACAACGCATGCACTCAGGTCGCTCAACAACAGGTACAAATATGACTCTGTCATTGTACATGTGGGTGTAAATGACCTGAGACGTAGCTCCCTGGACTACATGAAGAGAGACATGGAGGAGCTCTTAGATTATGTAGGCCAGGTGGGTATGACCCTAGCACTGAGCAGCATCCTACCATCACCCAGAATGATACCACAGTACAAGCAGAAAATGACTGATTTCAACAACTGGCTAAGTTTCTGGTGTCATTCTAAGGGGATCCAGTACTTGGCTGCCTGGGATGACATGACTGACAGACCTCGATGCTTTGCCAAAGATGGCCTGCATCTTTCACCCCTGGGCTCCCGGATACTGACCAAGGCTCTTGCCACCCCTATAGTGCCTTTTTTAGGCGGTGTTCCAAAGAGCAAATTATCATCGCAACAGCTACAAACAAATGCAATCTGAGGGTCATCTTGCTCAACACTAGAAGTCTAAATCTCAAAATGCACTCGCTCGAGGCACTCCTTAAAATGGAGAACATCAACATTTGTGCTGTAACAAGAGACTTGGTTCAAAGCAGCAGAAAGCACCCCTGCACTACCAGGCTATAACTTATTCAACACCTTTCGGCCCCAGAACTTAGACCAAAGCTCCAAAGGCGGTGGTGTTTCCATATTCATAAAGGATGCACACACCTCCAGACTGGTAGCACAACATAACGCATCAGAGATACTTCAGGTGCAGCTAACATTGGGTAAGACAGCGATTCAGGTCATAGCCTGCTATAGGTCTCCAACTATGTCCCAAGACTCGCACTCCATGTTTCTAAGCACCCTGGAGAATACTAGAGTCCAACCTAACACTCTCTTACTAGGCAACTTCAACTACCCCTCCATTAACTGGGTAAACTACTCATGTACCAATACACTTGCCCAACATTTCCTGGAGTTCATTAATTTCAATGCCCTGGACCAGCTCGTTCATACTCCCACTAGAGGTAGCAACATCCTTGACCTGGTCATTACTAACATGGGCGACTGTTGCTCTACACCAATAGTCAACTTCTCCCTGGTTATATCTGACCACAAACTAATCGCCTTGAAATCCACATCCCTCCCACCCCCCAGCAAAGGTAACCACCATGAAAATTTTCCCCAAAGCTAACTTTGTAAACCTAAAAACAGAGGTGGCTAACTTCACGGCACCCATGCAAATGGAGAATAGTTGCGTGACTGCAGAATCATACACCAATGCATTGTACGAACAAGTACACAAATGGATGGATCTCACCATACCCAAAAGAACCAAGACACTCTCCTCCAAAAAAAAAGGAAGCCAATCTGATGGTCCCCTGCCATAAACAAACTCTACACCAGGAGGAGGAAACTGACGCAGAATAAGGTGAAGTCCCAGGACTGGAAAAACTCCCTTATCTACTTCAACAAAAAGTTGAGATCCCTCATCAAATCCTCTAAAGCTAGGTATGAAAACAGAATTGCAGCAGATAGTAAAGACAACCACAAGGCCTTCTATAGTTTTGTAAAGAATGTCCACGGCAATACCCAGATTTGCTCTGAGCTACTGCACAATGGTACCTCCTATACCGTGCCAACTAATATTGCCAGTATACTGGCTGACAGATTCAGTGCCAACTTTACCCCCCCCCCCAAAGGACCAATCACAATACCAGTAGATTGCCAGGCACCCAAAGGAGGAGCGACTACAGAGCCTGGGAGCTATTGCCCCATTAGCCTGACGAGTCTGATATGCAAAGCTATGGAACAATTATCATGGACCTAATAAACTACGATATAGGGAATCTCCAAACTCTGGATCCCACACAGTTTGGTTTTGTGAAGGGTAGATCATGCCTGCTCAACTTGATCGAATTCCTTGAGTCACTCACCAGAGCTGTGGATGAAGGCAAGGTGGTTCATACTGCCTACCTTAATCTGACCAAGGCTTTTGATACCATTCCCCACTCAGGAATCATAGAAAAACTCACTAAGCTTGGCATCAACCCCTATATCACTAGGTGGGTTGCAAACTGGCTCACAGGTAGAACCCACAGTGTGAAAGTTGCTGACTCCAAGTCAGACTGCCGATTAGTCATGAGTGGAGTCCTACAGGGTTCAGTCCTGGGTCCTCTCCTGTTTGGTATCTACTTCCCTGAAGTCCAGGCCAACACTAAGGGACTCTGGCTGACAAAGTTTGCAGACGATTGCAAGTTGGGAGCTATTATTAACTCCCCAGGTGATGCTGACATCCTACAGAATGGCCTCACTGTGACCAACGACTGGTGTCAGAACCATAGCCTTAAGCTCAATGCCAAAAAATGTGTCATCATCCCCTTTGGGAAAAACCTGGTTCCCATGAATTACCACATTGATGGTAGTCCACAGAAGACGTTATAAGAGATCTGGGAACACAAGTTGACAGCAACCTCTCTTTTGATCACCACATTGCCACTGTGGTCAGAACGTCCTTCTATGTGGCACATCTCATTACTAAGGGTTTTGCATCCAGGAAGAAAGAGGTCATTGTCTCCCTCTACTCTTCCCTCATTAGACCATTCATCGAGTACAATGCCCCATTTGGCATGTACCTCACTAGACACCTGCAACAACTGGAGAGGCTGCAAAAGTACCTCACAAAGAGGATCCTAGGCCTTAAACACTTGTCCTGTATGGACATACTCAAAAAACTCCAACTATTCTCTGTCTCATACTGCCTACTTAGAGGTGATCTCTGCTTGACTTACAAAGCCATGTCTGACCCAGCTCTTTTAGAAATGCTACATCTAAAGAAATCCCAATCCCTCCACATCACATGCTCCAGAGACCTCAACCTCATTACCGCAATTAACAGAACATGCTGGAGGGAGAGGTTCATAACCCAGAGACTGCCCATGCTATGGCACAGGCTTCCCATACATGTCAAGCAGAGCACCACACTGGCCCTCTTCAAGAGAAATCTTGATGAGTGAATGGGAAACAGAAAATTCACCCCGGGGATAACACTAGTGGCTCTACTCAACAGAGGCACTGGGAACTAAGGTCGGGTGGCACTATGCCAGGGTAATCGTATGGCTAGGCTTGTAAAGGCCTCATGGCCATTAGCCTAGTACACACCTACAAACCTATATGGCTGTATAACAAAGATACATCATGGTGGGGTTAATGATACAGCTGACAGGCACTAGTCACACTTGTCCCTCTGTCATACCTCTCAACCTGCAGACAGTGAAAATATGAACAAAGGCCCTTGAAAACTAGGAACACCCAGCTAAAAAAATCTGGACATCTAATTAGCGTAAAATCTGAACATTAAATAGTACATGACTCATTTTCCGGTAGGAATATGAGGTACTACTAAGAAACATGTATAAAAACAGAATATGTCAACAATTGTGGAAAAATATAAGCACATTATCAAAGAGGCTCTGTAACGTTCTACCACATAAGGTCATTTTTTTTTCTTCTGAAAAAAGGGAGATGTAAAATGTGTGTCCCTCTTTCTTTAAATTATTGTTGCCACTGGTATGTTGGCTATGTGGGATGGTTTTCTGTGTATTAGGCAGCTTCAGAAATCATGTGTCATGAGGAGATTTATAAAACTGTGTGATGGTTAAATCAAACCTGAAAATAGGAACATGCCTCCAAATGTAGAGCGCACCTCTGCAGGGGTAAATTAAGCCCTAAAATAGGAGTTTTCCTCCAAAATAAGGACGGTTGAGAGGTCTGGTCCATGAACACTCATTATCTGGGAAATATTCATCATTTCAGTGCAGTAATACTATCTTAAATGTGCATACATCTCATTCTATCAACATTAGTAATACTTGTCAAAAAAGATTGTTTCTGAATGCAGTTAGTATTACCCTGCTTAACACTAAATTGATACAAAAAGCCTTAAATAATGAAGCATCCCCTTGTAACAGGAAGGCAAAGGCATCATCCTATATTCTGTGTTACAAAAATACACAGGTCCAAGGTCATCTCATTTTGACATAGCAACATATTTGTAGCAGAGTGATGCTTCTGTTGGACAGTTGGAAATACTGTCAGGTTTACTGCACTTTTTCAGCACTAGGATTTTCTAAAAATGCTAACATTCAAAAAATGCATAGCAATACAGACTGACCAAAGGGCTACTCTTCAGACAAGTCATTTACTTCGGTCTTGGTCAGGGTTGGAGGGTGATAGCAGCACTTTTCTGGAATCATCATGCTCCGTTGGTCATTACACAGCTCAGTTGTCTGGATGTTACATCTGGGGCATGGGATCTTGCCGTGCATAGGTTGTATACCTTTGCCATTTTCACATAATTTCAGTTCTAGCATGTAATTCTCTGTATTGTCTCATGCAACAATGCAGCATACCTGTCATTTTATTTTATTAATTGCCTTTTTATGTCACGGTATTTACAGATAGCTGCCCTGGGCCATTAAGATTCAATTTCATTTTCAACCTGCTTATATACAAAAATTTAAACTCAGTTAAATGTAAGAGCATGAATATTTGGATAGTGTGCATACTATCATTTTAAATGAAAGACAGGTAAAATTAGCAGCTTTTATAGTGTAGATTATATTATGAATGAGGTGAAAAACAGCTTATTTATGCAAACCAAGCTGTCAGTCATTATGCTGTAATGTGAAGGAGACATCAGCTTATAACAGATGAATGATGACAGGTAATATGACTGATAAGTTATTGTTAAGTTGGCATACAGCTGGTTGGTAAGAACGTTTGGATAGTTAGAGATGTGATTTCAAAGCTGACAAAGCAAATTAGGGTTATTCTGTTACCATTCTATATAAGGAATTGCACTGATGCAGTGTTGAGATTTAACAGGCCTTTCAGAACCTTTTAGGTGGCACAGGTGGAAAAGAAGAGTGTGGTTTTGAGAGGATCATGAGGCGACATGTTCTAAGAAATGTTTTAGCTTTAAACAGGACAGTCATTTTTGTGAATGACTTTATAAACAGTAGTCATTATACAGAATTTGCTTGATGTTTTAACTGGCTGATTTGCAAACTTTGTGTATGTTTCTCAGTGAATAGCATGTGAACCAGATTTGTTGTTTTAGCATATTTCTTTGATTAGCATTAGTTCCCATCTGCCCATAGTAATTAGAGAAAAGAGCAGGGGAAGTTCCTGGATGCCCTGGACAAACTTCCCAGAGTCATTCGAACTACCACCCTGAAAAGAGGTCACCAAACTAGTGGGACTGACCCAGTCAACAAAGCAGAAATAAAACAAAATAAATAGTACGGACAATACATACCCATGGTTTTCAATAAATAAGAGTGTATTCCTTAGCTATTTGTGTGCTACTTGTTCTAGCTGATTATACAAATTGTAGCAAATTTTAATTAATCAAACAAATGCTGGAGTTGACTTTTGAGTTTTTATGTTGAATGACAGAATATCCGCGTTGGTGGTGCTGCGGTAGCATTGTCGCCTCACAGTAAGACGCTGAATGGTTCGACTCTCAGCTAGAGCGTCTTCTGCATGGAGACATACGTGAATGGGCGTACCTTCGTTGAAGGTTGTGCGTTAGGGCTGGCAACTCAGCATGTAAAAAATCAACTGCCAATCATTAGCGGACCGGAATTCTGCTGTGGCGACCCCTAACCGGGAAAAGCCGAAAGACACAACACAACAATGTTGAATGACAGAATACAGTCTTGCTAATGGACTTAATATTTGAACTATGACACTGGCTTAATGTTACACCCCTCCAGAGATGCAACAAAATACTGTTTGGGTTTCATTGCTCGATGGTTCAGAATGCCTAGAAGTACAAGTCTACTTTTTGTTGAAATTAATACTTAGAACAAATTTAGCTACGAGCTCAGTTTGTTTAGATCCATATTAAGAACCTTTTTGACTGGCTTGTGACTAGTCTGATGACTAAACATCAAAATTTACATATGTCAGGCATTGTTTTCTTTGAGTAATGAATGAATATAAGTAATATAAACTTGAAATAATTGCATTAACATCAAAAAGTACATAAGTGGTTGGTGTGCATCAAACTCTAAGTTTTCTAATTACTATAACGGAACAAAATAATATCAATAAATACTTCCACATAAAATGACCTGGTCCTTGCAATGGGAGTTTCTGTATTAGTTTATCAAGGGAGACGGTGTTGAAAGCTTTAGACCTGTCACACAAAAGGACATCTCTAAGACTTCCCTATTACATTTGTTAATATTACCTGTGAGGTATGGCAGGGTAATAAAAGTGCTATGTCCTTTGCTAAATCCATGTTTGCTCTTACAAGGAAAGTTGTCAGAATGAAAGTGGTGTCTTGTTTTGGTGGCATGACAGCACACTGATAGTGATTGTTATGAATACTTTACAAGATATGAAAAAAAAATGATAAAAGTCTGAAATATCCACAATATCCTTAATTATGAACAGCTAATATAAGGAAGGGTGACTGAAAAGAAGCGAAATCTGTCAGATATTCTGGTGTTTTGTCAGGGAATTGTCATACATTATGTTTTCAACTGTTATTCTGATGCAAATGTACTGCCAATGCTTCTGCAGTCATTTCTGGGTCTGTACTTATATTATTTGGTATGTTTAACATGACACTGCTGATTGTTTTACATTTACCTAGTAAATAGCTTAGTTATTTAAATTATGATGTTCTGTTTTGAAGGCGGTGATCTGTTGCTTGGCAGTACAGCTTTGCTGACTTGTGGACTCCCCCCACCCTATTTTTTTCTTTTGGCAGAAATAATACTCCACCTAACCTTCTCCTTGAATGCATACTTTAGTTTACGTTATAATTTAGTTTTCTAGATTGTTTAACATCATAGTCACCATCATCTTTTATTCTGTTTTACATAATAAGCCAGGTTTGTTTGGGGGGGGGGGGACTCAAGCTTCTATAGTTCTATAGTCTTACTGTGAAGTCTTGCAGAAATAAATGATGCTATTGTGAGATATCTGGCTTTTGGGATGATAATTTTCTACTTACAGTCTCTTGATCATTAGTTGTTGGCATGCAGCAAACTTTTTCCAGGTCTTACTTTGCTTATATTGAATGCAATTTATCTAATGCTGTGCTCTGAAGTAAGCCCTTTTTGAATGGCAATTTGTTGATTGACAGTAGCATTAGTGGTATAGTAAAGACGGTTAAAAAGAGATGCATTTTGATAGGCAGAAAGAAAATTATCCATCTTCTGTTGTAAAGGCTCTGCATAAGGTTTCATAGTTCTAATTCATATTTTTGACATTAAACACTTGTGCAAATATTTTGAGTGGTTGGATCTATACATAGTTATTAATTTTATTTTAAGAATTTCATAGATTTTGATGACATGAAATGTAAGCATTTTCTCTGTAGTCAGATCAGGCAACTCGTTCCTTGCAAATGCTTTCCTTAGTACTGAACTTGCATTTACACTTGTAGATAGCCATTCCCAGGGAAGACGAAAACTTTGCTACTGGTACATTTTAACCATTACAAGATAAACATGACCGACTACAGCCTTAATTTTACTAACCATACTGATCTAGTATATACAGCTCTAGACAAGGGCTTGCTAATGAGTGTAACACTCAAAGTAAGTTTTGTATGATTTAGAACTAGGGTATTGCATAGTACGATATCCTTGGCATGCAAAGTACTGTACTTTCCCTTATTAAAAAAAAACAAGTCATGTTACAGTAAGCCTCTGCCTGTAAGCCATTCCTTTTCTCCAAAATACTGCATGAAAGCCAACATTTTATAATTACTGTTTTTCCTTGAGAGACATAGAGCATCATGTAGCACTTGTAAATGGCTGGCATGCATTATGTCTGGGCTGGTTCTTTCTATGGAAAATGTAATACATTTTTTACCACTCTTATGCAACTTTATTTCTTTATACATGCTCTCCTAATGCTAGGAATCTAAACTCCCTGGAAGCACTCATCAGTATGGAAGATGTTGACGTCAGTGCAGTCACCAAGACATGGTTCAAAGTTGTGAAAATTACCCCTGCTGTGAAGGGCAACAATGCATCCCATATGTTTAGACCACAAACTGAGTGAAAAAGAACCGAAGGAGAAGGTGTAACCATCTTCATTAAGGACAAGTACACCTCAAGACTGGTCAAACAGTATGACTGTCTTGAGCTACTTCATGTCCAATTAACTACAGGCAAAGCCCCCTACCACATCATAGCTAGCTATAAATCCTCTACCATGAAATAAGAAAAGTATACCACATACATGGACTTACTGGAGTCAATTGGTATACAGCCCAACATCTTACTCATGGATGATTCTAATTATCCTACTATCAACAGAGAAACATACATGACCACAAAAATGCTAGCTCAGAGGTTCTTGGAGTTTTTCAATGCAAATGCTGTGGAACAGCTACCCAGCACACTCACATGAGGCTCAAATGTCCTGGACATAGCACTCACTGACATGGGAGAGCACTGCACTCCCCCCTGTGTGATGTCCACCCTAGTAAGACCGGACAATAAATCAGTCTCATTCAATCTAATTATAAGACCAGATAGCACATCAAGCTCAAAAATGCTTTAGAATTTTTCAAAGACAAATTACCTCCTACTAAGTGATGGTATAAGAAGATTCAAAGCTCCCTTGAATGCAGATAACACAAATTCCTAAGCAGAGGTGTATACTAATGCCCTGTATAACCACTTAAGCAGTTGTATAGAATCGGCTGTACATTGTACCTGACTGGATTAAAACCAGCTCTTGCCAAAAAAGCAAGCCAACCTGGTGGATCCCTAGTATAAACAGGCTATACAAGAAAAGAATAAATTAATGTTCATGAACAAGAAGAACTGGCTCAGCAGAAAAAATAAAACCCTTTCTAGCTTAAACTAACAAATTAGGGATCTTGTCAAGTCCTCCAAAGCTAATTGTGAAGCAAAAACAGCCTCCCTAGCTAAGGATAATCAAAAAGCATTCTTAAAACTACATCCAAAATCTAAAAAGGAATACCCAGCTAGGCAGTGAATTGGTTGTGAATGGCACCACCCATACTCAACTGGTGGTAACAGCCAACTTGCTAGCTGTCAGATTTGGAGCAAACCTTCACTGTCCCCTCCAGTCATCCTCCAAAGTATACCTGCCACCATTCCGCAGCCTATTGTTTCAAGAAAGCAGGTCATCTCGGCGCTCTTCAAGGCCAAAAACATGACATAAATGGTCTGAAGGCTACCAGCCTAGCTAGCTAGAATTTTCAAAATAATTATATGTCCTTGTAAATATTAATATGATCCACAGGCTTGTTTGACAAATGTAAGAAAATTGTGTTATATTCTGAGCTTCAAAAATGTAACCACAGTGCACCCTGCTGGAAGAAAGCTGATAAGTAAAGAATTTTACAACTGTGTGTTATCTCAAACTCGAAGACAGGATGTCTGGGACAAGAAATTATTTTTATTGTCCTAAGAGATAATTACTAAGTTTCACATGTAAAGTGCCTTTTATTGCTGTGGCTTCCTGGCAGGTGCAGATTACAAAGAAATGCTAAATTTTAAGTTCTGTGAGCCTGGGAAACTTAAGCAGAAGTGTCAAGAATGTAATCTGAAATGACCCAGCAATAAAGTGTGCTATCAATTTAAGACTTTCTCAGAGAGAAAGATTTTTGCATTTTGTTTTTGTGTCTGAACCTGAACACATCAACTCACCAGCACTTGCTTTGCTCTGTAAATAAGTCCCAGATCTTAGTATTTCTCTTAGAGATAGGAATATTGCCAGATTAGTCTAGCTGTTTTCTATATTTATGTCACACTGTCCTACAATGTTGTTTAAAGTATTTCCTGTGATTTCTGAACTCTCTTATAAGTATTGTCTTGTGTTTTTATTATTTATTATTAAATATTTTAAACCTTTTAACTGTGACTGTTTTGTGTAAAGATAATTTAAGCTCTTAGCGTACTTGCATGCATTTGGTGACACTTTATAGGGCATTCCTAAATAGCCTTCAAGTCTCAGTCACACTTACCAATTGGATAATAATAGCATTGCACAGTAGAATTGGACACCCTTTGGTAAGGGCCTTTATAGTAGCTGATAAGTAGTGGTGGGTGGTAGTCTGCACTACCTTATAGTCTGGGCAGAAGGGGGCATAGCTAGTGAACCTGTGCTAGCCTTCCCCAGGAGTGTCTGTGTTTTTTAATATAAATCATATCTCAAAGTGTGTGTGTGTCAGCTACTTGGGCAGGGACACAAAGCACTGGTTAGACAGAGAGGGTGCTGGAGGTTTTGGCTTGACCACTCAGCTGAGATCTGAACCCTATAGCTGTGCCACCGGGGAGGCTTATTGGGAATCTGGAGAGAAAGGGAGACACCAGCCCCAGACTGACTATGATCTCTGTGTGCTCTAAAGGGAAATTGTACTTTACTGTGTGTGTACTTGTTATCCTCCCAATGTGGACACCCCTCACTGGTGCTAGTGGTGAGGATTGAGGCTCCTTGATTACTGGGCCAGTGCACAGGTGTCACATATTAATTGTTTGGCAGTGGTGGGATATCCACATCAAATATTATTTTTTTGATAGTGGTGAGTTAGCCACATCACATATTAACTGGCTTGTAGTGGTATGGATAGTGAATTCCTGCAGCTTGTGTACAGTGATCACTGAAAGTGTTGTTGTACTCTAAATCAGCATTCAGATCACAATTGTTTTATTTCTTTTGTTAGCTTGGCTAGTTAGAGAGAGAAGGCAAGCATGTCAGCAGAGGAGTATGGCAAGCTGACAAGGAGCCAGTTGGCTGAGATGTGCCAGGGTAAAGGACTGTTGCAGGGAAACCTGACTAAGTCAGACATGATTGCAGCTTTGGCCACAACTGCATCAGAGAACAGTAACCAGGAGTATGATCAGACTGCCCATGGAGATGTACAACACTCAGAGAATGGACAGTTCAACCTTTCTACAGAGGACTTAAAAATCCATCTGGAGCTAAAGAGACTCGACTTGGAGGCCAAATGTTTGGAAATACAAGCAGCAGAGAGACTAAGATGTCTAGTGACTGAGGAGAATGAGAAAATGCTATGTCTGGAAGCTGAGGAGAAGGAGAGGCAGAGGCAACATGAAAAGGAGATGCTGACTCTTTGCCAGTGTCATGGAGGTCATGGGGAAGGGAGTAACTGGACCCCAGAAGCACAAAAGGTCAGAAAATTTCTTCCACAGTTTACAGAGGTGGATAATTTAGAAAGTTTAATTTATAAGTTTGAGAGGGGTACATAAACAGTATAATGTTGACCAAGGTCTCTGGGTATGGTTCCTGACCCCCTTACTCCATGGTAAAGCTGTAACTATTTTGTCCAAACTGTCTGACAATTACTTTTTAAATTACAATGCTGTAAATAATTGTTTGCAAGAACTTTTTAAGCTAACACCAGAAGCTTATAGGAAAATGTTTTGTGAGCATAGACTCAAGGCAGATGAAAGTGTGTGTGAATATGTTGCTGAACTAAGTACTTATTTTCATAGGTGGGTGAGTGAAGGGCTGTCAGACATTTTGGAGAGGGAACACGCAATTAGCACTTTGCCTGAGGGCATGAGGATATGGCTAGCTGATAGACAATGTGCTACTGCAGATGAGTTGGGGAAGACGGGAGACCTATACCTAGCAAGCAGGGCATCCCTGCACAGGAAAGGGACACCCAGTACTGCTCATGGGTCTAAGGGAACCCATGGTGGGCAGTCCAGACTGCCCCAACAAAATCTGCCAGTAGCATGGGAAGACACTAGTCCAGGTAAACGTCCAAGACCTAGGGTTAAATGTTTTGAATGCAACCAGTGGTGGCCATGTGACATATAAATGTCCATGGAGGCAAAGTGGGGAACAAAAGGTGGGAGAGACAGTAAGTGGGAATGACAAAATGCCAATAGCAGTTTGTCTTGAGACAACAGGGGTACCAAACTACCATCCTGCAGATGTCCTGATAGGGAAGGATTTTTATGATGTAGTACCATGTGTTTATGCAGTTACATGCAGTCATGCTTGGAGACAAGCATGTGGGTCTGGTAGACTGGGGGAGACCCAGACAGACTGCATACTTGCAGCCAGGACTGGTGAGGTGATTACTTCAGGAAGGGAGCTACCCTGTAGCAATGAGACTGTAGGTGAGCCATAGCTGCTTGTTGGTACTGATGTTCCCTTGGACAAAGTGACTGCAAGGGCAGAGGTGAGTAGTCGTACTTGGGCTGGCAGTAAGGCGCCGCTGTCAGGGGATGCAAGACTTCCTGTGGAAGGGGAGCTGGGAAGGGTTACAAAGAGAGAGTTGAGACAGGCTCAGTTCTCAGACCCTACATTACAAGGCCTGAGGCAAGTAGCTAGTGAGGCACCTAATTCTCAAGGGAAGGGGGATTCTGTATACTGGGACAAAGGGTTACTGTACAGAAAGTGGACCCCTGAGGGAGGGCTAGAACGTGAGAGAATGCAGCAGATGGCAGTGCCTAGAGCCTACCATTGGGCACTTCTAGCCATAGCCCATGATATTCCCTTTGAAGGTCATATGGGCATAAAACATACAGAGACACATTATGCAGAACTTTTATTGGCCTGGAATTTCCAGTGATGTAACAGGGTACTGCAGGACCTGTGAGCAGTGCCAAAAGGTAGACACGGTGAAAGCTCCTTTGATGCCTTTGCCTGTGATTGAGGAGCCATTTCAGAGGGTAGCTATGGATATTGTGGGGCCTCACAGTACTCCAAGTTCCACAGGGAAAACGTATATCCTAGTGGCATTAGATTATGCTACAAGATACCTTGAGGCAGTGGCTTTGTCCTCCATTGAGGCAGAAAAGGTGGCAAATGCTTTGTTAGAGATTTTCAGCAGGGTAGGTTTCCCAAAAGAAATACAGAATGACAGAGGTTCCAATTTCATATCAGACCTGTTGGCTTGTCTATGGAAGTACTGTGGGGTGAAGCACCTAAAAACCATCCCCTGCCATCCCCAGATTAATGATCTTGTTGAGAGGTTAAACTCTGCACTCAAGTCCATGCTACGGGCATTTGCAGACCAGTTTAAGAGGGAGTGGGACAAATATTTGCCCCATCTGTTGTTTGCTTACAGAGAAGTCCCCCAGGAATTCAAAGGTTTTTCACCCTTTGAGTTGCTGTTTGGGCATAGGCTGAGAAGACCTCTAGATTTAATTCAAGATGAGTGGGAAGGTGAGTGTGAATCTCTAAAGGAGTCTGTTGTGGCATATGTCCTAAACCTCAGGAAAAGGCTCAGGAAACTCGTGGGCTTGGCCCAGAAGAACCTGGCAGAAGCCCAACAGCAGAAAAACATCTGGTATGACAGGAATGCTTGAGCTAGAGAGTATGCTGTGGGGCAGCAGGTAATGGTTCTCATTCCTGTCAGACACAACAAGTTGCAGGCAGCTTGGGAGGGACCCTACAAGGGGGTAAGGGAGGTCAGTGATATTAACTACATGGTAGAACTGCTAGGCAGGAGGCAGGGGCACAAATTGTATCATGTTAACATGATGAAACCTTACCATGATAGGGAGGCCCTTGTGCTGAGTGTTTTCAGTGGACTGCAGGAGGAGTCCGAGGGAGATCTGGTGACTGATCTCCTCAGTGAGGCTCAGACTAACACCCAGCAGCCATCTCCTACCCAAGTCCGAGAAATCCGAGTAGTGTTACAGGAGTTTGGGGACATGTTCACTGGGAAACCAGGGTGCACCCACCTGGGGAAGCACCAGGTAGATACAGGACCCCAAAGGCCTATTAGGCAGGCCCCTTACAGGGTGCCTGAGAGAGTCAAACAGACTCTAAGGGAGGAGATACAGGAAATGTTGGACCTAGGGGTAATTCAGGAGTCCAACAGTCCCTGTGCCTCCCCAGTGGTGCTGGTGCCAAAAAAGGATGGCAGCGCCAGGTTGTGTGTGGACTACAGGAAATTAAATTGTCACACAGAGTCAGATGCTTACCCTAGAGAATCTGGGTGGGGTAAGTATCTTACCACCATTGATCTTACCAAGGGTTACTGGCAGGTGCGCCCGTCTCCCAGTGCTGGAGAGGGGTCAGCCTTTGTGACTGCATAAACACATGGTACTACATCATCAAAATCCTTCCCTATCAGGACATCTGCAGGATGGTAGTTTGGTACCCCTGTTGTCTCAAGACAAACTGCTATTGGCATTTTGTCATTCCCACTTACTGTTCACAAAGATGCATGTAGGGATGTAAAATGCCCTAGCAACTTTCCAGAGGCTGGTAGAACATATCCTAGCAGGAGATTTTGGCCTTGCTTACCTAGATGATATTGCCATCTATAGCCATTCCTGGTAGAAGCACCTTCAGCATGTAAGGGAGGTGCTGAGCATACTACAGAGAGCAGGGTTGACCATTATGCCGAGCAAATGTCAGGTGGGTATGGCAGAGGTCTCCTACCTGGGACAAAGTGGAGAGTGGTAAAATCAGACCAGAACTGGCCAAAGTGGAAGCCATTCAGGCATGGCCTGCAGCTGTTACCAAAAGCAGGCGAGGGCACTCTTAGGGACAGCAGGGTACTAAAGAAAGTTCGTCCCCAGTTAAAGTACCATAACTGTGCCCCTCAAAGACATGACAAGGAAAAACCATCCAGATAAGGTACTGTGGACCACAGCATGTGAGCAGGCATTTCAGAAGCTTAAAGAAGTTTTGGGGGGGCCCCCAGTCCAGATTACAGCAAAGAATTTGTTGTGCAGGTGGATGCTTCAAACCATGGGGTGGAGGCTGTATTTAGCCAGATTTCTTTAGATGAAGAAGAGCACCCAGTGGTTTATCTCAGTCATAGGCTCCAACCCAGGGAGGAATGCTATGCAGCTGTAGAAAAGGAATATCTAGCCATCGTGTGGGCACTGCAGAAACTTCAGCCTTATTTGTATGGAAGGAAATACACTGTAGTTACAGATCATAATCCCCTAACATGGTTACATCGAGCTAGCTAGCAAAATGCCACGTTGGTGGAGCCTAGGGTTGCAAGCATATGATATGTCAGTGCAGCACCACAGTGGGATTAGCAATGCCAACGCAAATGGGCTCTCAAGACAGGGAATGGGGTAAGGTATACCCAGATAGACCTAACCCTCTCAAGCAACGTTTCACCAGGGTCACTTGAAAAACTAGCTTGAGTTCTCCGGGGTAAGGGGGGATTGTAAAGACTGCCACCCTAGCTAGATAGAATTTTGTAAATAATTCTCTGTCCTTGTAAATATTAATATGATCCACAGGCTTGTTTGACAAATGTAAGCATACAGTTATGTTCTGAGCTTCAAAATGTAACCACTGTGCACTCTGCTGGAAGAAAGCTGATAAGTACAGAATTTTACAACTGTGTGTGATCTCAAGATTTGAGACAGGATGTCCGGGCCAGGGAAATTCTTTCTATTGTCCTAAGACAGAGATAATTACTAGGTTTCACATGTAAAGTGCCTTTTATTGCTGTGGCTTCATGACAGGTATAGATTACAAAGAAATGTTAACATTTCAGTTCTGTGAGCCTGGGAAACTTAAGCAGAAGTGTCAGGAATTATGTAATCTGAAATGACTCAGCAGTAATGCATATTATCAATTTAAGACTTTCGCAGAAAGAAAGATTTTGGCATTTTGTTTTTGTGTCTGAACCTGAACACATCAGCTCACCAACACTTGCTTTGCTCTGTAAGTAAGACCCAAATCTTAGTATTTCTAATAGAGATAATATAAGAATATAGCCAGATTAGTCTAGCTGTTTTCTATATTTATGTCACACTGTCTAACAATGGTGTTTTAAAGTATTTCCTGTGATTTCTGAGCTCTCTAATGTCACTGTGTTGAATTAATAAGTATTGCCTTGTGTTTTTATTATTTATTATTAAATATTTTTAAACCTTTTAACTGTGGCTGTTTTGTGTAAAGATAATTTAAGCTCTTAGATTACTTGCATGTACTTGGTGATACAGTATAGGCCTCCTAATTAGCCTTCAAGTGTCAGTAACACTGACTAATTGGATAATAATAACATTGCACAGCAGAACTGGACACTCTTTGGTAAGAGCCTTTATAGTAGCTGATAAGTAGTGGTTGGTGGCAGTCTGTACTACCTTATAGTGTGGGCAGAAGGAGGCATAGCTAGTGAAACTATGCCAGCCTTCCCCAGGACTGTCTGTGTGTTTGTATATAAATCATATCTCAAAGCGTGTGTGTGTCAGCTACTTGGACAGGGACATGAAGCACTGGTTGGACAGAGAGTGTGCTGGAAGTTTTGGCTTGACCACTCGGCTGAGATCTGAACCCTATAGCTGTGCCACTGTGGAATCTTACTGGGGATCTGGAGAGAAAGGGAGAAGCCAGCCCCAGACTGACTGTGATCTCTGTGTGTGCTCTTAAGGGAAATTGTACTTTACTGTGTGTGTACTTGTTATCTTCCCAGTGTGGACACCCCTCACTGGTGTTAGTGGTCAGGATTGAGTCTCCTTGATTACTGGGCCAGTGCATGGGCATCACAAATGGGACCACACAACATCCCAGGTTGCCTTTAAAGAACTTAAAATATGACCTAGCAGACCCACCTGGATCCGTGTTTAACCACAGCCTGTTAACTCGCTATGTTCTGGTGGAATGGAGGACAGCAACTGTAATCCCTCTGCAAAAAAGAGGGACCATCTACCGACCCTGGGAATTATAGCCCCATAAGCTTGGCTAGTCTCATCTGCAAGGCCATGGAAAGAATCATTATGGACATTATTAAGAAAGACGTAGGTAATCTCCAAACTCTGGACCCATCCCAGTTTGGATTTGTTAAAGGTAGATCATGCCTGTTAAACATGAAAATCAATGAGGTCCTGGGTGAGGGACAGACAGTGCAAACCACCTACTTTGAACTAGCCAAGGAATTTTATATGGTCCCCACTTGGGTACTATAGAGAAACGCTCCCAATTAGGAATTAACCCCTATATTATCAGATGTGTAGCCAACTGGCTCACTGACAGGACACATACTGTCACAGTGTGTGACTTCACGTCTAGCAAACAACCACCAATAACATACCACAGATTTCTGTGCTGGGCCCCTTACTGTTCAGAATGTATTCCTCAGAAGTCCAGGCAAACTTGGAAGGCCTATGGTTGACCAAGTTCACTGATGATTGGAAAATGGGAGCAACCACTGAGTCTCCCAACGATGTTAATATACTGCAGACAGGTATAATGCAAACAAGTGTTCAGTGCCAAAGCCATGGATTAAAGCTAAATGCAAAATGCAAAAAATGCATTATTATTCCCTTTGGGAATGTTGACATCCCTGCTAATTACATTATAGGCAGCACCCTTTTAAGTGAAGACCCAGTGGTATGTGATCTGGGTACTCAAGTTGATAAGCAGTCTGAGCTTTGACCACCACATATCCATGATAGTAAAGAAATCCTTCTGTGTGGCACATCTTATAAGTAAAGGCATCCTGTTCAGATCTTTATCAGGATGTGATAAATTCCATCACACTCAGCCCTCATCAGACCAATAATTAACTAAAATGTTCCCTTTACATGTGCCCCACCAGACACCTGCAACAATTAGAGAGACCACAGAGATTTCTCACCAAGAAATTATAGGGTACACAAAAAGTACAGCTGTGTACACTTACCATAAATGTAGATGTTCAAGTGTATTCACTGTTGCAGTCATTATACTTAGGTTATCTGCCTACAGGTAGCCCTCAGTTGGCCTGAATACCAGAGACTTAGTATTTCTGCGTCAGTTGCTGTTGCTCCAGTAGTGACGTCAGGTCATCAGGGGTATAAAAACAGGCAGCCGACGCCATTACAACAGTTTTTCTTGCCCCAAATGTCAGGAGCCCCCCAATAGGGAGCTAAGCTATGGTGGGAAAATCACCACCAGTAAAAAGTAAATACCAATACCAAAACCCCTGCAAGGGGTGAGTAATATACACAGAGAGTAGAGAGAGAGAGAGAGAAGGGGGCTGGAGGGAGGGAAACCAGGACTGCAACAGTGAATACACTCGAATATCTACATTTATGGTAAGTGTACACAACTCTACTGTGTTCTTCATGTTTCACTGTTGCAGTCATCACACTTGGGTTGATTCCCAAAGCTGAAGAAATGGTGGAGGCAGTCAAGAAGACTTTGGGCTGGCTAGTATGCCCTGCAGGACTGCAGTTGCAAAACCCGTCCTGGATTTGGAAAATATAGGCAGGTGGTAATGCTTGGTGAATGTGTGTACAGAAATCCAGGTAGCAGCCTCCAGAATGTCCCTTGTAGGGACTCCCCTGATGAATGCTGTAGAGGTAGAATTGCTCTAGTGGAATGTGTTCTGACCCCCTGAGGGGTTGGTTTCCCATGGTGTTTATAGCAGAAATGGATACAGTGTGCTATCCATTTGGAAACTGTCTGTTTTGAAATGGCCTTGCCCTCTGCCCGTGGTGCAAAGCTGAGTAATAACTGGTCAGATTTCCTGAAGGGATTAGTCCTATGCAGATAGAATCTGAGCTGTCTGTGCATGTCCATGGAGTTCAGGATCCTTTCCACTTTATTTTGAGGATTAGGGAAGAAGTTTGGCAAATGGATAGGTTGGTTGTGAGCCACACTGGACACCACTTTGGGCATGCCTGAAAGGATTAGTCCTGAGGGAGACCCTGTCAGCATTAAAAATAATAAAGGATTCCACATCAGTGCTTGTAGCTCAGACACTCTTCTAGCTGAAGTGATGGCCAGAAGCAATGCTGTTTTCCGAAAGAGGAATTTTAACTCTGCTGATGCTGCAGTCTCAAAAGGAGGTAGCGTGAGCTTTTCCAGTACAAAGTTAACGTCCCAAGCAGGCGTGGGTGCTCTCCTTGGTGGCCTTAAATTGTTTGCCCCTCTCAGGAACTGTTTGATGAGAGGGTGAGAGAAGAGGGGTGACTCAAGTGTTGTAATGAGCCGAGATGGCAGAGGCATGGATCTTAATGGAAGAGAAGGATAGGCCTCTGTGGAGTAGATCTGCTAAGTAATCCAGGATTAGAGGTAGGGAGGGCAAAGTTGTGTCCTCCCCTTTAGATTGAATCCAGGAGTAATACCTTTTCCACTTATCAGCATAGGATTTCCTTGTACTGGGTCTTCTGGCTTCAAGAATGATGTCCAGCACCTGCTTGCTTAGGCTGGTCACTGGGGGAGAACATAAGGAATAAGCCAGGCTGCAAGATTCAGGGTTTGCAGTTGCAGATGCAAGATCTGTCCCCCTTGCTGAGTGAGGAGGGCTGGACTCTGGGGTAGGTGGCAGGGTGGCACCGGTGACAGGCTGTGCAGTAGTGGGTACCAGTGCTGGTGTGGTCAGTCCGGGGCAATCAGGATTGCCCTTGGTCAGTCCTGTCTTATCTTGAGCAATATTGTTGAGAGAAGGGGCAGAGGGGGAAAAGCATAGATTGAGAGGTTTACCCACAGGAATGATAGGGCATCCACTTTCCAGGCCCTGCTGTGAGGTGTCCTAGTGCAGAATTTGCAGAGCTGGTGAAAGCAGGGGGAAGTACAGAGATCCACCTCTGGGGTCCCCCATTTCTGAATCAGAAGGTTGAAGGCGCTGGGCTCTAATTGCCACTTGTGTGGGTCTAGGAGATTTCTGCTTAAGTCGTCTGCCAGTGAGTTTTGTTTGCCTGGCAGGAATTGAGCTTGCACATAGACCTGCATGTCCAAGGCCGTGTTCCACAGGGCCATGGCTAGCCTTCAGAGTGGGTAAGAGTGGATTCCCCCTGCTTGTTGCTGTACCACATAACTGTGGTGTTGTCTGTTTTTATTAGCAGGGGTCCTGGTGAAAGTAGCGATCTGAAAACTGTTAGAACATGCTGAACAGCTAGCATCTCTTTTTGGTTGATGTGCAGATGAATCTGACTTGGGCTCCAGTGGCACTGAATGCACTTGTTGTCCAGGTGTGCCCCCCAAGCATAGTCTGATGCATCTGTGGTTAGAGTTTGGGCAGCGTGGGGTTGAGTAAAGGGAAGTCCCTTGTTGTGGTTGCATGCTGCTGCCCACCAAAGAAACTCTGTCCTTAGACAACGAATAATAGTTTCCAGGTCCTGAGAATGTTGGTACCAAAGACTTTTTAAGTACCATTTGCAGTCTGGCATATGGAACGAGTAGAATGCAAGAGGCCATGAACCCTAGGGCCTGCAGGATTTTCCTTATGGATAGCTGGGTTCTGGTGGCCATTTGAGTAAAGTAGCCTGTCAGATAGGCTTGTTTTTCTGGAGTAAGGAATGCCATCTGGGATGCTGTGTCCAAGCTTGCTCCCAGGAATACAATCTTTTGACTGGGGACTAGTTTTGATTTCTTTTCATTGATAGTGTACCCCAGGGAGGTTAGAAGGTTTTTTTTTACAAATGTCAGGTGCTGCAACAGCATTTCCTGACTGTCTGCCTACCTGAATCAGGCAGTCATCCAAGTACAGGTAAATTTGAATCTTTCTCTGTCTGCATAAGGTAATGGCTGGAGCCAGGCATTTTGTGAATACTCTGGGAGCAGTGGATAAGCCAAAGGGAAGTACAGAGAACTGATAATGCATAGATCCTGCCCTGAAGTGTAGGTATTTCCTGCATGAGCCCCTGATAGGGATGTGCAGATAGGCTTTTTTTAGGTTCAGGGTGGCTAACCACGCATCTTTGGGCAGCATTGGAAGAAGCTGCTGAAGGGTGAGCATTTTGAATTTTGGTAATACCAGGAAGGTGTTTAGAATGCAAAGATCTAGGGTTGGGCACCAAGTGACCTCTTTTCTAGGTACCAGGAAAAGTCTGGGATAGAACCCTTGACCTACTTGTTCTGCAGGAACAGGCTGAATTGCCCTTATGGAGACCAGGGATTGAACTTGGTTTTGTGCCTGTGCCCACTGGTTTGTTGGAAAGTCTAGTAACCCTTTTGGGGTTGGCAGTGAGTGGAAGTAAAATCTGTACCCCTGGGATACAATGTTTAGGCCCCATCGGTCTTTGGTGACGTAAGTCCAGTTTTTTTGCATGATGGTCAACTTTTCCTCCTAGGGGCATGAGCAGTTGGGCAGAGGTAGGGAGTGGAGTTGTGAAGTCATTGTCAATTGTTTCCATAAGGAGGGTGGCTTAGCACTCCTTGTTTTTGCAGTGGAGGTACTCTATTGCTTAGATCTCTGCATACCCTGAGACTGTAGTCTGGGGGGGGTCTGTTTCCCCTGGGTCTAGTTTCAGATGGCCTTGAGGGAGCTGGAAAGGACCAATGCTTCAAGGGACAATGCCTACTGAATCTAGGAGGCTGTACTTGCAAGAAATCTTTGACTGTCTGCATAGATTTAGCTTTTTCTTCCATCTTTTTAAGAACCTCCTTGTTCAAAGAAGCATCTAGTAATTTTGATTTGACATGGTCTGGCAAGCTCTGCTCCTTAAGCCAAGCATACCTTTTCAGTACAGAACCAGTGACTGCCGCCCTGCAAGATGCTTCTAGGGCGTCAAAGCCACAATGCAAAGTATGCTTGCTGACTTGGCTTGCAGAATGCATAAGCTCTTGTAATTCTTTATTTTCTGCAAAGTCTGTAAAAGTAGCTAATTTTTACTTAATACGTTCCATGATATGTTGTTGGTACTTTAGCATGTGAAACTGGCAATTTAAAGCCCTAATGGCGAGAGTTGCATAGGTGCATACTTTCATACCCCATCTGTCTAAAGCTCTGAAATCCCTGTCCAAAGGGGTGGGATTCTTAGCTGTAGTTGCTTTGATACCTTTAGGCCCCTAGGAGATGACCTCTGGGTCAGCAGTAGGATTTCTGAAAAGGAATTTGTGAGAGTCAGGAACTCTGTAGTACCTGTCTGGTTTCCTAGGAGCAGGGGGTAAAGTATCAGGAATTAGACTGGATTTCATAAAGACATCATTCACAACATCCAGGATTGGGGGTATTGCTAAAGGCCTATGTTGTGGCCCATCTAGAAATTCTCTGAGTCTCTTTTTGGACTGAGGATAGTCTTGGCATTCCCAGTGGAAATGCTCTCTTAAAGTATGTAAGGTTTCACCAAAAGAAAAATCATCTGGAGGAGAAGCAGAGGGAATGGATTCCTCTGCATCTGAATCCTCATAAGCAGATAAAGGCATGTCTTCATAATCAGATACCTCAGTCTCGTTGGACTCTTGGTCTGTTAAAGCTGCTGGGGACTGGTCTCTTTTTCTCTTAGCAGGGGAAGGCTGGCTTCCCCTAATTATCATAAGGTCTTCTGCCATTTTAAGCATTTGATGCTGTGGCAAGGAAGCAGGTGCTTGAGTTTGGGTCGTTGTTTTTTTTAGGCATAGCATGTACTCTTGGCCTTAGAAACTCGGTAGTTTTAGACAGAACTGAAGATGTGAAAGAAGTCGCCAGTTTGTATCTAATATCGGTAGTGCGAAGAACTTCCTCAGAAGCCAGTGCCTGCTCAGCAGCTCCGGACCTATCCAAGGTAGACACATCCGCAGGTTCCGTAGTTGAAGAAGAGTCTCGCAGCATACCAGACTCCGAACGGGTCTCAGTAAAGGCCTGTGAATCCACTGAGGTGGGCATTAGGGGCTGCGAAAGCACCTCACTGAGTACTGGCGAACTGGCGACTAGCTTAACGGAAGTGTCATTGGCAGTTTTGGACCTGTGCGGTCTGTGTCTGTCTTTATCCTACATTTTTTTTGGAAGATTGGTAGTCGGATGGCTTAACAAGGCCATTTCAGAATATGGAGATCGAGAACAAAAGTATTTAGTGACAATAAGGGCCCAACGATGAACAATTCGGATGTTGAACAAGGCACAAAACCGACAGTGAGGTACGTCGTGGTCAGGGCCTAAACAGGTGACGCAGTAAGACTGGAAATCTCGGTGTGGCATTTGCCTTCCACAGTGACATCGGTTAAAGCAAGAAAAAAGGATCCCCAATGGGGCACTTAGCTTTAGAAGACTTCAGGATGATTCGATTCAGAAAAGAAAACTCAGGTTTCGGCTGACCGGCACTCGTGCGAACTACTTCTGCTTTGGGCTCTTCGGCAAGAAAGACTGATGTAATGGCATTGGCTGCCTGTTTTTATACCCCTGACGACCTGACATCAGTACTGGAGTGACAGCAACTGACGTCGAAATACTAAGTCTCTGGTATTTGGGCCAACTGAGGGCTACCTGTAGGCAGATTACCCAAGTGTGATGACTGCAACAGTGAAACACGAAGAACATCAAGTCTTACACAGAAAGACTGAAAGCACTTTCACTGCATTCTGTCTCCTACAGGATGCTAAAGGGTGACCTGTGCCTGGCTTACAGGGCAGTGTTTGATTTAGCCATGATGGAAATGCTACACATTCGTACATCAATCTGCACAAGGGTCACTTGCTCCAGGGATCTTAACCTAGCCTCTGACAAGAACAGGTCATGCTGGAGAGACTGCCACTTCTCTGGAACAAGCTTCCAATTCACATGAAGCAAGGCACCTCCCTGATGCAACCTAGATCAATGGATGGGTGACTGCAAATTCACTCCTGGTGTTCTGCCTAGGTTCCTCCTGGACACAAGAAGTCAGTATTAACTACCATAAACCCTTACCCTCTGTGAACCTCATTCACCTAAACACTGATAACTGGGGCAACCCAGGATAAATATGGCTAGGCTTGTAAGGGCTCTAGGGCTGTTAGCCTAGTAACCTTCTATGAACCTAAGAACAAGAATATCGCCAAAATCACCAACAAAAGTTACTATAATCCTTTTGTGGTGATGATCAGATACCTCTTCTTGTGGATAAGAATCACCAAACAGTAACTGGTAAGTTATAATCAACAAACTTTCTTTCATATAGAAAATGTTCATATTCCTCATAATGCTTCCCAATTAACTAAGGACTTTATTATGAGGGCATATTTACACCTTTAATTGGTAACCTGTAGCGAATGCACTTTTCTCTCTATGCCATCTGTGAGTTTGTGTGAGAGAACAGCACCAATTTCTTAATAATGAAACATCATAATCTAACATAATAGAGCAAATCGGGTTACCACTTTGGGAAGCATTGTAATAATTTATTTATAGTTTTTGAAAGCATGCATGTACTCAGAGTGCTTCATTTCTCTTCCATTCAAACTCAGCTTGTAGCACCACATTTTATGACTGCAGCAAGCAAGTTTTAGGTAAATGCATGGTTACAGTTTGCTGCTTCTAAGTACATCAGCAGCTGCAAAATATTCTGAAGCCTAGGTGTATACAGCAATGCCTCCACTTTCTCCCATGATCATTACACTCCATTGTTGATGCTGTCATTTTCACACGACTAAATCTACTCTGTGAAAATGTCAGCTGTACCGTTATTCTGCTTTAAGCATATTATTTCCTATTTGCAGGACTCCCTCAAGTGCTTCTTTTTTTCTACTTCCATCACTGGGGTAACATCTTAGTAACACTATGCAATGAGAATTCCATGAGATACTTGGTCTGCAACCTTCTGCCAAGACACAGGCACAGATGACAACAGCGAAAATCAATGCTACAATCGAACAATATCGTGACTATGTTCACTACTAAGTTATTTACAAAAAAAAAGATCATTTACATTTGCAGATATGCGTTTTTCATACGGACTTTTAAAATTTTGTAGTATACAGTTAGGGGGCATGAATAAAGTATGCATTCTTGATATGGAATATGGCAGTCTTTAGTACTGGATTAGTTGTGACTTTACAGTCTCCAGATGTATGTAGATCCTCCAATTCAATTCTCATAAGCAGATAAGTGTGGAGCATTCCCTGCTAAGTACTTTAAGGAACACCCTGGCATCTGGTATGTAACCTTTGCAGTTTATATTCTGAAATAGGCATTGAGACATAGTAGTACAGTATGGCTTCACAAATCATCTATTATTCTCTAGGCAGTTTTACGGAAGCCCAGGTATAATGCCAAGCTTGAACAAATATACAAATTCTGCTAAATTAATTTGCAAGTCATAGCAGATAACTCCATCACTGCTAAATTGGCCAGGTTTCAATCATTAGCTACATTACTTCCACCCATACTTCTCACCTTCAGCTCAGCACGTAATTATGTGACACAAGGCTAATTGTAAGCTTTTATCCACTAAGAAAAACACTGTTTAATGATCCAGAAATTACAACTGCTGCTGCTGCTGCAGTAGAACATACATGGAAGTGCATTCTTACTAATGTTATGAAAGTGCCAAGTTCGACTTCAGTCATCTCCTCGAACGTAACCTTGACGATAACATATTCCTGTTAGTACTGCTGTATAAAACAACCGTTCATGTCTAACCATAGTATATTGTGTATTCATAATTCAGCTTCCTGCGGCTTGTACTATGTGCAGTCCTTGTCTGCGATACCTGCTGGCATAATATTTACATAAGGAAGCTCACTAGAATATTGTTAATTGATAAGAAGAATGTGTAAAATACTTCCTCTTGATAATTCTTATCAGCTGCAAACTACCTTCACACATTCCTCTAGCAAATTATTTCTTTGCTTATCTGACTTGTACTCTTCTTGTGGGTTGTTTTGTGATGTCTATCATGTGTGTATATGTGCAAGCCTATGATGTATTTCCCATTTCTGTAGGTACAAGATTTATGTGCAGTTTTACTCCCAAGACCTCCATCTTGTTAATCTATACACACACACACGCCCCTACTACTGCAGCTGGATGCATCTGTTGGCTTAAATTCAGATTCAGACATATTTTTTACATTAAAGCGCAGTGCTCTACTTTCATAATTTTGGAATTATTTTCAACATTCATATGAAATTTACACTGCATTCAGAAAATGGAATCACATGGTTTCTACTCTCACTTCCCTGTCCGACACCAAGCATCCATACTTGCAGCATTGCTTCCTTTCTCCGTGTACACATAAACTAGAAGACTAATTGTAAACACCATTCTCATCCACTGTTACCAGTTCCATGGATCGAGAGGGGGGCACTACTGTGAGCAGCACCACAGAACTCAACATGCCTGTCCTTCACTCTTACCCTACCAGGAAGATCCAGGAAACTAGGCCAGACTCCTTAAATGGAATCCAAACATGCACACTGTATGCAGAGAAATATACAGATGCCACATACATACGTACATATATGTACATTCACATTTCAAGATCAGCTTCTATGTGACTACAGGAAGAACAAGTAGGTTATTGAAACTAATTCTTTACTCATTAGAAAAATTGTCTCAGCAGAGTAAGGATGTCACATCACTTTGGTGCTGATCTGTTTTTATAGACTACTGATCTTTAGTCAGCTCTGCATCAAAACTTAAGATTCATCTGTCGAAATATCAAAATTAAATATCGATTCAGTAAAAAAAGTACTGAGCAAAACATCTCCAAAAGAAGAGAACTTGCATTATAAACAAAATATGAAGATGAATAAGCAAATTTCAGTGTGAGGATTTCATGCTACTATAGTCAGTGCCTGGTCACAGAGCGCCTTAGGGGAAATATAGCTACCCTCACCATAGAGGTCTCGAGTATAGTAATTAGTTATTCAGCTGTGATTCACTTAAAAAGAAACACCAATACAAAAACATGCCCAGCGGTTCTAGACAGTATTCTGTTAAGATTAAGTCTGCTCCGACACCTAATTGTACCTTTTTCTTTATTCTGTAGTCTTGAAGAAAGTACTGCTTTCTTGTCAAGACTACTTTGTTTCTTTAAGTAGACAGCTGACTACTGAGCTGTTAGTTACATAACAGCAATTCTGTGACTGTTGAATCAGGAAAACAGTATGCACCCCTCCATCCCAATGGTTATAATTATCATTTTATCAACAGCACACGTAAATAGTGGTAGCTCAACTTCAATAAATTCATATTCACTAGAAGACAGCATAAATGAGCCCTGGACTGAAAGAGGCATTCAAGTTTATATTTACCTGACTGCCATATTCTTAGACAATACACTGTATACCACTGTTGATGGAATCCATACTGGAGCAGTTATGTTACATACTCAGCTTACTCATTTGCTTGATAAGGTGTCAGCTATCCTTAGATTCAGGTCCTGTTTAAGTAATTACATATGCCATACTCCTATACTATATATGTCCTATACTTCACAAAGCAGTCAAATACCTAAATTAATGTACAACACCTGTTAGAGCTACCATAATTTATGCAGTTGAGTTCCCACATTTGGAAAAATCACAGAGGTCAACCTGACCGAAGTGTGCAATGGAACAGCCTCACCCTGGGGAAACAGCCTTCTTGATTGTGGTATTGTCCCTGCTAGGTAAGTATCCAGGGCAGTACAGCAGTTAGTGTTATTGCCTCACAGCAAGCAGTTTCCTAGTTTTTTCTCAGCTGGAGTGCTTTCTGAGTACAGTCTGCACGTCTCCCCTTTGTTCACTTGGGTTTTCTCTGGGTGCTCCAGTTTCCTCCCACATTCCAAAGACATGCAGTAGGTGGACTCAACACTCTAAAGTGGCCACAGGTGTGAGTGCGCATGCAAGTGTGTGGTGTTTAAGAACTACTGAGGGACGGCTAGCCACCTGGTGGTTTAAACCTTGGCTCTAGACGATGTCCAATGTCAAAGTGACACCCCGACTCCATCAGCAAAAGTGGGAAAAAGGGGTTGTGAATGGATGGACCTATTAATACCCTGGATGAATTATAGAGTGGTACACAGAATACATTATTTACAGCTGCCATTCTGCTTCCTCCAGGCCATCTCTAATCAGTAAACACTACTAACCATAGCTACCAGCACCAGATAAGAGCAGAACACTTGCCCTAATGTTCTGATACCTAGAAGTAAGGTCATAACATAAAATATTGACATTTGTATAATTGAACATTACTTCCAGGATTTAGGTAGACAGCCAAAACTCACATCATTAAAGTGCTTGCAGACTCCAGCAATGGGCTAAGTGCAGTTAGCAACATATAAATGGATGTGCAGTCTGTCATAATGGACATTTGCAGCTAACCCTATCATTAAATGTAGAATTACTCCAAGAATACCAGATGGAAAAAAAAAATAAAACTGGAATAGTTTTATAGTACATAATTCTGCACTAGTTACATACTGTTATGGTTAAAACAATGTACCATTTTATTATTTAGTTATTGACATTTGATTACTGGGAAAGTCTGACTGGACAGAAAAGCTCCAAAGTACTAAAAAAAATTTTGAGAACAATAATTTTACAATCTTTAAAAGTAATGAAAAAACAACTACAGTTTAAATAAGTATATCAAATTAGACATAATATGACAGCACTGCTTAAGAACAGATAAAAGTTATATAATGTTTAATAGTTAGAGACATTTGGAACAGTTTAGAGAGAAATTAAAGGTAAGTTAATAAATACAAAACTGAACTGCAATAAAAAGTGAGAGAAACGCAGGTTTTTGGTATATTTAGAGAGAAAGTTAGGGGGAGAGAAACTGACAGAAGTAAGAAAGTGAGTGAAGAAGGGATATTAAGGAGATGTAAGGTAAGGACAGGTATTTGTTCACATTTAGGGATATAGTTTATCCTGGTGTTGAGCAAAAACAGAGTCAGCTTTTCGCTAAGAAGTCTTTCAGGATGGTTTTGAAAAATGGGAGGGAGGGCATTGAGCTGATGGACAGAGATAAGGAGGTTCTAGACCTCGCGTGGTCACGTGGTACAGGTACGTTATGATATTAACATTATACATCACACTGACAATTGTAAAACATTGTATTGCCAAGTTACCTGACATAATCTAGAAACCTAAATGGCCTATATTTAGAACTGTGGCTTATAATCCATTGACTGACTAAAGCGCCCCAAATGCCAACACAGCATCCATTCACTGAGGGACTAAGGGACCCAGAAGAGAGATACAGCTTCTAACCCCAAGTGACTAAGATATGCATCCTCCATCCACTGATGGACTAAGGAATCCTGATACCCTTGTAAAACAATTGAACATGCAATGGATTAAATAACAGAAGTATAGCTTTGACATGACAGGAATCAGGATAAAGGCCTACAAGAGTACATCAGAAAGTCAACCAGCCAATTGCTTTCCCCATTTATTTATTTTATTGTATCCTTTTCCCCTTCATTCCTAGGTCCGGATACCCTCAACTCTTTCTTTTTTGTTACCATGGCATCATGCTACAGCAAGATAATTACAAGTACCACTGTGGCTCAGTAACAGTGGGGCGAACATAACTTTTTTTTTTTTTTTTTTTTTTATCTCCAACCCTGGCCTTTTCCCTTCATGCAACATGCCATAGTACACCTATTCATACAAACTCATGTGCTGGCCTAAGGAGTTGCTAGAATCCAGCTAATTATACATGTGTGTGCGTGTGTGTGTGTGTGTGTGTGTGTGTGTGTGTGTGTGTGCGCACACATGTGTATGTGTACACATTTGTCTACATGTGCAACAGAGTCCAAACGCACAAAGGGCCAGTACTGCTCCAAAGGAACACCCATTCTTCTGCAGTGACAGAACATGACATCAGAAGCTGCATTCCTGCCTCCAGTCTCCCCCAGACTATGCCCCTGTTGTTGAGATGGTCATTAGCAAAGCCCTTGCACCAGCATCTCACTGCTGGATACTCTCACTGGTTCTGTACCATAGCCCACCTGAAAATGAATCATTATTACTGCCAGCAGTCTGCATTCAATGAAGACTTAGGCCAGCTCATGGGTGAAAAAAGATGTTTTGTTGTGATAACATGTTTGTATGTTTGGGTAGGTTACAAAATGAGCTCTAGAAAACACATAAGAACGTTTTAAGTATATCACAGTAACAAGACATTGTACCAGGGGATCAGATAAGATTAAATCATGGGTCCAAGGACAGCATTTAATTCAAATTGATAATGCTACCTAAATTTAACTACAATGTCAAAGAATAATTTGTACATATTAAGTACTTGACAAGCAAGTTTGACCTTTTCATTGAAATATTGTATCTGTTCCAACACCACAAAACCTTGGCTTCCACTTTTCCTTTTTTGAATTAAAAACTGGTTATTTTAGCACGGTTTGTTTTTTCTTGGTTTCCTGTCTTGTGGCATCATTTGTCCTTAGCATCTTATCTGCTTTTCTCAAACCTGTCCTTGCATTCTGAACATTTGTACAGTGGCAATTTATGCAACCAAGAAATAATGATAAACCAGCCTGGCTGTTGCTAATATCAGCTTTGAATTACACTGGAATTTTAATTTTCAACATTTTATGTCCTTGTGTGTGTAGCAGTGACTTTGTGAAACACAAAGTTAAAGATTTTAGGTAGAAGTATCATGAATACAAGTATATTAAAATGTATACGTTGTTAAAGTATATAAAGTAATAACTCCATTCATATGGCATGGGCTAGGCTGTAACTCCCCCACCTCAACTCTTCCATTCTGAACCAGCACACTGTGCAAGAGATGCTGCGAACCACAACTGTTGTAACTTGTACATTTTTCTACATGCAGTAAGTTTTATCAAGTTACGTTTAACACGTTGTCTCAGTAATTTCCTTCATATCTAAATGATTAGATGAGACTTCTATCATTACATACAAAATACTTTTTCTATCATTCTAGACAGAATATTTTACAGGATTAAAGCAAATGTATGCACTCAAAACATACCTTCATCTGCTACTGGCACTAGGGGTAGAAAAAGAATGGTTTATTAAGGGTGATGTAGTCCACCCATGACATCTGTTAACATGAAGACAGCATCAAGCTATATGACAGCCCTTACTGTACCTATGAGCTTGTAAGCACTTTCCTTCCTGCCTGTTTATTGAAGGTGAAGTTGCACTACTTTATTATGTTATTCATGACTCATGCCTTTGACCTTGAGCATGACAGGAGGGGGTGTGGGATCAGTTCCCCCTCATCTGATTAACATGCAAAAAAACACAACTGTGCCCCCTTCCTTGAGGAAAGCTCTTTCTTTGGATGAGACGTTTAACTGAGGTCTTATCTGCTTGAGTTGGTGATAGCTGTGGTCGATGTAAAAGATCACATGGCACTTAACAAAAACAGTAGGGGAAGTTCCCACAAATACCCTGGCCAAATTTACCCTAGTAGTATAAATACTACCTTGGGTCTCCCTCAAAGAGAATCCACTAGCCTAGTGATTTTAACCCAATTAACAAAGGCCAAATAAATAATTTTCCATAGATACTGTGCTGTTAATATAAACTGTTTATATTCTTCTGCCATTTATACTTTAGAATGTCAGCTTCACTGATAGAGCCCAATGAGTTTTTTCCATTTCCCCTGCTCATCATTGTCATGTGGTTTGAGAAACTAATCAGCCTTTATGGACTACTGAAATAAAATATGGTAACAATAATTACAGGAACATTTCATCTCCACCGCTCTGCAGTAAAGCTCCCAAGTGGTATGAACTTAAGTCCTGACATGCAACACAGAACACGCACACACACCCACCATCATTTCAACAACAGAGACAGAGAAAGCTCTACAAAATATAAATCAGACCAGAATGGAAAGAAGCTCTAGCCCAAATGCTCAAAAGGAAAAACAAAGGGGCAGGTTTAAAAATATAAAAAAAAAAGAAAAAAACACCATGGTTCCAAATGCACGTTTGAAAAAAACATGCTTCTCTACTCCACCCGTCCCATACATAACCGGGAAAAATCATCAGCATTATCTTAACCAGTTTAATGATCCTCACTGGATGCTTATACAGTGCTAACCCATTAAATGTCAGCTGAAACAGAAATGTGATCATTCCCAAGGTCAGTGCAGGTGTTTTCTTCGAGAGTGACATTAATACAAGCTACCTGCATTCCATCAGAACTTTACACCAAGTATGCTGTAAATTTATTCCAATTTTGCAAATTAAAATGGTATTCAATGATCTACAGCTTGCACCTTCAAGGTTCATTGCACGTAAGCTGACAGTAAGTGGTCCTATTTTATGCAAATAGTTATTAAAAAAAAAATCAATCAAACTTGAAAGAAAATGCCTAGCACCTAGAGAACAAAAGGGTTATACCTGACTGCCTAGTTATAGTACGAAGCGGAAAACCTTTTTAATCTCCACCTCAACTTCTGTCCCTGTAATTTGGCACTTTGACATACATGCAACTTGACGCCTTGAAAGCTACTATAAAAATATAATAAATTACTGATTTGGAATCAGTTTATGCAGCTTGCTTTCTTTTTCACATCTACTTGTCTTCTTTATCACTCACCTGCTGTGACTGCTTGCCTTTTTATAACTATCATTACAGCATATTATCTCCTCAACTCAACTTCAAGGTAATTTTAGGAATTAAACCATATATAAAAGAGCACAAAAAACAGATGGATAAATAATTTATAAAATACAGACACAAATGCATTTAAAAGAACATCTATGTCCAATTACAAATTAAAAAAAAGTGTAGCCTTTTATTCTGTACTGGACCAGCATATCTACATTTTTGACACATTCTGCATGTCCCAGTCTGCCACATAATATTCTTTTTATTTTTGTGGCATTTCACAAATTGGTTTTCTCTTTAAAATGACACCTCTGCTTTAGTTAGTGGGACTCCCATGGAAGTGCATACAAATAAGCCTGTAGTAATAATCGCCAAACTTTGTGAATAAACAGAAAGAATCGCCTTCTGTTACTGTCCCCTACAGCCAATATATTTTGTATTCAGCATTTGGTCTCCTGAAAACAATGCGTTACACCTTTGAGATGAATCAGTCACAACGTAGTAATGTACTGTACTCTGCTAATATATTCTTTGTTCTTTTACACAAATGCCATGGCTCATAAACATCTAAAGATGTGCTGCAGTGACCAAAGATGAACAACGTGATTATGTATAGAGCACTTGGTTATCAGCTTCAAACTGTGAAGTGGTTCTACATAGGTTGGTACAAGGCTATTGGCCCTAGGGCCTATACAAGCCTAGCCATAACGATTCCCTGGATATTTCTTCCCACAATATTTACTTCCCTGGAACGTGTGAAATTAAATGTCATTTTCCACAAGACAGGGAAGCACTATATGGAGAGACACAACCAGTGATGCTAAAGTATGCAAATAATCCTCCAGAGATTACTTCATAAGCATGCTTTTGTTTACACAGTGACAGGCAAATTTATATATTAAGACTTCTGCACCATCATGTACATTCTGAACAGTATCAACAGAAATGACGTAAATGCAGCATCCAGCCATTTGCAATATGGAAGGGATTATGTAAAATCTAGCTGAATAATTAGAAATGTACTTCGGATTGTCTAAGAGTCCTATGTTTTGCGGACAGGTGCTGCTCTACTTGTAACTACATTTTTTTTTATTTTGTTCAAGACATTCATGAAGAAAAAAAAATACCCAAATCAACTACCTCACCTTAAGAACTGCTCTTACATTTGAAATGTATATGATTTGGGGTTCACAACTGCTGCCTTTACACACTATCATATTATGATGTGCCTCACATGTCTGCAGCACCATACAGAAAGAAGACTGGTGCGAAAAGTGATTGTCACCATGGGGATTTTTGTTTACAAAAAAGTGTTGCTAGACAAAAAAATGGCTAAACCAGTCGTTAAAATGCATTGATGTCACCATTTAGGAGATGCCTTCATACATAAAACAGAAATAGAATGTATATTCTGCAACTCAGCCTGTCACTGACCAAACTGCCAGCAGAGATAAAAGCAATGCACAAATAACTTACCTGATCATTCACAAAGGTGCCTCAAGTTATGGAGACCCTTCTAGTTGCTGTAGTTTTCATACTTTGCAATATCCATGATGTGTATTGTGTCCTGGGCTAACCATAGTGAATACCCTTACATGCAAACACTGCAGGACCAGTGTTTCAGTGTTCTTATATCACAGCACTAAAGCAAATGTGTCATGCACTCCTACAAGCATACTTCATGGCTAAGCTAAGGACTTCAGCCGTTAACACATCTGTAGCTGTGCCACCGAGAATTTGTCTTCACATGTACAGAGCTAATTAGCAGCCCTTTGTCTCATCAGTCTTTCAAGTAAAGGAGTTAAAAATCTTCCTTTAAGTTGACAAGTAATTTGCAATGGTTCCCAGTTTATCGATATGATTTTGATGTTACCGTAAGAAGTTCCTATACCACATGCACTGACTTTTACTTCCACTAGGAAAGTGAAAGATATTTCCAAGCCACTTGCAAGTAGGCACCTATTTGGCCTTTGCCACACTAAACAATTCAGTGGTGCCCCTGATATTATGGCCAACATTTTCTTTAATGGATTACATGGTTTTATTCTCTGTATTATCTCTCCTCCCTTACTTCTATATTTATCTAAAATCTGTAAACAGTTTGTATGAGCTTGTCCTTGAACCCTTTTCCATTAACACCCAGACCAAAAGATAGAAGACATAGGGTTGCTTCCTTTTCGAATACCCAAAGTGTGGCATTTTTATGTAAACCTCACATTTTGAAGCACAAGCCATGCTTACAACCATCACAAAGAACTGGATATCTCATTTTTGTCTATTCTTTTTTCCATCCATTACATCAACAAGATGTGCAACGTTATTACACCTTGCATATTGTGTCATGTTATTTTGTTTATTATTTTTTATATAGTCACCACAACTTATGCACTGGGTCAAGAATTTATGCTTTAACATTTTTTAAATAATTTATGCTTTACCAGAGCTTTCATCTTATAAATATTGTGCATTGTTGAAGATGTTGCAGTCTGATGAAAATACTTAGTAAAAAGAAAAATAATTTTAAAAAGAACAAAAATTAAGGTAATCAATACAGTACTTCAAATAAGTGTTTTAGTTAAATGTAATAAGGTATCCTAGTTCAGTGACTCTAGTTAAGGTATATAATATGATACAACAACCGTGGATTAACAGTGTCTTAGAAATCATATTAGCACAATGGAGCAGTACGGTGAAGCTTAAAAATTAAGATTTCCACTGAATTATAGGAGAAACATAGTCAGTTACACTGTAGACAGCAGCTGTACTTAAGGCTTAATATGTAGCCTTATTTCAAAAATCTAAATGCACAACCCAAACATTTAGCAGACAACAAAAAGTAATATGACCTTGAATTATTTTTTTTGTGTATTCCTCACAGCGATGTATGAAACAGTAACACTTCAGACTAGATTCCAAACTATCCAAAAATATTCAGATTGCTATAAAACACTATTTGTGATATCTCAGAAAAACAACTATGTAACCTGTTTATCACAAAAACAGGCATATTACTTACAGGTTGTTTGCTCCAGGTAAAATTACATATACAAGATTACACAAGTTACGTCCCTGTCCAAGTTAACTGCTGTAAGCAGTTTCCAAATATTTAAATTCACGGCACGTAGCTGCCAACTATTATGCAAAAAAGTGTTTAATATATTTCTTATCAATAATTGTTTCTTGTGAATGTTTCCTTGAGTTATACTGTATGTTAAATTCATATGCCTAGGACACTCAGCACTAGATGTCCCTCTGAAAATGTTTAATGACTAATCAGTAAGAGTGAGAATAAAGTTAGAATAGCTACAAAAGTATGCTCTTTAAAGTAACTTGGTAAGCTGTTCTGGCTAGAATCTCACTCAACAATTTACACAAAAGATGATCACAGTATTCTCTATGCAAAAAAACTAGAAAGAAGAGAAAAATGTACAGATGCTCCTCTAATGTAGGTGTCCATCTGAAAGTATACAATACCTAAGCAAGAATCCTGAAAATAATGCTAGAGCAGCTATAAATTATATATACTTTATGATAATTTAGTAAACATCCCTAGCCAGAATCTCACTCAAAGGTTTATATAAAAATAGGCACCATATTATTCTTGTATGCGCTGGACCAGAAAAACCTGTGTAAGTATCTTTTTGAAAGCATAAGCATAAAAGTAAGCGGGAATGCTGAGAATAATGTTGGTGTAAGTTCAATATACTTTAACTCAGTAAACAACACTTGCTTGAATCTTACTCACTGGTTTATAGAAAAATGGATACTATATTCTAGAGTTTGGAATACACACAACATAAGAGCAGCTGTGCCAGACAAATAAATGAACTATGGACTGAATCTTAAAACTTCTAAATGATTACTCACCTTGGGATTTTTCTTGTTTCACCAGTATACAAATCTCTTTCTTTTTATCATTGGGTTGACTCAACAATGTTTAAGAACTGCACCCATGTTAACCACAACCACCACCCTGTTGTCATTCTGCTGTTCGAAGATTTTACAGAAATCTATGTACATGCAGCACTTGCAACATCTTATAAAATATAGCTTTCTTTCCATCTCTCAACATGGTTTCCAAACTAGTCATGAACTGCCATCCCTCAATTTACTGAATGTTAATTTAACAATATAGGCAATACCATGGGTGTACTGCTATTAAACAAATCACAACACTTTAGAGCAACACTCATGGAACACCTATTGTCCTTCCATCTCCAAATATGGGATGAACTGACCAGTTTTTCCATAACCTTGCTAGCTGTTATGTCATTACTTTGTAAATACTGCTTCCATACATCATAGTCTACTTGTATATAAATCACACTTTTCATCTTTCAAACTGAACTGTTTTATCTATATATTAGTCGTAACACTAATTGGCTGTAACCTGCTCAGTCCCATCTTCCAAGCATTCTCCTCTCATCATAATGCTTTTTCTCAAGAGGTGTTTTCATGGATGTCTTTAGTGTCATTACTGCATGTGGAATGTCTCAATTCTTAAAGGAAAGATTCACCTTGGAACTAAAAATAAAAATCTATATTTTCACTCCATCTTTATTTCCTGAGCTATTTTAATACCTCAAAATTACTCTGACTGCTTCTTACAGAATTTAAATATGCTTTCTGCAAAATGGCTGCCAATGGAGCTTGACATATCAATGTGATCTTTGTTTTTGTTCTTCAGGCCTCTTTCCCATAATCCATTTCTAGTCAGTTTTATATGAGTCATGCTAGACATAAGGAAGTAGTTGTGTATTCCTATGCTGTTGACATATAATGGAATTAGTGACAGTTACTGTGATATTATATACCTTCTCTAACAGGACTGCTCCATTTATTTCTTGAATGGCCCTTGTTTGTGTGTGTCTCAGTGCTTGTTTTATAGCATACTAAGGAGTTATACACCTTCTACCAAAAATAGCTAAATTGCAGGTCTTGGTTCAAAGTATCTTTCTGTACTCCAAGATGAATTGACAGCCCCTCCCCCCACACTTTTCCCTTAGGTGTCAGTTTCATGTATAAGTGACAGCTGCTACTGGAAAGGAAAGATTTGAAAGCAATTCTGTTCCCCAGTGCCAGGAGTGGAAAGATTTTTATTTTCATTCATTCATAAGCAAAAAAGTACTTACAGTTAAAGTACTTCAGATTTCTCTTTCCTTATGTTTTAATGAAAGAGCACATAGCACATGTAAACTAAATTAAATATTAAATTTAGCTCTAAATCATGGTTGCTGTCAATTGTTACATTTCCTTTGTGGACTAGAAAATGTTCATTCACTCCACTTGTGTGAGGACTGATGCAAAGACAGTGGAAGATGTCGCTCCCCAGGGTTCTGTGCACCAGATATGCATCCTCTTCAGGAAGGATGTCACAAAAAAGTATTTAAGACCTTCTTATTGGTATACCTAGTTGATATGGTTGCCACCTGTCTCACTTCCTGTAGAGAAGTCCAGATTTGGGCAGTTTTGTCCTACTTTGGTAGGAGGGCATGAAATGGTAAATGTGTTGATACTTTACAAGAATTAGAAGAAATAATATTTTCTGTCTTTAATGTCACAGATATCTTTTATACTACATTTAAGTCATCTTAAAATGTAGTTTTATAAACAATAAAATTAAAATTTTAATACTTGGCATTTCAATACTATGATTTTGCTTAAGTAAATTTGTCAAAAGAGGTGACAACTGCCATTGAGCCATTGACTGATCTAATTGCTGTTTTGCTATGAAAGGCATAGCTACAGTGGAAAGAGTTGTGACTCAGTGTAAGTTCTCTAGCTCTCTGCAATAAAGACAGTGGAAAACAGTTTCACACCTGTCTCTTTTTTACAGCAGCTGCTGAGCTCCTAACATCAGTAGGACTAATTACCTGTATAAGATAGCCAGCAGTAACTAACAGGGTTAACTACGGATTTCCCCCTGTCTCTTTGGTATGTCATGCAGTTGTAATCAAATTCCTCTGCAAATAATGTGAGAAGTTAAGCTGAAAAAAAGTGAGTGGTCTTTCCCTTCCTTTGATTCTAAGGCAAGGAAGTGAAAGTTTTATAAAGTACAAGCTGGTTTCTGGTACCTACACAATACTGGAACCATACTGTAAGGAGAAAAACAACCTAAGAGTTAACTTAAACTGTAAGAGAAGGTGGAGTTTTCCTTTAACATCATGGCTGTCATCAGTTATCTTACTATATCAGAATAGGATATCATATCTTCTGCCACAAGCAATGTTGTTCCTGGGATACTTTTGAAAGAGCTCACAAACAGAAACTTTTAGGCATACATTATCTGGTCAGCTTTGATGAAAGTATTTGCATTAAGGAACTCATTATGGGTAAATAAATGCAATACACACACATGCATGCATACAGCCCTTTACAATGGGTGACTATTAGCATGGAGATTTAAACATCAGCTGATAATTCTCAGAGGTGTACTGAGAAATAAAGTGGATGAATACCATTCTGGCAATACATTTCTAGAATGAAGTAACATTTAGTAGAATAATCACAGCAATAGTGAAAATTAAACTTGCCTTTTTGTGGTTGTACAAGAACCTTAGAGGCCATCAAAATTACATTGAGAGGAGTGGGGATGAAACCCTACTACAAAATATGGCGTGTGTGTGGAGATTGAACTGCTTATATATGGAAGGGCTACGTTTGCATTTTTTCCCTTCTAAAAACATTTTTGGTCTTAAGTCAAGCAATGTAAATACATTCATTACTGCTGTCTCTATGATTAATGCAAAACACTCCATAATTTAAGGCAGCAGATCCTATCCAGTAAAATTCAGTGTTTTCCCTTTAAATCCAGCATGAAAATGGTACCGCTTATCTTGCATATTCCTTTTGATATACTTCATATAATAGACTATTTCATCGACTTTCACATTATCAAGACCACATTGTTGAAAATTTAAAATAACAAACTCTCACAAATTTGTATTTTCCCTCTGGGAAACTAACCACTTGGCCACCATAGTGAACTTTGCCCTTTTCTCTACTGTAGTGTGAGCTTAGAGTTGGTATATTTAAGTTAGGGGGATAGGGGACACGGGTCTATATTATGATATCACATGCTCAGAAGAGCAAACAGCACATAATCGACCCCATGTAAGCGAAAGCTTACAACGCTGAAACCTCAGAACTAAGATTTTTTTTTTCCAAGGGAAAAAAAATCACTGTTCCAAAAAAAAAAAAAAACTGTAAAGAATTACATAATGTGGGGGGCTTCGCCCCCCACACAAACCCCGACATAGGGGGCTGTGCCCCCCACACCCCCCTACTTAAATATACTAACTATGAAATCACACTACAGTGCTGAAAACGGCAAAGTAGTAAAAGCGGCCAAGCAAATTCTTTCCCAGGGAAAGAATTTGCTGAAAAGCCACTTCGCTATTTTGCCTTTTCATGCTTTTCAATTCAACAAAGACGCATTCGACAACCTGCATCTGTGATAGCGTAATAGGGAGCCAGGGACACAGCCCTCCACATGGAGGGTGTGTGGACAAAGCTTCCCAGTTTGGCGAGTTTCATTTTCTTACGTTTTTAATTGTTGGTGGCCAAGTGGTTAGTTTCCCGGAGGAAAAATACAATGTTCCAGGAGTTCGTTATTTTAAACTTTCAAAAATGTGGTCTCAATCATGTGAAAGTCAAATAAATGGTCAGTCGACTATATGAAGTAGATACATTCCTTGATACCTTATAACAGAGGAGTCTCCAGATGTCCACCATCACAGTAACTGCAGTATTTAACTTAGAATCTCATAAGACAAAGCATCTTTAATGCTATCCATTAAACCAATATAGGCTCCAGACATGCAAGTAAACTGATTCAATTCTGTATGACTTGCACTTGTTTTTTTCTCACCCCTTGCACTATGCACACCATTTTTCCCTAACATCTCTACTCAACATCCTGTCTCCTACCTGCCAGTATTGCAAAACATCCCCAGTTTCTTTCTAGGTCACCACTTCAAAAACAATTGCCAAGGTGCTCCCCTTTAAGTTGCACTATTCCAGCACTACAACCACCCATACACCCTTCCTCTGCATTAGACAGACATAACCCAAACAATCCGCTTGCACATAGTCCTTCAACCTTCGACCAAGAAATTGGAAAGAATTCCGACAGTTAGGAGAAATTAGAAGAATCCTTTCTATGAGTCTATCTTTCTCTAAGCTGAAAGACAACACACTTCCTTTTAGATGATACTGCCCCTGCCTGTCATCAGTTTCTGCACACACTTCAAGATGAACTAACTTTTCATTTATATTATTGTGCACAGGCATTAACCTGGTTGTGCCATTCAACCAAAAGTGCCTCTCCAGATAAGCACTAGAGAGAATCAATCTTTTTAATAACCGAGCCTTACGTTGTAGGTGTATCAGAGATACGCACATAAATTTTTATATGGTTTCTATATTTTATTTGTTATTGTTTCTTAATTATGGCTGCGTTTTATGAAAGGCATAAGAGAAGGTGGCCAATAATGTTTATGTTATCAAAACGATTTAATCAAGACCATTTGGTTGAATTTCACACTGTAAGAAATTCCCACTGTAGAAATGCATTTTCTGTAGTATTTGACTAGCGTTAGCACCGGGGTCTGTCCATACCTCTAAACTGCACAGATTTTCTCAGAATGTCCATATTTGTGCCCCATATTTTGGTCCATTTTTCATAAAATTGTGGTTTTCTGGCAAATCATTAAAAACTGACATTAGAAAATACTGGCAGACATTTGAGTTTCAGAATTCATACTCTTCAGAAAATTCATGCCAATGCAAAATCTGTTATTTTATCAACTGTCTATATTTGTAAGAGCAATATTTTAAAATTCTCTCTTTTTTTGGGCCTATGTCCCCCTTTTATTTTTGGCTTTGTCCAGATTTCTTGCTATAAGAGTTTGAGAGGTATGGGTTCGATTTAATCAGACCCCAGTGCTAACTCTAGCTGTTAGATTTATGACTAAGAAATGAAGTTCCCACCATTAAGGTGGTGGTGTAAAAGTATACAAAATTATGATTTTATTTGTAGCCTGAGCATTTTCAAACATTTGTTTTACTGAACTTACCTTTGATGTTTGTGTTTTTCAGGTAAGTAGATGTGAGGAATGCAGTTGCCCATTAAGTGAGCTACACATGCTTGTGACTGGTTAAAAGGGAGTGTGTTGAGGGGTCTTGAGTGTGTGTTTTATGTTCAGTTTTGGGCAGGGTTTACTTGATTAGAGGTTCCATTTGTCACTGTCATCTGCAGTGGAGTAGTTCTCTTAGGTATGTCTAGTTCAGTTTGTACAGCAGGGATTATTTAAATATATGGATGGCAGGTTATTAAATCACAGGTTTTAGTGTTGCACCTGATAGTAGGTGATTTAAGTTTTAGGCTGAATGGGTAGTTTTCTTACTGTTACTTCATTCCTGTAGTGCCATTTTATCTATGGCGGGTAAGAGTTTGCAACCAGATGGCTGGAGGACCAGATGACTTCTAGAATGAAGATTGTGGTTGGAAAAGGGTGAAGTGGAAAATAAAGCATTTAAGATGGCTGCGTTTAACATATTAGTGTGATTTTTTTTTTTCACTTTTAGGAGAATTTCTGTTTGTTTTTAAAATATTTTTGCATTCTGCTCTGGTATTTAATCTGTCTGGTAGGAAAGGAACTGTATAGAACTTTGAACTGTCATGTTGTAACTATATGTAATTTTAAAGCATGTTTCTTCAAAAAGGTCGGTCTAATCTAGCTACATCCAAGCAGTTAGTTTTTTTAATGAATGCTTCACCTATTTTTAAATCCCTCTGTTAGCAGTCTGTTATATGGATGTTGAAGAAAATGCCAGATTAAGTTCAGACAAAACTATTGATTTATTGTGTCTATTCATTTTAGGCTACAGGACAGAGATCTGTGCACAGTTGACTTGTCCATCCCCACTAATCATCATCAGTATCACAGTGGTTTTCTTTCCATGCTTTCTGTACTGTTTGATAATGCTTCAGTTCAAAGTAAAGAAAAGAAAGGAAAAGATCGTACCAGTACGTAACATTTACACATCAATAAATTAAATCACTAACAAACCTAAGTGAAGACAAAAACAAGACAAAGTACTCTTATGGCAACCAGTTGTGTCATTTTCTGTTTTAAGGTATTTGTGGACTTCAGCATTTAAAACTGAAACTGTTCTAAACTTTAGAAGGACTCTATAGAATATACTGGGGGATAGGAGGGAGAATGACAGAATGACCATGAGCATCCATCACTGTGACTCATTATATGTCTGCCATGGTCATCAGTGCATTTATATTCCAGCAAACAGGAGTGCAAATGCTTTCTTGTGCATACTAGAATATCAATAAATTGTCTTCCAACAGATAAAATGATGGTAGCTGCTGTTAGGACTGTCAGCTGTATCACAAACATATATTAATGGAGAGAGGAAATGATAATTAGTTGACATTATTTTTTGTACTCAAAGCATAGTATAGTTCCTGTTTTGTTTTTCTCCCTTTCAGTTTGAAAATGAAATTAAATGGCAAATGCTATGTGACTTAAAATAAAAAAATCAAACAAAGGGTACATGCCCTCTAGGTAAGGACATCCTCTAATACTTTTATGTTTCATGTTTTTTATGTTTTTCTTTTTACTGGACAGTATTCTGTTTCAGAAGACACCAAATAGACAGGGATCTTGTTAGGCTCTTTTTTTCCTTACTACATCTGTCACAGCTGTTGTGCTAATCCATTCATTTTGTCACAAGCTGGAATGCTGTGATTCCTTCATCTCGACAAAACTGATCTTGTCAAAGCCCAGAGTTCTGACAGCTGATACCATTCCTTGTAAACTGCAAGAAAGTTAGTAAAGCAGTTATCATCAAGCAATTCTGTACTCTCAATAGAGATAGATGATCCCCTCTCAATTACTATATCAAAGTCAGAAATGGTTTGCCCTCTTGTTTTTTTGGATGCACTGGTCTATGAAATAGGCCCTGAGAAAAGAATAGAAAGCACTGTTGAGTCTAACAGTTAATGTTAAGCATTCTGAAGCACTGCATAGAGGAGTTTTGTTCTACCCCAAACTCCATTGACTACTTAGAATTTTTATTCGGCTTAATTTCCTGTTGAAGTGGAAAACAAATGTATTCATGCTACTTTTAAAATCTTCCATAAAGATTAGCAAACACTTTATAAAAAGCAGATAAGGTTAATGTTGCCATCAGCAGTGCAAATCCTCTGACTGGCAGGTTTGTCTCAGACTACAGGGGGAGGGGATTGTATAGCTATTTTGTTTGGTCACAGTCTTCTACTAAAAGGCTATTTATAAGCTTACAAGAATAGGGTTTATACATTTCTGCACCACCCTCACCAAATGCACGCCTCACAATTGTATGACTCAAGGTTTATGTCAAGATACCAGGATAAAAGCAACCACTTCTCAGAGACCTTAAACTATGGCTCCATTGTGTTTCATTTTTATTGTCTTCCTGAGAAATCTCTTTACATCTATTTATGCTGCACAGGCAGCCAGGACAAGCACAGATCAAGCACAAGATAGCGTGTCTGCCTGTGTGGTCATCTTTCAATTTCTGTGCTACAGCTCAAGTTTTCACTGCAGAGCTCTTCTGACCCATGTTACTACCAAGGAACAAAGGAAGGGAGGTTAACTGACTTGTTCAAGGTTCTGCTGATAAACCTGTTCTTCCTAAATAAGCAGTAGTTAGAAATGCATTTTATATTCATTGTTACACAGTGCTCTCTATCCAGATTATCACTGATAAAATAACATCTCCTTAGCTACCTTATATGGGAATTTGGTATATTAGTCTAAGCTCATCTGTATACAGTGCACACATATGCTCATTTGTAGCTGTAATTCAGACGAATGCGACATGAGAATGCATAATAAACAGGTTAACAAGTATACAATTAAAAAATATATCACACAATCAAAATATGTAATGTGCAACAAATAAGTTGTGAGCATTATGGCTCTGCTGACCCAGCTAACTTGGGTTCAGCCGGTGACCCAAGCATGGAAGATGTCAGCCATGAAGGAAATAGAATGACAAGACACAGTTTATCTTGATCAAACGAGGGACAAGATCATGCATGTAGGTATGGAAACTCCGTCTACAATCCCAGGGGACACCAAAGACAGCCACAACTGTCTGCTTTCAGGGATTAGCATCACTTACAAAAGCAGTTTACATGCCCTCACACCACCTAATTGCATGCCCACTCAATAGCACTTAGGGCATGCAGAGGGGAACAGTCAGTTGGGAGACAAGGAAAAAAAATCTATTGATGGCTGGTGTGTGGTCATCCAGTACAATCAGAGTTGTGGTGACTGGCCAGGAGACTGGCAGATGCAGATACCCCAACAATATTAATACTTCAACATATTCTTTACTTTTCATATCATTTTTAACCCCTCCAACCCCTTATGGCAATAAAACCCTATCCAAAGAACTAAATTCATTCCTTTCCAACTCATAGCACCAGAAGCTATTGAGGAAGAAACAAAAGGGGAATTTTATGATGTGCACAAATCCACCCCCCCCCGCTGTTTGCCAAAACACAACATAATTGCCCGCAATGCCTAATCAGAGCCACTGCATGCTTCCACATACCCAGTGCATGCAGATGAATACTTGCACTTTCACTGACAGATTTAGATTTCTTAAGTCTCTACATACTAAAACTGCTACCTCATAAGAAATGTTTATATCTCCATTTGTATTACTTTGCATTAGAAATATTTTATGACCATTCGATTCTCAGTTAGAGCGTCTTCTGTGTGGCGACATGCGTGAATGGGCATTCCTTCATTGAAGGTTGTGCGTTAGGCCTGGCAAGCCAGCACGTAAAACTCTACTGCCAATCATTAGCAGACCGGAGTTCCGCTGTGGCGACCCCTAACCGGGAAAAAGCCGAAAGACACAAACAAACAAAAGACAGGTATTATAACAAAACTGGCTTACAGCAATACCAAACAGCAGTATACTTCCAGTACAGCAAAGAAATGAGCAAATGTTTCCCGTTTTTCTTTTGCTATAAACCCACGTTTCAAGACAAGGGTTTTGAAACAGAAAAGCTAGACATAGTTATCTCAAACCTGTGCTACACCATAAGTGAATTACTGCATGGCAATCTCCCACAATTAATTAATATTTTGACTATACACTATCCATTTTTAAAACCAGTTTCACCAACAGCAGTAGCATTTCAGCTAACAGTTATGTGAACAGCCCCTAATTTGGGAGTCAAACCCCAGGTCTCCAGCCTACCATGCTGGTGTCATTGCTGCTGGAACAGCAGCAGCCTCTTGAAGACCAAATTGGGTCAAGACATTTCTAAAGTGACTTTGTCCAGCTGGATGATGCATGGGATGTAGAACGTACATGTGGTTAAACCAAGTAGCTGCAGCACAGATCACATCTATAGGTACTCTATCAAGGTAAGCAGTTCTAGGAGCCACCAAGTAAGCCTTGGGCTTGTACAGTAATGCTAATCCCATCTCCTTATAAACAAAGGAGATGCAGTTCGAGATTACCTGGAAAAGTCACTTTAGAAACTGCTTGACCCAATTTGGCCTTCAAGAAGGAAAAAAAACATTGGTTTTCTAATGTCTTTGTTGTGATACAAATAAAATCTGAGTTATCTATGAACATCTATTAGAATTAAAGTATATCACCATTTTGCTGGAAAAATTTGGAAAGAAAATTGATAAAAGCAAATATTAACCAGATGATTAACCTGAAGCCACCTTAGGAAGAAATGAGGACTATTTTGCAAAGGATACCTTATCCTTATGACAGGCCAGTTAAGATTGTCTGCAGGATAATACTTGAAATCAGAGATTCTTCTAGCTGAGGTAACTGCTACTAGAAAAATGTTTTTTCAAGAAAGGAATTTTAAAAGTTCTGCTTTACATGCCAGTTCAAAGGGTGACCCTAGTTAAGGCTTGAAGGATGACAGCCATGTCGGATGGAGAAACTGGATCCCTATCTGCTAAGCGGGACAGAACAAAGTAACATAGATCAAGCATTATGGTAAATACATAACTTTCATTTATATAGCATCCTACATATCACATGATCACTGAACACCAATCAGATGAAAAGAACATGCTTTTTAAAAAAAAGTTTACAACTATTCAACATCAATGCAATAAACCAGGAAATAAAACTCAATAATAAAATACATTAATATAATTAAAGTTTAGATGCTCTATTTTCAAAATGTGTGTGTGTTTTTCTTCTGCTCTCTGTCCATAAATGTGTTTTAAACTGAGAGATCCTAGTTTCTGTTTTCTAACAGTTTTTCTATCTTTCCAAAAATAGGCTTACAATGAGATACACAGAATGGATGGGAAGGAAAGAACAAATATGAGTGGAACATGTAATGTTGTTGTTGTGTCTTTCGGCTTTTCCCGGTTAGGGGTCGCCACAGCGGAACTCCGGTCTGCTAATGACTGGCAGGAGATTTTTACGTGCTGAGTTGCCAGCCCTGACACACAACCTTCAACCAAGGTACGCCCATTCACACGTCTCCACACAGAAGATGCTTTAGCTGAGAATCGAACAGGACAATGTCTTACTGTGAGTCGACAATGCTACCGCAGCACCACCACCACAGTTCAACATAAAATGCTAAGAATACAGAGATGTTTTATGGATCTACAGCTGTGGAATGAGCTCAGTCATTTTGACTGAGTTCAAAAGAGGTGTGTGGGGGGGGGGTCATGCATGGCTTCAACAAGTTAAAATATGACCAAAAAAAAAGGCTTGTTCTTACTAGCTTACAAAAGGTTGAGGGGAAGATTTTATACAAGTCTTTAAGGTTTTTAACAATTCATATTACATTGAGTTCCTTGGTAAGACAAAGGAAGCAAGAGAGATCTGACAAATGTTTCCACAAACTTAATGCATAGCAGAAATTAGTATAACAAAGAGCACAGCTGTTACGTTTACAAAATAATTGTTAGGCTAATTAAGACTCACTCAACTAGTAACATGTTCTGCAATGAAATCTCAAAGGCCTCCCCCTTTGTCCCTTGTTTTGGGCCAAGGATCACGGCACACCTACCCACTCTCAATCAAAAGTTAAAGCCAACCCACTTGGTCACATGTGACAGGGTAAAAGGTCCTCACTCACTTTTATAAAAAAAAAAAAAAAAAAAAATGCTGCCATCCACTTAGAAGCTTTACAGTACGTTATTTTGGTTCATCTGCAATGTTGCATAACACAAAGTTACACATTTGGTAGTAGGTACATTTCATTCATAGATGTTTACAATGTGATGCATATGCTGTTATTAACAATGACCAGCTGATAGTTCAGCTTCAGGTTAATTAGTCTGAATCAGAACATTCCAAGGAGCTCACTTCAAAGCCCAAGGAACAACTGAGGCAAGCAGGTACACCTCAAGGCCCATTCATTCTGCCAAAATGAGCTTCCATCAAGAAGACAAGAAAACTTCCTAGTTTCAGTCACCAGTATGTGGTTCACAGTGTGGCACCCTGGACCAATCTACATTAAAGATTCATGAAAATTCCTTAGGACATCCTTAATGAATCCCCTAACCAAAAGCCATACATCAGCTATCATTTATAACTGCAGGAAGCCTTGGTCAAGTCAGCTCCTATGGCCAACTAAACTACTTCTAGCCATAGCACTATACATGAGAAGGAAACAGAGGTTGGCTGGCATGGGACTTTGTGAGGATTATGCCATTGTCAGGGCAGTTCATCTGTCCTGATGAGTCAAAAGGAAAGTTAAAAGTCAAGTTGAGAAAGTGAGACAGAGCACAGGAGTTAAAGGTCAGTCTCAGACTATAAAATTAGTAAGAAATATTATATATAGTAACAGCTGCATAACTTAAAAGCTTTGATGATCTTTTCAATATTAGTGTTCAAACTTAGTGACTCATTACTTCACATTATCAACACACCAATTCTGATATTTGTACAACAGGTGGGGGGGGGGGGTCAGCCAATGCCACTCAGGTAATTACCTGGATAATATACGACCTCCTCTTTGGAGAATCAGATCTATGTACAGGTTAAAAGACAGTCTGTGAGTTACTCAAAGTCTGACTGCAGAATAAAGAATTTTACACGTGGGCCAATGCATGAACCACAGATTTATAACAATGCTTATCAAGTACATTATGCGGCTAGATCCAGCCCTATCGTTTATTAGAAAGATTAAACTCATACTAGTTTCAAGTAACCTATGCTGGTCTTTCAAGAGATGATAAAAATACCCTGCTAGTATTATAGTTTATCAGTAACTTGCATCTATTCCAATTCACTCACACACACACACACACACACACACACACACACACGATCTGCCCTACATAAAAACATTGAAATTGTAGGATACTAAAGTCTTCTTTTTACTTTAGTAACTACTTTACTAAAATATGCAGTGAAGAAATCTCCACCTAGCAGGGAAAATCAGGTAGCCTTCTCATAACAAATATATATCTTCTAAATATTCACAACACATCACAACATGCTTAAGTGATGCCTGAATTAATTAGTTTATCCAGGTGACTTCTAAGGGAAAGCGGTTTTGGTATTTATTTTATAATATGAAAACTAATATATACATCATACAAGAAACTCATATGTTTATCTCACAATTTGGTGAGAATGTGTGAGTGTATATATATATATATATATATATATATATATATATGTGTGTGTGTGTGTGTGTGTGTGTGTACATATATATATATATATATATATATATATATATATATATATATATATATATATATATATATATATATATATATATATATATATATATATATATATAGATATATATATATATATAGAGTTATAGATAATATGTCTGCTCCAGAACCAGCCTACATTTATGGTTATGGTCTAAGCACAGTGCTCATACAGAACAAACTTTTTAGGAACTTCTTTTAGATTTATTTATTTATTTATTGACATTTGTTAACTGGGTTTGTCCAACTGGGCTTGTGGCCCATTTTCAGTGGAGACCCGAGGAGAAAAGCTCCAGTAATACATTTTAAAACAGGTACAATTTTAAACAATATTGATATAATAGCAAAACGATTCACATATGTTGGGTTACATACATAAGGTTAAAATTGCATTAAAAAGAAGCTAAGTAACAATTTTACATTGATATAATTCAATAGGTCAACAATAAACATTTTTTGTTTGTATAACATTGTGCAAATGCATAGTAGACACATTGGACAGAGAGGTGTAATGAGGTACTAAGTATGGTCCTTTTGAGGTTACATAAAGGGAAGGAAGACTAGGTAGGGTCATGGCAAGGGCAGGTTCTGGAATTGAAAAAACAAGCTTTTAGTTCATTTTTAAAGTGTGAGGTGTTGGAGATTGAACGTAAGTCAAGGGGAAGTTTGTTCCAAGCATGGGCAAGGGAGTGTTTGTAGAGTAGTTTGCCTACTGACCTTTTTGGGTGGTAGATATCAAGTAATTGTTGGTTAGAGGTACAGAGGGTCCTGGATGGGATGTAGATGGAGACTAAGGAAGACAGAGATGGACAGAAGGAGGAATTATAAAGAATAGAGTGTAGCACATGAAATTGATAAGATAGCAGAAACTGGGGAAGTTTAAGCCATTGAAGAGAGTTTAAAGAAATGCAGTGGTGTGAGTTGTATGGGGAGTTAGTAATGAATCTGGCTATTTTATGGTAGGTCTGTTGCAGTTTGTTTAGAGTGGAGGCCTGGATATTGGTAAGAACTGGGGCGGCATATAAGAAAGAGGGGAGGAGGGGTGCCTGGCCCAGGGTAAGTCTAGATTCAGGGGTTAGGAATTTTTTGTTCCGATATAACAGACCTAGTTTCTGTTTTTTTTTTTTTTTATACATTGAAGTATGTGCAGGTTGAACTTGAGTTCGTCACTGATAATGACCCCTAAGAGTTTTGTGTGGGTGTGAGGTTGGATGTTTGTATTGTTAGAAGATGTAATAAAAAAGGAGGTTTTGTGATGAGAAAGAGAATGGGGAAGGAAAAGTAGGAGTTTGGTCTTTTTGGAATTTAGGATCAATAGGTTGTGAGAGAGCCATTGTTCAATTGATAGTAGGGCCTGTTGGGTCAGGGAGTGTATTTCAGGAATTTTATTTGAGATGGATATAAGTGTGGAGTCGTCGGCATACTGAATAAGGGAGGATTCTTTGTATGAGGTGTAAAGATCATTGGTGAAGATGTTAAACAAAAGGGGTCCCAAGACGGAGCCTTGGGGAACACCAGTGGAGATGGGAAGGAAAGGTGAGGAGGATGAGAACCATTTGACAGATTGTTCCCTGCCAGATAGGTAACTATTAAACCAGGCAAGTGAGGAGGGGGATGGGTGGAGATTTGCGAGTTTGGATAGTAGTAGAGGATGAGAGACAGTATCGAAGGCTTTGGAGAGATCTTGGTAGAGACAGGAAATGAGTTTATTGTTGTCTAGGGCCTCTGCAATGATATGAATGAAGGAGAGGAGGGCAGTGGTGGTGCTGTGGTGAGGACGAAATACATGTTGGGTAGGGGTAAGTAAGTGGTGTGTGAGGAGGTGATTGAGAAGCTGTGAGTGAATACATTTTTCTAATATCTTGGAGAGGGGGGACAGAATGGCAATGAGTCGGTAGTTTGAGGGGTCAGTGGAGTTTCCACCTTTATGAAAAGGGATAGTAAAGAAAGATTTCCAAAGGGTGGGGACAGTTGATTCCAGAATAGATCGATTAATTAGTATAGATACAGGATAGGCAATTGAGTCAGCAGCAAGATTGAGGAATGTAGGAGATAGATTGTCAGTGGAAGGAAAGCAAGGTTTTAGCTTGAGTAGTAGAGATTTGATGTAAGTAATGTGAACTGGCTCAAAATAAAAAGTTGTGTTAGTGGGACTTGGAGAGGTGGGTGTCAAAGTAGAGTTTGGTTTAGAGGTTACCAGATTTTGGATGGAAGAGAAGTGTTTATTCAGGAGGGCAGCTGTTTCCTGAGAGGAAGAGTTAGGGTATGGGGAGGGATTACAGGGCTTTCCAGGATAGAGGATGTTGTTGAGAGTTGACCAAAATTTTCGAGGATTGGATTTGTTGTTAAGCTGAGCAGAGCTATAGTATAACTTTTTGTCATTAGTTGTATGTTTTTTTGCAAGATTCCTCAGTTGCCTGCATTTTTGAAGAAAAGGTGGTTGTTTAGTTTTAGTCCAGGTTTTCCAAGCATGATCTCTTTGTTTCATAAGGGACCTAGCCTCTTTGGAGAGCCAGGGAGTATGGTTTGATTTTACTCTGATCTTCCTAGAGGGAGCTAAGGAGTTTAGAGTATTCATGAAGATGCTATTGAAAGTGCTTACAGCATCGTTTAGGGGGATGTGTTTTAGGATGGACCAATCTATGTTGTGGAGAATGGAGTTAAATTGGGATGAATTGAAAGTCGATAGTTTTTGACAGTCTTTGATAAGGTGGGGTTTAGGAATATGGGAGTAGTGTCTTAAGATGGTGGTAGGGAGATGATCACTGAGCGAGTCAGGTAAGGTGGTGGGATTGTGGTATTGGTGGGGGGAATTGGTAAGGATCCAGTCTATGATGGTGCTGGAAGTGGAATTTTTATGGAAGCGAGTGGGAGATGTTATAAGTTGGTGGAAGCCGTGTAGGTGGATACAGAGTTGGGGGGAGTCAGTTGTGAGTTTGGACCAATCAATGTTGACATCACCAAAGATAAGTGTCTCATATGGTATGCTGTGGGAGAACCAGGATAGGATGTTTTCAAGAATGGGCAGATTGTTACCAGGAGGAAGGTAGATAGAGGCAATTGCAAGTTTTTGTGGGGGTTCAGATGGCAGTTAAGGATGATGATTTCAGCTGGGAAAAAGTCAGGAATTGGGGAAGGGTATGGTGAGAGGTTAAGAATGCTTCAGTAGAGGATGGGCACACCACCACCTTTTTTTACAGGTCTATCAGATCAGAAGATATTATAACCTGGTGGGAGTATTTCACTATTTGAGATTTGTGGCTTGAGCCAGGTTTCAGATAGGGAGAGGATGTGATGGGGTATTGAGAGCTGTCCATGAGTGCAGCTCAGGGACTTTATCTGCTAGACTCTGAATATTCAGTGAGTAAATAGTTAAGTATTTGGATGGAGATGATTGTTGTGACTGAGGTTGGTGACTGTTAAAGGAGTAAGATGGGGGCAGTATAGAGGTAGTTTTGGGGAGAGAAGAGGGGCCAGGGTTGGGATGGATATCTCCAGAACAAAGTAGGTTTTTAGTGAGGAGAGAGTGTGTAGTAGATGCTAGATGGAGTTTGTATAGTTTTGACTTAGCTTTGTGGGGAGGTTTTAAAAACCTGTATTATGGATAGTTTATATAGACTTCAGGTAGAGGTAGTAAAGAGATTAGGGGAGATAGTAAAAGAAGAAGTAGTTGTATATTTGTTGTATGAGTGAGAAGTTGGTGAACATAGGAGTGGGTCAGCGAGATTGGAGTGGTAAGAGGTGGAGATATAGAGAGAATAAGGAGTAATGCAGAGGATACTAGAAAATAATACATGTTGGAATAAAATATGGTCAGATAAAATAGGTAGAGAGACAGTGGTACAGAGGAAGTGGTGTTGACAGGATTTACAGATTAGTAAAGTGATTGTGGCAACAGGCAGGAAGTGGAATTGTAGTGGCTAGTGGGACAGGAAGAGGAGGGATAGTTAGGTATAAAGGTAATTGTAATGGGGGTGGGTGGGAATGGGGGTAGGGTGAGGGAGCGAAGTGAGCCCGAGCGTAGCGAGGGTGAACGGAGCGAGGCTATCACCCTGATCAAGATGAAGTCATAGAAACAATCAGAAAAAGATAGTGAAAAACTAGCTTGAGAGATCTTGTGCACTTCCAAAAAAATCACAATTTTATTCTGGCTGGGGGGATTCAGAGCTTACCTGTATGTTCACTCTATGATAAACAGGGGACTTCTATGCAGTATAGCAAAGAAACATCCAAGAATTTTGTTGACTTTCTGGATGCTTCAAGACCTTCTACATGCTAAATGTAACTAACAGGTAATAATTTTAACTTTAGCTCTTCCACACATGGATCCTGGTTGAGAATACTTTTTTTTTATTCTTTCCAGTTCCTTTTAAAGATGTTAATGCTTTGTATAACACAGAAATGAGATCATTCACTTATCGCTCTTTAATCCAACTCCAAACAACCTTTTTACTAAAAACTATGACTGATATGAGCAGGAGACAGAATCCATAGCTACTTAGAGAGAATAAACTAATTAATCAGGTTATATTTTTCAGAAATTCAAGAAAATAGTATTTCATGTGATAGTAGGTGGGTATACTTAAATCCATGATAAAACAGTCTTACCAGGAATGCATCACATGCAAAATAAAGTACAAGTGAGGAAAAAAGACGACTGTGGAACAGTATGTTTCCTAACCTGGTGATGATCTTCATGATGGTTTAAACACAGAGAAGACAAATTAAAAAATGTACAATATCAGCTCAAATCATTACATCCAATAAACCAGTCACCTTCTAAATGGAAAGTATGCAGCAGTCATACCCTCAAAATGTCTGGCCAGTCAGCTTAAATCAAGTCATGGCCCAAATATTTGTTTTTTTCTATATTTGTTAACTGGGGTACAGCACTGATCACTAGGGGATCACATAGTTAAGGAACAGAGGCTAAGAGAATCACACCCCAGACCACTGTCCACAGGAAACAATTTGCTAAAGCATCATCTGAAAATAATGGCAACCTCATTATATAACAGCAAGCTATACTTTCAGCATTTCTTGATGCATATGATGAAATCAAGAATGCTAACACCATTCATTGAAAAGGACATGGAAACTTTTAAACTGTCTTCACTCTGAATGTTTTACCAGCTCATTAACATATTAACCATAGGAATAGCTCTCCTAGTCATAAAGATTGCAAAGCATCATATCCATATGGCTCTCATCCATCTTAGTGACCCTTAAATGTTGCTTTTTCCAATTTTTTTAAAACTGTACATTCAAATAAAAATAATTCTTAAACCAGCCAAAATGTATTCTCAAACCTAACTCAAAGCCTCCTCTAATTAAAAACTATCATCCTACACCATTAATACATTTAGATATTAAAATATGGCTTACCATTTTAGCTAAACGATTTTGCTTAATAGCACATCAAGTCATATCAAAGTTTCAATGTGGATTCAAGGAATCTAGGCAGACCCAGTATAATAACATTAGGCTAGGAATCAATCCATAACATAAACACTGGTAATCAACATGTAGTTTTCACTCTGGAAGTAAGGAAAGATTATAAACAAGTGCACGTTCCTTTCCTCTTTACAGTTTTGAAAAAATGAAGAAAAAACCTTCTCAGATAGCTATAGTGTTATATGTCTGTACTTTCACATGCCTTGCCATTAATGGCAGGTTATCAGGCTCTATAAATCTTTCAACAAGAACCCAGCAGGTATGCTCCTTGTCACCATATCTGTGTGTGTTATCATTGGAACTGTTCTTCCAAAAATACTCCAGGATCTCAAACAAATGAGAATGAAATTATATAATGCTTGTAGTACAATCTCTTGGTGCTGCAATCATTGAACATTTACATAATCTATGAGAAAACTATTCCCTGATTACTATAAATTATTACTGATTACAGTAAAGTATCAATTGTAAATTAAATGTTGCCAATTCAATGTTGTTAACCCTTAAGACATTAACAATAATGGACGGACACACACACACACACTGGGTAGAATATAAATAAGTTGTTAAATGAGCTTAAACATCTAGGAATAAAATTCAGCTTTGATATTTACCCTTTGTCCAAATGAACTTTAACTCCAAATAAAATCAAAACAGGCTTGGGGATTTGATATAAACTTATATTTGATCTTCTTGTTAAATCATATTTAATTACAAAGAACAGATTTGCTAGAAATATCTACTTCTACAATAATTCAGTGTCACGTCCTTCATCAGATCTTTTCAGAGTTGCAATCAGAATTCCATTTAAAGTTCTCTGGAATAGTGGCAATCAAATCACATTAAATAATTTAGCAAATCGGAAGCATAACTGCAGCTAAAATAATAAAACTGTCATTTTTTGCACTATTTCAAGAACAGTCAAACTAAATAACACCTTGGATCTCTAAGGAGAAACCTCTAGCAAAATCTCTCTTTTGGATAACAATGATCAGACCATGTTAAATAGTTTAGGTATTTCAGTCAGTTGAAATCCTTCAATTAACAAGATACCTTGGGTATTGCTCAAAAGGGTTCCTATTAGATGACTGAAGATGCATTCTTTCGAATGCGTCTTGGTCGAACTTGAAAAGACGAAAAGGCAAAATGACGAAGTGGCATATAAGCGAAATCGCTTGGCCGCGTCCGTTACTTTGCCATTTTGGTCACTGTTCACTGTAGTGCAATCTCAGAGATGGTATATTTAAGTAGGGTGTGTGTGTGAGGAATAGCCCCCCGCCACTTTATGTTATGTTTTAAGTGTGTTTTTTTTTTTTTTTTTTTAGAACAGCAATTTTTTTCCTTGGAAAAAAAAAATCGCTGTTCTAAGCGTTCAAGTTTTTTTTGCTTACATGGGGTTGATAAATCATCATTCGCTTTCCTAAGCATTCGATGATTTAATATAAACCCGCTTAAAACTTCCCTATTACATCAAGTTATAAATACTTGCTACTCATAAATTTAGAAAGTGGATTTTCTAATGAATTTCTACTGCAACAACCACTGTTTTGTAACATTCATATTTATAAAGAACTTCTATACCTTCACAAATTCAAAGAGCATTGTTGCTTTGTACTGCATAACATAATGTAATTTTAAATGATGAAATGAGGAACTGCTATTATTTAAAGTGCCAGTCCACAGTTAAACCGAATTAGAACATCAGTCTCCAAATTTTCTCCAATCAAGTCAGATAATAATAAATGCAAAATTGCCTCATCATGGCTGAGTTAACCAAAAAAATAAACATTTCCTTTGATAACTTGCTTGTGAATTCAACACATTGCTTAGACACTATATCCTACATTCTTGACAATCATGACTGAGTCATTAACAACTCTGAGTTGTAGAGAGTCGCATCTCTAGCAGACTATACCAGTCCTTATATTCTACTACAATTTCTGAGAAATCAAGTCAAAATGTGTACGATAACCAAATTTAAACATCTGTTTATCATGCACATTCTAACAAATGTAAACATCACATAAAATATCTCAGTAACTCAATTAAACCTAAAATGCCTTTTTGCATACTTCCGGTTCATACCCATACTTCCTGACATGATTAAAGGGCAGTTCCCTGTGCTTTCTCCTATTAACCTGGTGCACTTTGGCATTCTGAGGCAGTGTAGCAACTGCCTCATGTACACAGACAACCCTCTCCTCTTACCTGCCAACACTCAGAGTTGTGAGAGATGCACTTATATCACCAAATTGGAAGCTATGCACTCTCCAGCCAAGACCTGACTAGCTGGTCAAGAGGAGAAGGTCAACACTGGTACCACACCACATGGAACACACAGCCCTCCAGAACACCCACTATCACAGCTCTCACATAAAAACCCAAGCCACACACCACCTTTGCAAAGGCTCTCAATAGAAATTTACCCAAACAGCAGAGACCTCCAAGACAGAAACGCACTCGGCCCCCACAACACAGCACAAACCACAGGACACATAGCTCACCTCCACAGTGTGTCCCTCAAGCTAAGCCCCTAAGGCTAAACACCTTGCCCAATACACTAATCAAAGGTGACTAAATAGTGAGGCACACAGATGTCCCACTCACTAGGTTGAATAAGGAGAAGGTAACAGTCAGCTGTCCATCAGGTGCAAGAATCCAACACATAACACATGCACTCAAGTCACTCCACAAGTATGACTCTGTCATTGTCCATGTGGGTGTGAATGACCTATGACGCACCTCCCTGGACTACACGAAAAGAGACATAGTGGAGCTCTCGGATTATGTGACCCAAGCAAGTATGACACTAGCCCTGAGTAGTATCCTACCGTCACCCAGAATGCTACCGCAGTACAAACAAAAAATGATTGACTTCAACAATTGGCTTAGTTTCTGGTGTCATTCTAAGGTAATCCAGTATCTGTCTGCTTGGGATGACATGACTGACAGACCTTGATGCTTTGCCAGAGATGGCCTGCATCTGTCACATCTGGGTTTCCGGGTACTGGCTAAGGCTCTTGCCACCCCTATAATGCCTTTTTTAAGAGGTGTTCCAAAGACCAAGTTACCACCGTAACAGCTATAAATAAATGCAATCTGAGGGTCATACTGCTCAATACTAGAAGTCTAAATCTCCAGATGCACTCACTCAAAGCCTTCCTCAAAATGGAGAACATTGACATTTGTGCTGTAACAGAGAACTGGTTTAAAGCAGCAGAAAGCACCTCTGCACTACTAGGCTATAACTCATTCCACACCTTTCATCCCCGAAACATGGACTGATGCGCCAAAGATGGTGGTGTCTTCATATTCACAAAGGTTATGCACACCTCCAGACTAGTAGCCCAACATAACATATCTGAGATACTTCAGGTACAGCTAACACTGGGTAAGACAAGCGATTCAGGTCATAGCCTGCTATAGGTCCCCAACCATGTCCCTAGACTCTCAAATCCATGTTCCTAAGCACCCTGGAATCTATCAAGGTCCAACCCAACACTCTCTTACTAGGAGACTTCAATTACCCCTCCATCAACTGGGAAAACTACTCAAGCACCAATACTGTGGCCCAACGCTTCCTGGAAGTCATCAGTTCCAATGCCCTGGACCAACTCATTCTGACCCCCCCTACAGGAAGCAACATCTTTGACCTGGTTATTACTAACATGGGCAACCATTGCTCTACACCAATAGGCAATCCCTCCCTGGTCAGATCTGACAATAAACTAATCACCATGGAAATCCACATCTCACCCACACAGCCCACAAAGGTAACCACCTTGAAAAACTTCTCCAAAGCTGACTATGGACTCCTAAAAACAGAGGTAGCTAACTTCATGGCACCCATGCCAGTGGAAAATAGCTGCATGAATGCCAACTCATACACCAATGCACCGTACAAACCTGTACATAAATGCATGGAACTAGCCATACCTAACAGAACCAAGACGCTGTCCTCCAAAAAAAGGAGGCCAATCTGGTGGTCCCCTGCCATTAATAAACACTACAACAGAAGGAATAAACTGTTGCAGGAAAAGGTGAAGTCCCAAGGCTGGAAAAACTCCCTTATCCTCAACAAAAAGTTAAGATCCATCATCAAATCCTCTAAAGCCAGCTATGAAGGCAGAATTGTGGCAGACACTAAAAACAATCACAAAGCCTTCTATAGCTATATCATTTGTTTTTCAATTGAATTGTACAGATTATAGGTCACATTAAAGGTGAGAAAAGTTTTAACATTATTTATTGTGGTCTCATTTTTTTTATATCACAAAAACCTGGCATTTTAACAGGGGTGTGTACACTTTTAATATCCACTGTATGCTTTGTAAGTTTATTTTTCAGAAAATGCTCTGGAATGCAAGATTTGTGTAGGCTGCTAGAGCTCCGGAATAAGAGTACATTCACTGTCTTTATATCGGTACTAATATACATTATAATGCACATAAATCAATTCTATTTGTTTTCTAGTTTTTGATATATTTGAAACTGTACAATCAAGGCATACAATGACACAGCACTCTTTGTTCAGCTAGACTTCAGCTTTCACATGGCACCAAGAAACTCCAATAGTGTATGATACATGGACAACGACAGTGTATTTTCAATGTCCTACCTTGATATTTCATAACATGCCACTCAATAGCATGTAATACTTTTAGTTATATATGATAAATACATACATATATGTATATATATATATATATATATATATATATATATATATATATATATATATATATATATATATATGTGTGTGTGTGTGTGTGTGTGTGTGTGTATGTGCACACACAAGTATGAATAATAAGTAACAAACAGATTAACATTTCAGCTTCACGGCATGTTAGATTACCTTATTTTAGTATCATTTTGTTGCTCATGCCTTTTTTTATACTTTCTATTACAACTTGGTTAGACTCTTAGTCAAGAAAGCCATCCCAAAAATAAGAGACCTCACGAACCAAGGGTGTAAATGGAAGTATAAAAAGGTGCTGCAGGTATGAATGAGTTAAAAGAAGTATCTATCCAGACTGGGTAACTCTATAGTACAAGGCTTAAAATAATCCACCTTATTCCACATTCATACACCAACAATTCATGCACAAGCCAGCTGATATGCAAAATTTAACCTCAACCAAATGCTTACTGTGTGGGAGTGACTCAGTAGCAGGATTTACTTCATGTCTTTCTTCTTCTTCTTTCGGCTTTTCCCGGTTAGGGGTCACCACAGCGGATCATCTGTCCGCTCATGATTGGCAGTGGAGTTTTACGGTGTCGAGTTGCCAGCCTGGCACCCAACCTTCCACAGAAGGCACACACACGCACACACTCACACCTAGGGACAACCTAGAGTGTCCAATCCACCTACTTTGTTCAGATTTACTTCATGTCTTTATGAAATATAAATCTGTTCAGCCTGTCTGTTCTTTTCCAATAGAAAATGTCAAAAAAATTAATGGTGACAATGACGACACAAGTGGTATAACTGTACTTTTAGTATAATCACTGTATACAACTCTGTTGGAAACTTTTACTTAATTTGGGTACCATCAGCTTGGGTCAAATTTTTGCTTATTAATCAATGGCTGAATGTGAAGAACCTTTGCTAAATGGTGCTTTTTTATCAAATATTCTCAGAAATTTCTGCAGATTACAGCTAACTGTCCTGCATTGTGAAGCAATTTAAGAGATGAAAATGAATGAAAATAAGTCTAATTTACTGTAAGTGCTACATTCAACTTTGATGCAAATGTTATCTACCTACCTCCTGCTAGTTTACCAACCTGATAATTGATCTATAGGTTCATAGGTTCATAGGTTCATACTAGGCTATCTGCCCAAGGGCATTTATAAGCCTAGCCCATAGTTATGTGGCTTTCGCCACCCCTTTAGTTTGAATAAAAACTATGCCTATCATTCTGCTGTGCCTCTGTCAAGCAGTGACACTGAAGTAATCCCTGGGGTATATCTGCAATCTCCCATCCATTGGTCAAGATTCCTCTTGAACAAGGCCAGAGAGGTGCTCTGCCTCACATGTACCGGGATTTTGTTCCACAGCATAGGGAGTCTCTGGGTGATGAATCTGTCCCTCCAGCACGTTCTATTTATAACCGTGTCAAGGTTTAAGTCTCCGCCCTTGTGGTTCTGAGGGATCTAGATTTTTGAGGTGAAGCATATTCATCAAATCTGGGTTTGACATGGCCTTATATGTCAGGCACAGGTCACCTCTGAGCAAGCGGTATGAGACTGAATAGAGCTGGAGTTCTTTCAGTCGGGCAGCATAAGACATATTTTTGAGACCCTTTATCCTTTTGGTGAGGAACTTTTGGGGCCTTTCAAGCTGCAGCAGGTGTCTGGTCAGATACATTCGAACGGGCATTGTACTTAATCATAGGTCTAATGAGTGATGAGTACAGGGGACGATGACCTCCCTTGATCTAGATGTGAATCCCTTCATGATCAGGTGGGTGATATAGAAGGTTTTCCTAACTACTTTAGCAACATGAGTGTCAAGCGAAGGCTACTGTCAACCTGGGTCCCCAGATCTCTGATGACTTTTTCTGTGCTCAGTGGATTGCCACCTATATGGTAGCTAGGGGTAACCTTGTTTTTCCCGAAGGGTATGACTATGCATTTTTTGGCGTTTAACTTCAGGCCATGGCTCTGGCACCAGTTATCCGTTTCTGTGAGGCCCTTCTGGAGGATATCTGTGTCAGATGTGTTTTCGACTATGGCGCCCAGTTTGCAGTCATCTGCAAACTTTGTCAGCCATAACCCTCCTGTGTTTGCTTGTACTTCAGAAAAGTAGATGCCGAACAAGAGTGGACCCAGGACTGAGCCCTGTGGGACACCACTTGTGACAGGCTTTGAGTCTGACATGGCTCCAGCAACTCTGACCCGGTGGGTTCTGTCACTTAGCCAGTTTGTCTCAGTAACAGATACAAGGACCATCCACAAGGACTGGAATCTTAAATATTGTTTGTGATGTTTAATGTTTATTTACATCACTATGACACATTAACAATGGCAAAGAAACATCTTCACGCATCAAAAATGATTTACATACACAAATGTAGATATGAATTTACATATCTATCAGTTCATAAGAGTGAATGCTCAAAACAGAGAATGTTCTTTCTTCTGGCTTTCTTGACTGTTGGGCTATTCTGTTCCACTGAGGGATTTTAATTGTGAATTCCAGTGCTCTTATTTTTAAGTAACACATTAATATGCAAAGACAAGAATAAAAAGTATTCAACTACTTCTGGCCAGTTAGATGTTCTTAAAATGGTTGCTCCCTTAAAAAAGCAGCAGCACTAAGAAGAAAAAATAATGCATTTATCAACAGAGTCAGTCATATTCCCTTAATTCTTATATTCTGCTTAAAATTCAGAATTCCTGTAGATGTACTACAGAATTTCAAAAACTGTTTAGCAACACCTCTCAATTAAAAAAATGCTCCCATAGATGAATGGTATAAAAGCAATGAAGGCCATCATTTTAGAAGCTTTTATCTGTATGTTTCTCTAAAAACACAGGGTCATTTTGCTATGCTCAAAAAATAGGTCAGTCAAAATAACTAATCAGGTTAAATCACACACTGATGGGGAAAATAATGAAACAGATTATCCTGTGCTCTGCTACAAACCACAGTAAAGCTATCTTTTCTCAAACAGCAACTTGATGACACTTGGACGTCCTGTTTAATGAATACTTCTACTGGAACCTCTAAAGGCTACTCTGCATATGATCATACCATTTATTAGGCTACTGTTGACCTCTGCGTCTGTTCTTAAGTGATAAGTAATAGCAGACATTATACCACGCAGTAACTGCATTATTATTTGCTTACTGTTTGTCTGATTGAGCAGGCTACTAAACTGGATTAAAGTGTACTCAATCCCTTCAGCCACCAACATGTCTCTCTAATTCAAGAAGAATATACAGCAAAATCAAATATAAAAACAAAATCAACATCTAAGTGAATAGTACTCTTTTACTGTATAATGTTTCTGCCACTGCTCACTCAGATCATGTTTACTTTTGGCTACAATTCTTTGTTCATGCAATTTTTTCCTGAATATATTTGCATATGAGAACACAAATTCTAAGTTACTGATTTTGGCCATTTGTATATTGTACTGTTTCTTTTCAGCATTCAGATGTGGGGTGTTTACAAAGGAGCATCTTAGCCCTCTTCATCTAAGATAGTAAAGAAAAAATGGTCAAAGTGATAACTCTCATCTGATATTCAAATGTTCTTCTTCTTCTTCTTTTGGCTTTTCCTGGTTAGGGGTCACCACAGCGGATCATCTGTCCGCTCATGATTGGCAGTGCAGTTTTATGGTGTCGAGTTGCCAGCCCGGCACCCAACCTTCCAAAGAAGGCGCACACACTCACACCTAGGGCCAATTTAGAGTGTCCAGTCCACCTACTGCATGTCTTTGGGATGTGGGAGGAAACCGGAGCACCCGGAGGAAACCCACGCGTCCACAGGGAGGACACTCACAGAAGGCACCCCAGCTGAGAATCAAACCAGAGAACCTTTTGCTGTGAGATGGCAACGCTAACCGCTGATATTCAAATGTTGACCAGTGGAAATCCAAGCGTGTGGAAAATTAATGACTGCATATGCCAGAAATCAGCAGGCTTACTCAGTGATTTATGAAGAAAAAAAAGACATTACAGAAATGTGCATTATAAAGCCCACACAACTGGTAGGCAACAGTTTGAAGTTTTGTACTTAGAATGCATTTCAGCACTTCTCATATGAAACGAACCATATCTGCCTATATCTGTCATATACAGCATGACAAAGAAATCAAGAGAATATCACAGGCCACTAGAATTACTGCCATGGCCCTTCACTGTGTAGACAGGGCCTATTAGTTTGGTACTAGTGAAAACTTTATCAAGACCACAAATGCTGTATATTGCTTCCACTTGATCAGTAATGATCACTCATCTTTAGTAATGGTCCATTACAATTCCACTGCAAGGCAACATGCCACACTGCCAAATGCCTGTTTTAGCACAGCTTGGGCTTGCTCCTTACAGATTCCATGTCAGCTGATTATCGAGGCTGTAAATATGACTAAAATTAGTGAAATAGGACAACACCCATGTGAGGTACAACAACATTCCTACTGATTAAATAGTCTAATTATACTTTTTATTTATTTATTTTGTTGTTAACATTATAAATAGCACGTCAATAGTACTTTCTAAATTAAAACTGATAAATACTAAACAACAATACCCTTTAATCTTCAAAAACACTAAAATCACATGTGTGCTTGTATTGCCACCTGAAGTGTTTGCCTGATGTTCATGTCTGACAGCATGCTGCAGATGAAAGTAAAGCTAAACTGTTGCACGTCTCCAATCAATCAAGAAAAAAGTTGCTGTTCCTCATTTAAAAGTCCAGAGATTCTAGTTGTACCATTCTCTAGTTGATAAGTAGGCTCGTATAAAAAGGAAACTTGCAATTTTTATTTTACCCTTTAACTCACTGACCTCACTGGCACACTATCTGGATGGATATACAAGGATATATAGTACAACTTTTCACTTTGATACCTTTCGATGATATTAATCAAAAGTAAAGAACTCTCTTACTGGGTGTAAATTAAGCAATATAGCAATTTATAAGATAACTAATATGGAATTAATTGTTTTTTGCTGCATGTTTCAGAATACAATATAAAGAAAAGACATAGTTCAGTTTCTGTTTTTGCACTTTGCTGACGCTGTTGTTTCTAGTGTGACATAAGAACCCAAAGCAAATGCAAAGAAAGCACATTTGTGTAAAATCTTACCATAATGGTAGATGTCCTTGCCTTCCCTGCTGCAGTATTCTTAGCAGATGGGAATTCCTTGCTATGGAAGCCCAACGTCTGGTCAGTCTACCAAAGCATACCTTTGCTTTAAGGTACACCAAATATCACCCAAACAATCTTTGCATAGCTTAGGGCATAAATGTGACGTTCAGGCTTACCATCTACAGAACGCATTGCCCCAGTAGGAACACCAGTCCAAGGGATCCAAGAGGTACCCTGTGCATCTAGAAAAGCAAAGGACTGGGGGAAGGAGGGAGGGAGTGAATACTACAGCAGTGGTGAAGGGAAGCACATCTACCGTTATGTAAGATGTTTCACACCTGTACTATGTCTTACATTCAGTGCTGCAGCATTCTTAACAGATGGCAGAGTGCCAAAGCTCAAGAGGAAACCCGAGAGGAGAAAGGAGCAGAAGAGTACCCTAAAAAAGCCATGAAGGATAGTACTAGCAAAACCAGCCCTAGCTCTAGAGGTACCATCGAACTTGTACTGCTTGATAAAGGTAGTCCAGGTAGCTGCTTCAAGAACAGAATTAGTATCTAAGCCCCTGAAAAAACACCAGAAGTCGTCACAGCATTAGTAGAATGAGTCTTAACTGAAGAAGGAAGGCTCTTGCATGAAAATTGCAACAAAAATAAATAGCCTTAGAAATCCAAGAAGAAATAATTTGCTTGGATACAAGCTAGTCCCAAAGATCTAGGATTTTCTAATAGCCTTAGTCTTACCCAAACAAGCCCGGAGTTGCCTGTGCACATCCAAAGTATGCAGCACCTTCTCACTGTCTGTTTGTGGACAGATGGAAAAAAGTAGGCAGACTAATGGACTGATTAAGAGATCGATCATTAACCACTTTAAGCATAAAAGGAGGATTAGTGGGCAAGGACACCCTGTCCTCATGAAAGATAAAAAAGGAGGACAAGCCATAAGGGCTTGCAACTCAGACACCCATCTGGCAGAAGAGGTAACAAGAGAATTGTCCTCCAAGAACAATGTTGCAAGGAGGCTGAAGCAGCAAAAGGAGCCTGAATCAACTTCTCCAAAACAAAATTAAAATCCCAGGGTGGAGGAACAGGCTTCCTGGAAGGTCTAATATTAAGGATGCCTTTAAGAAATTGCTTAACCTCAAACCTAGAGACTAAAGGAAGAGATGAAAACAGGCATGCAGAGATAGTTGATAAGTGGGGCTTAATAGAAGAATAGGCCAAACTAGCATTGAGCAACTCACCAAAATAAGAGAGAACCAAAAGACCATCCACAGTAACTGGGTCCAGGTTATGAGAGAGACACCAAATAGAAAACCACTTCTATTTGGTTTCCTAGTAGTAGATTTCCTGGCCTCCTGCAGGACTTGCAGCACATCCTCAGAAAAAAAGAGTCTATGAGGAATCAGAATCCTATCGCACACAGTTTCAGCTGAATGGTGGACAGGTGGGGATGGATGAGAGATCTCTTGTCTTGTGTGAGTAGATTCACCCTGTGAGGTAACTTGTGATGACTGCCCCTGGGTAGATGCAGAAGTAGAGGGAACCAGTACTGTCGGGGCCAAAAGGGAGTCACCAACAAAATTTTGGGAGCATCCTCTTGAATCTTGAACAGGACTTTCAGAATAAGAGAAAGGAATGAAATGCATAAAGAAACATCCCCTTCCAACAAAACGAGGGGGTGTCCACCCTCCACACCAGAGGACCTTGGACTCTAGCACAAAACAGAGGAAGTTCTCTGTTCAGAGGGGGAAGCAAAAAGATCTACTTGAGGAGTACCCCAGTTGTGGATAATGTTGAAAAACACATGCCTGTGACGCATCCATATGTGGGACTGAGTTAAGGATCTGCTCAGTGTCTGTCACAATATTTTGACTGAAAGAGATATAAACCACTTGAAGAGTCACTTAATACTCGACAGCAAGATCCCATACCAGAAGTGTCAAATAGTAAATAAGAGAAGATAAGATCTCATTCCTCCCTATTTCTTGGTATACCACATCACTGTGGTATTATCTGTGAACACCTTGAGAGGCCCTGGAGAGAAAAGAGGATGAAAGGCCTGAAGAGGCAGCAGAACAATTTTCATCTTTCTGACAATGATGTGCTCCTTCTGCTGATGAGGTGACCACACCCCCTGTACCTTTAGGGAGCCACATGTCACCTCCCGTCCCATGTCTGAAGTATCTGTAAACAATTCCTGAAAGGGAAAAGGGGGGTGAAAAGGGATCCCTGGATTCAGAGACAACTGCTGAATCCACCAGTGCATGTTGAAGCTATACTAACTTCAGAAACCACTGAAACCTTCTCATATGAAGTTTGGACAGAGGGAGCATCAGAATGGTGGATGCCATGAAACCCAGAACTTTCAGAAACTCCCTGGTGGTAAAGGAAGCCAGAGGAAGAAGAGTGTGAAAGAAAGAAATGAGAGTTAAGGCCTTTTGAGGAGGCATGGATGCAAGAATTGTCACTGTATGAATCCAGCAACCCAGAAAAAACATGATCCTGAGAAAGAGTGAGAGAAGACCTTTTGACATTTATTGTGAACCACAGGTTCTGAAGAAGGGAATCTGCAAGAATCTCTGAAGGGGATGCCTGAATCAGCAGGTCGTCCAAGTAAGGAAATATTTAGATCCTGTGAAGCCTGCAAAAAAGCAATCATAGAAGAAAGGCATTTGGTGAACACCCTTGGGGCAGTAGAAAGGCCAAAGGGTAAAGCAGAAAACTGAAAATGCCAGGAAGCAACATAGATATACAAAAACTTCCTGAAAAGAGGATGGATCTGAATATGGAGATAAGCATCCTTGAGATCCAGAGACACTATAAAAACCTATGGGAGCAAGACAGGAAGCAGAGTCTGAAGGGACATCTGAAAGGAAGGCATTTTAAGTGTTTAGATGAGAGAGGTTTAGACCAGGTCTCCAAGTGCCCTCTTTTCTGAGCACTAGAAACAGTCAGGAGTAGAACCCTTTTCCCCCTGTGGGACACAAGCACCTCTTGAATAGCACCCTGAGTCAAGAGTTCTTGAAGAATCTCTGGGTAAATAGGGAAGTTGTTTCCAAGGAGGCTGAGGAATGTCTGTAAAAGGAGGATGGGATTTCCACAGCATGAAATACCCCTGATGAATGAAAGGTAGAACCCAAGAATCCTGATTGATCTGAAGACAAATAAGAAGAGAAAAGGGAATGTGGCTTGGAAGAGACGGCACCCGGTTTGTCAGGAAATAAAGGCTTCAGAATCCCTGAAAACTAAGTAGCCTTAGCAGGAGGAGCCCATTTGCCACTCTTTTTACCTTTAGTCAAAGGATGAGACTGCCTACAAACAAAGGCAGAGAAAAAGACACATGTTTAAGCTCCTGTAAGCTCTTACCCTTATCCTGAAGGGACAAACAAACCAGCTTCCCCAAACAAAAGCTTAAGATCCAGAGGAGCATTCATCAACTTAGCCTTAATATCATCATGTAGAGATTGAAGCCCAAGTCAAGAATACCTCCTCATAACTGAACCAAAAACAGCAGCCCCAGAACAGGCATCTGCTGCATTATAACTACATTTGATAGACTGATGAACTGCTTGACAGGAAGTCCCTAGCAAGGGAAGAACAGAATCAGAAAGAAGTTGACAGACCTGAGAAAGAAGAGCCAACACATACCTAGATATATGGGTCTGATAATCAATAGCCCAAAAAGGTAGGGTAGTAGAAGTGCAAACCTTACCCAGCCTGTTCATGGTTCTGCTGTCCTTGTAAGAAGGCAATTACTTGGGCAAAGGAAGCATTTGAGATGGCTTATTACAGCCTACACACACTGCAGAGGGGTCAGCAGCAGCCCATTTATACTAAAAATAACAATGCTTAGGTAAATTATAAAACCTACAGGGCTTCTTGGGAGTAGTGGGCAGAGAATCAGATGCATGAGGCATTGGAGAAAACATCCAGCAAAACAGGAGGAATAGCTGCAGGTTTAGGAGATTCCAACTGCAGTAACTCATAGTACCTCTTATGGATATCAGAGACTTGAGCACAGTCCCATTTAAAAAAATTCCATCATCCTAGAGATTGTGCCCCCATTGGAAATTTCCTCAAAAAGTAACATGAAGACTAATAGATTCCTCCTCCTCTGACCAGTAGTCCAAAGGAGAAGGAATTTGAGTAGAATAAGTCAGGGATTCATCATCAGAATCCAAATCTTCCTCAGAAAAATCCTGTTTCTAGGCCTCTTGAGGTGAATACAGGGCTGCGGTAGCATTGTTGCCTCACAGCAAGAGGCTCTCCCGTTCAGAGGTTCTCCTGTTCGATTCTTGGCTGGAGTGCAGGGAGTGCCTTCTGTGTGGAGTCTGCATGTCCTCCCCGCGGTTGGGTGGCATTTGAAAGACATGTGTAAATGGGAGTGCCTTCGTTGAAAGTTGGACGTCGAGCTGGCACCTTGGCATTCATGAAAAATCAACTGCCAATCATTAGCGGACCGGAGTTCAGCTGTGGCGACCCCTAACCAGGAAAAGCCGAAAGACAAACAACAACAACAACAGAACCAAGGAAAAGCAGGAAATGAAAGCCCTGAGGAGGCATTAATGACATTAAAGCAGTAAATAGCCCCTCAGTAAAGGCTTGTCACTCATTTTTTGGATGCCTAGGAGCAGAGGAAACATGTTTAGTGTTTTGCTTCATTTTTAAGGGAACATCCCCCCTATAAAACTGAGAAGGCTCAGACCTAAGACAGCAGTCGAGAACCATAGTAGGAACTTCTTCCCCATCAAAAATCTGAGGAACTTCCCTAGGCCCCTTGGAATAAAACAACTGTGGTTTCCCCTGAATGTCCAAAACAGATGCCTGCAAAGCCTCTTCAAATGTATTGCCAGCCAGATCCTCACTGGCTTCCAACCTGGTCGCAGCAGAGAAATCTGACAACACAGCCGGGTGAGCCTCCATGTTTCTAATGACCTCGGGAGAAACAACAGGCAGAGGCTTGACAGCAGAAGATTCTGGTCATACCTTTTTCACCTTCTTCCCTAATGGCTAACCCTCATGGCAGGAGATTCCTTCCAGTGTATCTTTAGAAAGAAGCTTAAGACTCTAGTTCTCAAGATACAAGGAAGGAGGACAAAGCCTACTGCCAAGGGTTTTCGTGATGATCACCTGACAAATCGAACAAGTCATGACTTTGAGAAGCTCCAAGGTGAAAAAGACACTTATTGTGGTGGTCTTTATGGAAATCTGTCTCACACACTGACATCTACCCTGCCTGGATGACGTTAACACAAAGAAGCACAAAAAAGGCAAGAAAAAAACAAAACAAACACAAAAACAAAACAATGGGGCACTTATCTGCAACTTGCTAGGATTCAGCAAACAGGTGTAGGCATTACATGTAGCACAAAAATGCATACAGCTTGTGAAAAACAGACGTAAGCAAATAGGCTAATAGTAAAAACAAATGTTTGGACTGGCGGCAAAGAAGTTCTGTAGATGCTACACCTGAATGCCACCTTTATGCCCTACACTATGCAAGGAGCATTTGAATGACATTGGGCGTACCATAACACAATGGTAGGCTTTGGTAGACTGGCGGGACGTCGGGCTTCCATGGCAGGGAATTCGCATCTGTTAAGAATACTGCAACTTGAATGTAAGGACATCATTCTGTTCATCACAGTGTTTGCAAGAAACTTCAAGGTATGAACTGGCACACAAACTGCGAATGCAAAATAAGCAGCAGTTTGTACAGCATTAAGGTGCTCATATTTAACATGTTTGGAGCAACACCCTAAGTATAACTGCAAACGGAAAGCAAAAAAAAAAAAATCATATATATATATATATATATATATATATATATATATATATATATACACACACACACACACACACACACACACACACACACACACACACACACATACACACACATACATATACATGCATGTATCAAAGAAGAAATACTTTGAAGAATGGTAAATATGAACGCAAGTCTTACAAGTCCATTTATAATCACTCCACTTCTGCAATCTTAGCTAAAAAGCTCTTCAGTGACATAACTGTTGCATTCATGATATTCAGGTAATAACTAAGTAAAGCCCACTAACTGAAGATTTTTTTTTTTTTACTTAACTGCATTTTTCATTATGTCTGATACTATGCATCTTTCTTTCAATGCTGCTCATGTCAAGAATGCCTTACAATGATTTCTTTCAAAAAAACAGCTAACAAGAGAAGCTTCAGTGCACCTCTACCTAACATCACAGATGAAAAAGAAAAATTATTCAGCACAGGTTCCTTCCTGACTCCTGTAGTTATGAGCTGAGGAAACTATCCAACACTCTCTTCTTTACAGGAAAATACAGTCTTAGGAATTCATAAAAGGGTCTAGCATGAGCCGTATAGCCCTGCCCCCACTACGCACTATTATGGGATTCAGAAACGTTAGCCACAACAAGGTAAGACCTCATTATTGGCTAATATGCATATTTCTGAATCACGGATATTATTGCAACATGCAGATCTTTGCTAATCCATACATTGTTGTAGTAAAGTGCAGCTTGTGTAGGCAGTGTGATTTCTCCACAGTCGCTCTCTCACACATACAAGTAAACAAAACACAAGTTTTTCCCTTCACCTTTCCACTCCCAGTCTTTGTGCTGATGTTGGTGTGGATAAGGCACTTAGATTTAGAGTAACATCTGGTGTCTAGTTATTCTCCCCTTCCTTGATCCCAGTGTCGATGCCCTTGCAGTTAGGCTACTTAGGCTGAATCTATCCCTGGGGTGTCTGCAATCCCCATACCATGGTTGTGAAAGCTGGTTCAGCATGGCCTTTTGGCCGTGTTCAATACTTCAATGTGGTGGGTATGGCCCTGCTAATCTACACAGTTGAGTGGTTTCTTCAATCTCTCTGTGTGTAGATGCCTTTCTGGAGGTGGTTCCAGGGACAGGGCATACGGCATTAGCACTAGCGTTTCTCCTGGGCTGCTTCATTAGCATTCAGCACAGCTACTTAGCCATCCCTATATGGTGCTGTGCACCTTCAAGCTAGAGCATTGTGCAGCACTGTGATGAGGAATTTGCTGAATAGTGAATAGGTACTGCGATGTGTACACTGAGGTGTCCACATCTTTGTACCTTCTTGAATATGGCCCCCAATGTCTTAAATATCATTTGGCTCAGTATTATTATTTATGGAAATGGTATTTAGTTGTTAGGATGAAAATATATGGTGAAAAGATGAGTTTATAAGTCATTTTCTCTTTTGCCAACTACCTAATATACACAACACATCCTATATGCAACTACAGTGATAAATGCATTTATTAAACTCCTATCTGTTTCTCATGGATACCGAACATTGCCACCAAATGCAATCACACACATTATACAGAAACACAGTCCATACATCCTGGCACCTTCACACAGAATGTGTTCCTCAAACAGAAACTGAGAGGGGCTACAAAATATAGAAGATAAACTAACTGTTATAACTATTAAAATCAAATGCTCTTATCTGAGACTTCACACACACAATTTTGTAATCTCATATATGCATTTTCGTAAAAAAAATATTTAACTGTCCTCATGATTTTCTATATAAATTCAACCCAAAAATTAGGCTGAGGTATTGGGGACTTAGAAATTGACATCAAATGTTGTAAGAATTACCAGGTACTGACACATCTAGTCTGTAATGAACAGACCAGAAAAGCAGCACTTTGGATGGATAAGATATTCAGTGCATGCCCCAAAGGCAGCGTGAAGTGAAAGAGTAGTGTGTCTTATGGAAGGGCCTACTGTTCATACAGACAGTAGGTAGAAGGAAGAGACACTAGTACATACAATCTAACATGGCTAAGGCAAGACGTGCACGCAGCCACACAAACAGTACTACAACCTGCATCAGGCTGAATATAGATAATTGTGATCTTTGATACACTTTCAAAGACACAATGCCTGAATTCATTGCAGGCATATCCATTATTTGTAAAATTACCTAATTTAATGGAAAGCTAAAACTTGTGTTGCTGTCTTAGCTTGGTTGCTCATGAATAAAAAAGACTCTACCATGATCTATATAGCATTCAGGATATCTCTCTAGCTGTTGTCTACTCTTTGGTCTTTTGGACTGGTGGTGTTGCTGCGGTAGCATTGTCGCCTCACAGTTAGACTTTGTCCGTTCGATTCTCAGAGCGTCTTCTGTGTGTCGACATGCGTGAATGGGCCTTCCTTCGTTGAAGGTTGTGCATTAGGCCCGGCAAGCCAGCATGTGAAAATCTACTGCCAATCATTAGCGGACCGGACTTCCGCTGTGGCGACACCTAACCGAGAAAAGCCGAAAGACACAAACAATTAACAGAAGGAAACTGACTTTGAGGTTTCTAATACCTAGTGAGTAAATAACTAATGAAGTCTTTTTCCCTGTATATTCTATGAGCCACAGTGATAAAAATGTTGCAAAACTGCACAATTATATTATCAAGCTAAGATGTATGTAAAATGGGTGTGGCCATCATAGGGGACAATTGGGAACTCATCTGGCAATACCATAATGACAGCAATAAATCCCCCAAAAAAAGAAAATCAATTCAAAAAGTGAGAAAACAAGTTCAGAAAATCACTGAAAGGAAGGAAGGCTCAACAATCTGTCTTAGGCTCTATCCTCCATGCTGCACTAATAGGAAGAACTGGACAGATGCCTAATTAAGGATGTACCTGGCTGATACTAAGTGGTTAGGTCCTGGAGGATAGAATGAAGGAGAAAACTACTGTGAAGCTAGAGCCAGTATTTGCTGGTCATAGAAGTCCTAAATCCTGCTTTGTAAGCACCATACAAACTCTATATTTATGTATGCTCTTCTCTCTGAACAAATCCCTTCTCTTATTTTATTTTCTCGGCTAAATCTGAAAATAGTCTATATGGATCAGTGTTTTACCCAAACTAACATATTGATAAATAAATACATATATAAATGCAGCTAAGTACTGCCTTCAAAGTTGGGGGGTACAACAGATGGATCCCTATCAGTTGACTGAGTTTTCAGAAACTTGAAATTCATATGACTGAGACCATATGATCAAGTTTTTGAAAACGTGAAGGTTTTGAATGGAGATTGCAGTACAGAGAGGATCAGGAAATTTACCCTTTTCTTCACTGAAGTGTGATCTCAGAGATGGTATATACAATTTGCAGGGGGTGCAAAGGGGCTTGCCCCCTGCAAAAACTTTAAAAAAAAAAGGAGATTTTTGTGTAGGGGGTTGTGATGTTCAAGTTTTTGGAAACTCGATCATGTGGTCTCATCCAAAGGAATTTTGAATTTCTGAAAACTCAATTATCTGAAATAGATCCTGTCAGATATATTGCAGAGGAGAATGACTCCCAAGTCTCCAGCATTGTAGTTAAGTCCATTAGTATATTACCCAATAGAAAACGCTGACAGCGTGGCTGGAAATTGAACATATCAATAAAACAAAGAAGCCTAATAATAACTCGTTGTGGGTAACCTACACTGTGTTCTCCTGAACTCTGTTCCTATTCAATAGGTTCTTAGGTTCATAGGTGTGTACTAGGCTAATGGCCCTTGAGGTTTTACAAGCCTAGCCCATAGGATTACCCTGGCATCAAGCCACCCGACCTTAGTTCCCAGTGCCTCTGTCAAGCAGAGCCACTGGAGTGATCCCCGTGGTGAATTTTCTATTTCCCATCCACTCATCAAGAAGCTTGACATGTATGGGAAGTCTATTCCATAGCATGGGCAGTCTCTGGGTTATGAACCTGTCCCTCCAGCTTGTTCTGTTGATTGTGGTAATGAGGTTGAGGTCTCTGGAGCGTGTAGTGTGGAGGGATTGGGATTCTTTAGATGTAGCATTTCTAACAGAGCTGGATCAGACATGGCTTTGTAAGTCAAGCAGAGATTGCCTCTAAGTAGGCGATATGAGACAATGAATAATTGGAGTTTTTTTGAGTCTGTCCATATAGGACAAGTGTTTAAGGCCTAAGATCCTCTTTGTGAGGTATTTTTTGCAGCCTCTCCAGTTGTTGTAGGTGTCTAGTGAGGTACATGCCAAATGAGGCATTGTACTCAAAGATTGGCCTAATGATGGAAAAGTAGAGGGAGACAATGACCTATTTCTTCCTGAATGCAAAACCCTTAGTAATGAGAAGTGCCACATAGTAGGACTTCCTGACCACAGTGGCAATGTCGTGGTCAAAAAGGTTGCTGTCAACCTGTGTTCCCAGATCTCTTATGACGCCTTCTGTGTTCAGTGGACTACCATTGATGTGGTAAATTCATGGGAACCAGGTTTTTTTCAAAGGGGGTGATGACACATTTTTTGGCATGGAGCTTAAGGTCATGGTTCTGACACCAGTCATTGGTCTCAGTAAGGCCTTTATGTAGGATATTAACATCACTTGGGGAGTTAATTATGGCTTCCAACTTGCAATCATCTGCGAACATTGTCAGCGAGAGTCCCTTCATGTTGGCCTGGACTTCAGAGAAGTAGATACCAAACAGGAGAGGATGCAGAACTGAACCCTGTGGGACTCCACTCATGACTGGTCGACAGTCTGACTTGGAGTCAGCTACTTTCATACTGTGGGTTCTGTGAGCCAATTTGCAACCCATCTAGTGATATAGGGGTTGATGCCTAGCTTAGTGAGGTTTTCTATGATTCCTGAGTGGGGAATGGCATCAAAGGCCTTACCCAGATCAAGGTAGGCTGTATGAACCACCTTGCCTTCATCCACAGCTCTGGTGGCTGACTCAAAGAAGTCGACCAGTTTGAGTAGGCATGATCTACCCTTCACAAAACCAAACTGTGTGGGATCCAGAGTTTGGAGGTTCACTATATCTTTATTTATTAGGTCCATGATGATGTGTTCCATAGCTTTGCATATCAGACTTGTCAGGCTAAAGGGGCAATAATTCCCAGGGTCCGTAGTCGCTCCTCCTTTGTGGAGAGGGATGACTGTAGCAGTGCACCATTCGGTAGGGACAAAGCCTGAGGTGAGGCTGTGACTGAACAGGGCACACAGGTGAGGTGCCAGTTCACTCTGTAGTTCACATAGAACACAGCCAGGTATACTGCCAGGTCCAACAGAAGCTGTATTCTTGGCATAGGACAGTGCTGTTTTAACCTGTGCAGCAGTAATACTGGGTGCCTGGCAATCTACTGGTATTGTGATTGGTCTTTGTTGGGGGAGAGAGGGGTAAAGTTGGCACTGAATCTGTCAGCCAGTATATTGGTAATATCTGTTGGCTCGGTATAGGAGGTGCCATCGTGCAACAGCTTTGAGAAAATCTGGGTATTGCCGTGGAGATTCTTTACATAACTATAGAAGGCCTTGTGGTTGTCTTTACTATCTGCTGCAATTCTGTTTTCATAGCTAGCTTTAGAGGATTTGATTAGGGATCTCAACTTTTTGTTGAGGCTGATAAGGGAATTTTTCCCTTCTGTTGTAGAGTTTGTTTATGGCAGGGGACCATCAGTTTGGCTTCCTTTTTTTGGAAGAGAGCATCTTGGTTCTATTGGGTATGGAGAGATCCATGCATTTGTGTATGTGTTCATACAGGGCATTAGTGTAGGATTCGGTGGTCATGCAGCTGTTCTCCAATTGCATGGGTGCCGTGAAGTTAGCCACCTCTGTTTTTACCTTTGCAGGGTGGGAGGGATGTGGATTTCAAGGTGATTTAGTTTGTAGTCGGATCTAACCAGGGAGGAGTTGACTATTGGTGCAGAGCAACAGTCACCCATGTTAGTAATGACCAGGTCAAGGATGTTGCTACCTCTAGTGAGGGTAAGAATGAGCTGGTCCATGGCATTGAAATTAATGAATTCCAGGAAATGTTGGGCAAGTGTATTGGTACAGGAGTAGTTTTCCCAGTTAATGGAGGGGTACTTGACGTCACCCAGTATGAGAGCGTTAGGTTGGACACTAATATTCTCCAGGGTGCTTCTGAATGTGGAGTGAGTCTTGGGTCATGGTTGTGGACCTGTAGTAGACTATGACCTGAATCGCTGTCTTACACAATGTTAGCTGCACCTGAAGTATCTCTGATGTGTCATGTTGGGCTACCAGTCTGGAGGTGTGCACATCCTTTATGAATATGGAAACACCAACACCTTTGGAGCTTCGGTCCAAGTTCTGGGGTCGAAAGGTATGGAATGAGTTATAGGCTAGTAATGCAGGGGTGCTATCTGCTGCCTTGAACAAGGTCACTGTTGTAGCACAAATGTCAATGTTCTTCATTTTAAGGAGTACTTCGAGTGAGTGCATTTTGAAATTTAGACTTCTACCTTTGAGCAGCCTGACCCTCAGATTGGATTTGTTTGTAATTGTTACGGTGGTAATTTGGTCTTTGGAACACCGCCTAAAAAAGGCACTATAGGGGTGGAAAGTGCCTTGGCCAGTATCCGGAAGCCCATAGGTGACAGATGCAGGCTATCTTTGGCAAAGCATCTAGGTCTGTCAATCATGTCATACCAGGCAGACAGATACTGGATACCCTTAGGATGACACCAGAAACTTAGCCAATTGTTGAAATCAATCATTTTCTGCTTGTACTGTGGTATCATTCTCAGTGATGGTAGCAGGCTGCTCAGGGCTAGGGTCATACCTGTCTGAGCTACATAATCTGAGAGCTCCTCCATGTTTCTTTTCATGTAGTCCATGGAGGTACGTCTCAGATCATTCACACCCACATGTACAATGAGAGAGTCTTGTCAGAAACCTTTTGGAACTATTATTACCGGGAAAAGCCGAAAGACGCAAAAAATTATGTGGTAAGTAAGCCATTCCCCTCAAAAAGACACACACCATATTATTTAATAAATCTACTATGGAACAAAAGTACCGTACTACTGTGGAAAACAAAACACTGGGCAAAATGTAAACTTGCTTTGTGCACACAAAATTCCGTCATCTGTTCACTTTGTAATATGCAAGGATTCACAAAGCATTCTCTGTAAGTGCTGTACTTCTGTTACTACCCTGACATCACAGCTCTTTATAAGTAAACACAGAAAAAAAAAGGAATCGGCTAATGCTGCCATCTGCAGAACAGAGCAAAGAAGCAGTCTCTGAATGTGAGAAACAGAAGGCAACACAACTTAATACGAGTACGGAGGAAGTTCACTATTACTATCTTCTATTAACTATTCGGTTTCCTTTCTGCCACATCTTTTCCTTTTCGTCTTTCCAAAGAGGCAAAAAAGAAACATTACAAAGTGATGAAGTTGTCCTTTTTTTCCTCTCACAGTGGAAAACAAACAATGGCTTGATAAAAAAGGAAATGTGTCAGTGCAGAGGCAACAAACAGTTTACAGGAAATAACAGTAATAGCTCATTGTATATGTTAGGCTTTGTTTACAAAAAGTTGTAAAATAGATATAACTGTGTTCCTGCTATCTTCTGGAAATGCAGCTGCATAACAAAGGATTTATGCAAACTAAAAACTACTAAAAAGTTAACGTTAGCTTACAAATCTACTAATGCACAAATAATGCACTCAATCTAAACTAACCTTTTCTGCTATGTGAATAAATGTGAAGAACATACAAGCCATGTTCACTATGACGGATTTGGTAATACATTAACCTAACACAGTACTTGCTATAATCCACTTCTTAATTCTCCCATAAGCAAAACAAACCTGACTGTGACACCTGTCTGTCATTACTGAGCCATGTGTACTTCACCCAGGCTCCATATTTATCTGCAGTTTTGTTTTCATTCGGACCCCTTGAAGTGTGTGCCAAGTGTTACCAGTTAAAATATGTTTTACTTCCCAGTGCATTTACAAACATTATTGCCTTTTAGTATTAAACTCTGTATAGTTTAATCTAGAGTACATGTTTTCAGCAGATAAGAGCAATGTTTTAAAATGTGAAAAGCTGCTTTTCCTTTACACAATAGACACAAAACAAGCTGTGAAATTAAATGGTACAAACTTCAGGCAGCACAATATACCGTTTCACATGAAATATCAGTAACCATAAATCTGTCACTTACAAGACAATGAAATATGGAAAAAAGTAATGACAACTTCACATCAGCTGTGAGAATATACATCAAGGATGACGACAGGAAATGTACAAGGTCTGTAATGCTCAGATATGTAAAAACACATTTTAAGTGGAATGAACACAAATTCTTCACCACCACCATGCCCCATCTTACTATTAATGTCATTGAAAGTAAGCCACAGAAAGCAGTAAAATAGTAAATAAAATAAAATATGAAACTTTTTGTGTAGGACTGCAGACACACACAAATACAAAAACAGATTTAGGATTTCTGCATCATTGCAGTCTACATTTGTACTGACTTTAGTATTAACCACAGACAATGCACAGAGCAATCTAATTTGCACAGAATTTTGTACACTTGGCAGCAGGAATTCTTTTGAAATATTATCTATCAAGTTGCAGCTAAGCTATCTTTTCTTAAAAAATACACCAATGTTTTCCCCTTTACCCTTGGATTAAAAACAAGTCACATTACTGGGGATCCCCCTCAGTTACCAGAACACTGATAGGATGGGAAAGCCCTTCACTGGTACAGTACCTCACCAGTATGGAATGTAGACATCCTTCAGCTTCTTTAGTCATTGTTGAAGTCTCAAGTAAACTCTCCAAATGTTTTGAGTACTCCAGCCTCAGCAAAACGCAGACATACCAGCTTAATATCCATGGTAAATCCATCTTCATTTCAGCTTGTGTCCAATAACCTCAGCAGGCACAGAAAGGTAAAACGAGAACACTGCCTGCTCCTTCTACAGCTCCCTTCTGTGAAATACTGCATGAGTCAGCTTTTATCTATTAAAACTCACAGTACAAAGGAGCCTAGAAACCTGATTTGCAACTTTCTCACTGCTCGCTCTCTCTCCCTCCCATAGTTGGGACCCAGAGCTTGAGCATCGCTGAAAGTCTTAGTTGAAACATGACATCATTCCATTCAGGGCGGAACAATAGCCCTCACTCTGGGCAACTTTAAAATGCACACTTCACTGAGCACCACCCTGCTGCAGTCTCTATTCTTCCTTGCACAAGGCTGCAGGACATCAAACAAGCAGCCGTTTCCCATGCTTGTCCTCCCCGGCACTGGGAAAGTTGTTTGAATGCAAACTGTTTATCTGTATCAGTTAAAAAATGCTGTCTGTGCAAGTCCACAAGGCAGAGGATGTTGCACACTAGCAGTTCCACCTTCAAGTACACTAAGGGTTCAATGTGTGAAATGTAACTGGATGCATTCACTTATTAGATACGATGTGCACATGTCAGAATGCAGTGGCTGCAGGCTGTATTATACACCTTTGTAAATAGCCTAACATAAGGAATTCATAAGTACCATCAGCTAGTACCAAACTGAGAACAAGTTGTAGTAAAAAGCCAGCAAATGCAATCACTTACTTGACCTGCATTTTAAACAGAATGATTATATTTAGGACGCACACTCAGTCCTATGGCTAGTAAACTTTACAGACATTTTTTAAAGTTAAAATTCCCACATGCTGATAAGTCTTTTTCCCCATATCTTATTTGCCTGCTTCAGGATTTCCTTTATGAGTACAATTGTACATTTCTGCTCTGAAAGCAGGTCATAAACTGAATGTTGCTTACTGCTGCAGGTAGGTATAAGCCACAAACTATTGTATACTACTTTGCCCACTTTGTTTAGTTCACAAACTTAACTTTTGACCAAGCTATGAATCTAGAAAAGCCAGTGACAGTTTTACCTCTGTTCCAAAGGGACTGTCCCTAACTAGCCACTTAGATCAGTCTTGGAGACATTAATAAGCAGCATGATTGTAACAAATTCTCCATCCACCTAAATCACTCATTACAGTTACCTATACATTACATACTGCATGGCCTTCAGTTCAGTAGTAATGCAGTTACATTCTTATTATAGTAAACATGTTAGCAAGTCTGCAGCATCCAAATCCTCTTAATGCCAGCTAAAGATTCAAGTACAAACCAAAGCTAAAGAAGACAAAAAAGCATCTATAAAAACTGCTTTATCCTTCAGCTCTGTGTGCCCTGCTTCTCCAGCATATCACCTTAACAACCCCCCTTAATATATTAATCTGTTCTATGCACTTCATCTAATTTCATGCACTCAGGTAGGTGTAGTACTTCCCACAATGTTCATGACTGAAAATGTCATTTTTTTTCCGTTGACACTCTGACACCATGCCAAGAAAACACTAAATAAAAGACATTTGTAAATAAATATCTTTTATAATTATTCCTAACTCTATGAAGAAAAAATACAGCAAAAGCATTTAAGTCCTTGAACTACAGGGGGAAAAACACAATATTATACTACAAAAATCACTGTGCTAAAAATATGAGTGAATCACAACATCAGTTGAGTGTTGCCAATTATTTAAAATAGCCTAATGTATATAACAGCTGGTAGTAAAGCTACATTAAGTTCTGAATGTTCCTACTGGCTAAAACTATCAAGATTACAAAGCTTGTTTAACCTTCGTTCTGTACATGAGCCTTTCTGCAGCACAGATTCTCACTGTATGTCTTGTTAATAAACACAGTATAAGAAATGCATATATAACTAATTTAACATGGGCATTCAAATTTCACTAAGAAAACATATTGAGTCTCTCACTCACTCTTACTCTCTCGCAATATACTGACACACATAAAAATTCATGGACACACAGTAAACCTCATAACAAAATAAGCGTTATATGTTTTCCCCACAGACAATTGCCAAGAGCTAACAATAAAATATATTATACAATACTGAGCTATGTATAATTTAACATCTGGCCACCATGTTAAGTACACTACACAATATTTACAGCATGGTAAATTCACAGACATCTAAAAACATTAAGCATTATTTTAAAGTTTATATATTTAAGGCCAAACTGAACTTTTAGTGCACAGCAAATGTGGCCATATGCAAGCCATCCTATCTACTACCATTAATACATTACTGTTCCTCCAACTATAACACAACCTTCTGACACAAACATGACTTCTGTCGTCAGAATGAATTAAAACATTCACTTAGATACTGAAACCCAAATTCAGCAAACTAAAAAAAAATGCTATTTCTATGATTACCAGACACTAGCAACTCCATGAATACACAAGAAAAATTAGATGTTCATAGTTTGCTTCAACTTCATGAACTATGCAGTCGAGTCTGTACCTGTTGTACAAGCCTTTGCTAGTCTGCACATACAGTTTGCTAGGTCAACAATGTTAGTAAAACTCAAAAAATTTTAAAGTTATGTATACCAACACTGCATGCTTTCTGTGCAACTGGGGAGGGAGGAGTACGTATTTATTATTTACACGTTGTTGACAATGGCTCTTTTCAGAGGAGACCCGAGGTGATATTCATACTGACTAGGGTAAATTTGACCAGGACACTGGAGAACTTCCCTTACTCTAAAGTATCCTTTCCATTCACCTGAGTTAGCACCAGCTCAGGCAGATTAGGCCTCGGTTTAACATACCATCTGAAGGGCAAAACACACAGGAGTGCAGCATCCCTTTCTGCTGCACCGCAGCTTCAATATTGGAAAGTGAAGCCAACTTCCTAATGTGGGAACAGAACTGATAGCCTACTGAAATTCCAGCATCAAAGGTGAATGAATACCTGTTGAAATACTGAGACTGTCTATGGTGTAAGGGGGAAGAGCCAAATGAAGTAAGCAGTTATGCTTAATTACTACACATGAAAAGGCAGTTACAAACAGCTCAAACACTTTCAGGAAATCTGTAAACATGGAGTAGGCTGGTTTAGTTCCTTAAAGGTAATGAGACCACAGATAGCTACATAATTTCTTAAAGTAAAGGTCTTGCCATACAGATCTGATACTGTTTTATGACTGGGAGTCAAATAAAAGTAACACAGGATACCCAGTGAATATAATATACCTGCACTTTAGCAAGGACTTCGATAAAATGCCACAAAGAAGGATGACTGAGATGTACCTCCCTGGACTACATGAAAAGAGACATGGAGGAGCTCTCTGATCTTGTAGCCCAGGCAGGTATGACCCTAGCCCTGAGTAGCATCCTGCCATCACCCAGAATTATACCACAGTACAAGGACAAAATGATTTAATTCAATGATTGACTTCAACAATTGGCTAAGCTTCTTGTGTTATTCTAAGGGGATCCAGTATCTGTCTGCCTAGGATGACATGATCAACAGACCACAATGCTTTGCCAGAGATGGCCTGCACCTGTCACCCTTGGGATTCCGGATACTAGCTAAGGCTCTTGCCACCCCTAGAGTACCTTTTTTGGGCAAGGTTCAAATGACAAATTCACTACCGTAACAGGTACAAGCAAGCAAAATCTGAGGGTATTGCTACTCAATGCTAGAAGTCTAAACCTCAAAATGCACTCACTCGAGGCACTCCTTAAAATGGAGATAATCGACATCTGCGCAGTAACAGAGACCTGGTTCAAGGCTCCAGAGAGCACCCCTGCATTACCAGGCTATAATTCATACCACACCTTTCAGCCACCTAACCTGGACCGAAACACTAACAGTGGAGGCATGTCCATATTCATTAAGGATATCCACACCTCCAGGCTAGCTGCGCAGCATAATGCATCTGAGATTATCCAAGTGAAACTAACTCTGGGCAGGACCGCAATCCAAATTGTAGCTTGCTACAGAACCCCCAGTATACCCCATGATTCCCACTTCTCATTTCTCAATACACTGGAAAATATTAGGGCACAGCACAACACCTTAATAATGGGCGATTTCAACTACCCCACCATTAACTGGGAAAACTACTCATGTACCAATTCTTTTGCTCATCGTTTTCTGGTATTCATAAATTTCAACACCTTGGATCAACTTATCCACATCCCGCACCAGGAGCAGCAATATCCTAGACCTGGTCATAACCAACATGGGCGACCGGTGTTCCACACCAGAGGTCAATTCCTCGTTGGTCAGATCCGACCACAAGCTAATCACCCTAGACATCCACATCCCACCCCCATTAGGGAAACCACTGTAAAGAATTTCTCCAAAGCCACCTTCATGCTTAAGACAGAAGTGGCAAACTTCACAATACCTATGCAGATGGACAATAGAGGTACGACTGCTGAATCCTACACAAATGCACTTTATAAGCACTTACATGAGTGCATGGATCGTGCTATCCCTAACAGAACCAAGATGCTATCCTCCAAAAAAAGAAAGCCAATCTGGTGGTCCTCTGCCATAAACAAACTTTACAACAGAAGAAAGAAACTGTTGCAAAAAAGGGTAAAATTCCATGATCAGCCTCAGTAAGAAGCTGAGATCCCTCATAAAATCCTCCAGAGCTAGTTATGAAAACAAAATCACCACTGTTTCTACAGGCAACCACAAAGCATTCTATAGCTGTGTCAAGAATCCCAATGGCAACACTCAGATCTGCTCTGAGTAACAGCACAATGGCACTAAATATACAGAACCAACTGATATTGCCAACATCCTAGCAGATAGGTTCAGTGCTAACTTTATCCCCCTCTCACCCCCTAAAGGGCCCATCTCTATACCGGAAGAATGCAAAGTTCCTGTAATCACGGCTGCACAGGTAAAAAACACACTCTCCAAAGCCAAGAACACAGCATTCATGAGACCTGACAACATCCCAGGCTGCGTTCTACATGAACTACAGAACGAACTGGCACCCCACCTAAGTACCATGTTCAATCATAGCCTCACCTCAGGCTTATTGCCCACTGAATGGTGCACAGCGACGGTTATCCCACTCCACAAAGGGGGATCCACCATGGACCCTGGGAACTACCACCTCATTAGCCTGACCAGCCTGGTCTGCAAGGCCATGGAACGTATCATAATGGAACTTATAAACAAAGACATTGGTAATCGCCAAATTCTGGACCCCACCCAGTTCGGTTTTGTAAAAGGCAGATCATGTCTCCTAAACCTGATAGACTTCTTTAAAGCAGTCACCAAAGCTGTAGACAAGGGTAAGGTGGTTCACACAGCCTATCTAGATCTTGCCAAGGCTTTTGACACCATCCCCCACTCTGGAATTATAGATAAACTCACTAAACTAGGTATAAATCCCTATGTCACAAGATGGGTTGCCAACTGGCTCACTGACAGAACCCATACTGTGAAAGTAGCAGACTCCAAATCCAACTTCAGACCAGTGACAAGTGGAGTACCACAGGTTTCAGTCCTGGGTCCTCTCCTGTGTGGTATTTACTTTTCTGAAGTACAGGCTAACACAGAAGGTCTTTGGCTAATGAAGTTCGCAGATGACTGCAAACTAGGAGCTATAATCAAAACTCCTATCAATGTGGGCATCTGACAAAAGGGCCTCACTGAGACAGATGCCTGGTGTCAAAGCCATGGCCTCAAGCTCAATGCCAAAAAGTGCACTGTCATCCCCTTTGGAAAAAACTCTGTACCCATGAGCTACCACACAGATGGTAGTCTACTTAACACCAAAAGTTTGATAAGAGATCTTGGGACACAGGTAGACAGTAGTCTCTCCTTTGATAATCACATCACCACAGTAGTCAGGAAATACTTCTACATGGCACACCTCATCACAAAAGGTTTCTCATCCAGGAAAAAAAGAGGTCATTGCTCCCCTCTACTCATCACTCATTAGACCCATTAGAGAGTACAATGCCCCTTTTGGTACGTACCGCACAAGACATCTACAACAACTGGAAAGGCTGCAGAAATACCTCACAAAGAGGATTACTGGCCTCAAATAGATGCCCTACGCAGACCATCTCAAAAGAACTCCAGCTTTACTCTGTCGCATATCACCTACTCAGAGGCGATCTCTGCCTAACATACAAAGCTATGTCAAACCCAGAGCTGTTGGACATGCTTCACTTAAAGAAATCCCAACCCCTCAGAGCTACATGCTCTAGGGACCTAAACCTTGTCACCACAATAAACAGAACATGGTGGAGGGATAGATTACTGTCCCAGAGACTTCCCATACTCTGGAATAAATTACCTTTCTATATCAAACAAAGCTCCTAATTAGCACTCTTCAAGAAAAATCTTGATGATTGGATGGGAAACAGGAAATTCACCCCAGGAATCACCTCTGGGGCTCTGCTCAACAGGGGCACAAGAAAATACATTTCTTGGATGGTGAAAACCAGGGTACCTTTTTGACTAAGCTTATATAGGCCCTAGGGCCAATAGCCTAGTACCTACCTATGAACCTATGACTGAGGACATGATTCATACTGGTAAGCAAATAAATGAATGACAAATTGAAAACAAAGTGCTCAAGACGTGAAAGCAGACCAGATAAATTTGTAACAGGTGAGGTGCTACAAATGCCAGTGTTTATCTCTCTAATGATTAGCAGGATCAATCTGCTTTTCAAGGCCACCAAAATTATAAAAAATGGTGCAGTAGTCAGGGTTTGGGGTAAACCTTCAGTGAGACCTGGTAAAGCATATTGAGTATATAAACAGTAGCTGAGATTCAATGAAAAAATCAAATACAGGTCAACTATCTTGGGAGCAGAACTGGATCCTGCAGTAGATGAATTAGGCAGCTGTCCATGGCCTTCTGGTTGGGGGAAGAACTCAGCCACAACATTAATTTAATTAAATTTAAAAAATAAGTTTCTTACACTACTTTTTACCTCCTACATACTGTCTCTGTGTTCTGCTTGTGCATCTTAGATTTCCAAGACATATTGCAGCATTATGTATATGTCAAGCTGCTGAGGATTTGGACCAATGCAGCTTTATGTGCATGTTGGAGTTAAGATGATTTAACATACACCACTGCAGATACAGGTTTTGGAACTGATTTATCAGCAGTGCCAGGTACAGTATGGAGAGTGTGTGTGTGTGTAAATGCCCTGGTTAGGGATGGCAGATTAGTTAACATGCTCAGGCGTAAACCATGCACCTTGGCTACAGGAGACAAGAGCCTTAATCTTCTAACTACTAGACTGTATACTTACACAGTTAGTCATTAGAGTTGGTTGAAATGGGTAATTTTGTCATGTATTGGTTTCTACATTTTGTTTCATTGCTTAATGGAAAATAAGCTTGAACTGTTTTTTAACTGTTTGCTGCATTATTTTAAAATCTGCACTTAAAGTTACATTTTAGTTGAATTTGATCAAAAGTTTGTTGTTTATTTGTTTAATTTAACTGTGGAGGCTGCCCACTAAAGTGTGCTAGCCTGTGTAACTAATTTATCACTGTTTCTGCATTTTCTGTGTGTTTCTACCAAAAAAACAAAAAAAAATCCTTGTTTTCCCGCCTCTCCTCAACTAGTTTAGACCAGTTTACAGGCATTGCTGTATTCTGGGCTGTGGTGTAGTTCCTGTGTTGTCCATTAACTTACTTGGATAGAAGGAAGTTTCTTTGCTCACCAGTGGGAGTGGGGAGCCTTGAGCAGCCTACCTGTCCCTGTAGGAAGTGAACTCAGCACAAGAAGCTGTAGTAATTGGTTGTTTTGGACCATTTCTAGCTCTTTTGTAGTTCACTGTTTAAAATCCGCATTTGCATGGCTTTGCGCGGTTGTGCGCATAGCGCAGCGCCGGTTAAACTAGGTTAAACTTTTTCTGGCTCCGCCAAGTCTGCTTTCAAATTTTCCCTTAAGGAAGCTCTACTCTTAGTATAACCTGACTACTCACTATATTATAAGCCTAGCACTTGTTCTCAATACGTCTCTACTAAGTAAGCACTCTCGTACTAAGTAAAGCACTACATCTACTTACCACCCCTGTGAATATCCACTTCCCTTAAAGGTACAGCACTCCCTTATACTGTTCTAGCATGTCGAGTGGTAGATTACTGGCGTCGTCTCCAATTCAGCTGGTCAATCTGGGTATCTTGAGACAATGCTACAATTGTCTCATGTACACAGACAACCATCTCCTCCTCCCAACAAATACAAATACATGTGAGAGATGCAACTATATAGCCAAACTGGAGGCTGAACTCTCTCAACTCAGGGCTGGCATGACCAGACAGGAGGAGATGGCAACCACACACACAACAATCCCAGTCCCACATATACCTACCACAACTGCAAACCAAACACATAAAAACACAAAGACATACTCGGAGGCTCTAATAAAAAACTTACCAAAACAACAGAGGCTCCCAAAGCAGACATTCAAAAATCCACCACCTCAAAACAAAACACATGCAACACATACTTCAATAAATCAGTGTGTCAACCAATCACAGCCCTTAAGGCCAAACACCTTGCCTGATACACTAGTAATAGGTGACTCTATAGTCAGACACACTGATGTCCCGCTGACCAGGCTGAACAAGGAGAAGGTGACTGTGAGCTGTCTATCGGGAGCTAGGATCCGCCACATAACACACGCACTCAAGTCACTCCAAAGCAAGTACAAATATGACTCCGTCATTGTCCATGCTGGTGTGAATGACCTGAGACGTACCTCCCTGGACTATATGAAAAGAGACATAGAGGAGCTCTTCGATTATGTAGCCCAGGCTGGTATGACCCTGACCCTGAGCAGCATCCTGCCCTCACCAAGAATGATACCACAATACAAAGACAAGATGATCAGCTTTAACAATTGGCTCAAGTACTGGTGTCATTCTAAGTGGATCCAATGTCTGTCTGTCTGCCTGGGATGACATGTTGGACAAGCCCCGCTGCTTCGCAAGGGATGGCTTACACCTGTCACCACTGGGCTTCCGGATATTGGCTAAGGCTCTTGCCACCTCCATAGTGCCTTTTATAGGCAAGGCTCAAAAGGCAAACCCACCTCCTTAGAAAACAAAAATGGAAAAAAACTAAAGGTAATGCTGCTCAACGCCAGAAGTCTAAATCTCAAGATGCAGGCACTTGATGCACTCCTCAGCATGGAGAACATCGACATCTGTGCAGTAACTGAAACCTGGTTCAAGGCTCCGGAGAGCACCCCAGCGCTACCAGGCTATACCTCGTATCATGCTTTTCGGCCCCAAAACCCAGGTCGAACCACAAAGGGAGGGGGAGTATCCATATTCATCAAGGACACCCACACCTCCAGGTTAGTAGCAACACATGAAGCATCAGAGACCATACAGGTGCAACTAACCATAGGCAAAACTGCTATACAACTGGTAGCATGTTACAGACCACCCTCCCAATCTCAAGAACCCCACTCAGCCTTCCTGAAGACATTGGAGGATATGAATGTATCACAAAATACCATCATACTGGGAGACTTCAACTACCCAAACATAGATTGGGTACATTATTCTAGCCCTAATACCCTAGCCCAAAGGTTCCTGGAATTCATAAATTCAAATGCACTGGAACAACTAGTCACCTCTCCCACTAGGGGAGATAATATACTAGACCTGATCATCACAAACATGGGGACAAAATGCTCCACACCGGAAGTATACCCCTCACTAGTGAGATCTGACCACAAACTAATTACCCTGGATATACATATCCCACCTCCACCCCAGCACAAAAGACCACAGTGAAAATCTTCTCAAAAGCAGACTTCACTCTTCTTAAGACTGAGATGGTATCCTTTAAGCCCACTGTGCCAGTGGATACCACATCCCACAATGCCGAATCCTTCACAAATGCTTTCTATGGACATCTCCAAGAATGCATGGATCATGCAATCCCAAACAAATCCAAGTCCCTCTCCACCAAAGGTAAGCGTCCTGTCTGGTGGACCTCAGCCATAAACAAATTGTATAACAAAAGAAGGAAGCTACTGCATGTCAGAGCAAAATCCCATGAAGGGAAGACATCTCTGATCAACATTAGCAGAAAACTACGTTCTCCCATAAAAACATCCCAGGCCAACTTTGAGAGAAAATTTCGCTAAGGACACTAAAGATAACCACAAAGCCTTCTTCAGCTATGTTAGAAACCTGGGCGGAAACCCTCAGATATGCTCAGAGTTGGTTCACAACAACATAAAATACAATGAACCCACAGATATTGCCAACATTCTGGCTGACAGGTTCAGTGCAAATTTCACCCCTCCTTCACCCCCAAAAGAAGAAATACTTATCCCAGCTGAATGTAATCTCCCTGTCATTTCAGATGTCCAAGTGAGAACCGCCCTAAACAAAGCAAAAAACACAGCATCAATGGGACCTGACGGTATCCTGGGTTGCGTGTTACGTGAACTCCAAGAGGAGCTAAACCCCCACATAAAAATGCTATTTAACCTTAGCCTTACTTCGGGATATGTACCTGAACACTGGCGTACAGCAACAGTGGTCCCACTCCACAAGGGGTGCCTCTACAGACCCTGGAAACTACCGCCCCATAAGCTTAACCAGCCTGGTCTGCAAAGCTATGGAAAGAATCATTATGGAACTCATAAACAGAGACATAGGGGACCTACAGACACTTGACCCCACCCAGTTCGGCTTTGTAAAGGGCAGATCCTGCCTTTTAAACCTGGTTGACTTTTTCGAAACAGTCACTAGAGCCATTGATGAGGGCAAAGCAGTCCATACAGCATACCTGGACTTGGCTAAGGCCTTCGGCACAATACCCCACTCAGGCATCATAGATAAGCTCAACAGCTTAAAAGTAAACCCTTATGTCACTAGATGGGTTGCAAAGTGGCTAAAGGACAGAACCCATAAAGTTAAAATCGCTGGAGCAATGTCAGACTCAAAGCCACTCACAAGTGGTGTCCCACAGGGATCTGTCCTGGGACCCCTCTTGTTCGGCATTTATTTCTCAGATGTTGCATGCAAACATGGAAGGGCTGTGGCTGACAAAGTTCGCAGATGACTGCAAACTAGGCGCCATAGTCGATACACCAGCAGACACACACATCCTACAAACAGGCCTCACAGAAACGGACAACTGGTACCGGAGTCACGGCCTTAAACTAAATGCCAAAAAATGTATAGTCATCCCCTTTGGAAAAAACAAAGTACCCACAAATTATCACATAGACAGCAACCCACTGAGTACGGAAAAAGTAATGAGAGACCTAGGGACCTAAGTCGACAGCGACCTCTCATTTGACACCCACGTTGCCAAAGTGGTTAGAAAAACATTCTACCTTGCACACTTCATCATGAAGGGATTCACATCCAGATCCAAGGATGTCATTGTACCCCTATATTCTTCCCTCATCAGACCCATGATTGAGTACAATGCCCCATTTGGTATGTACCTCACCCGGCATTTGCAACAGCTGGAGAGACCACAAAAGTACCTCACCAAGAGGATCAAGGGTCTCCAACATATGTCTTATTCTGCCAGACTAAAGAAACTTCAGCTCTATTCAGTAGCATACCGCCTGCTCAGAGGTGATCTCTGCCTGACATACAAGGCCATGTCCAATCAGGATCTGATGCACATGCTCCACCTCAAAAAATCCAAATCCCTCAAGACCACGAGAGCTAAAGACTTAAACCTCGGCACAAGTATGAATAGGACATGCTGGAGGGATAGATTCATAACCCAGAGGCTTCCCATGCTTTGGAACAAGATCCCAGTTCGTATTAGGCAGAGCCCCTCACTGACTCTTTTCAAGAGAAATCTTGATGAGTGGATGGGAGATCGTAAGTTTACCCCAGGGGTCACATCTGTGTCACTGCTAGATAGGGGCACAGTAAACTAATTCTATTATATAAGGGGACCTTCGTGGTGTCACTACTAGACAGAGGCACAGTATTCTAAATGTATTCTGTACATTTTTTGTACCATTTCATGGGGTGGCAAAAGCCACATCACTATGGCTAGGCTTACAAATGCCCCAGGGCAGATAGCCTAGTACTATACTATGAAACTATGAAACTATAAAACTCTTCAAAACTACAACTTTAAAATGCACTCCAATAAATTTTGCTGTACTTAACAAGAAATACATTAAATAAGGAAGGTCAGTCAAGTAATACAAGTATTTATGCATGGCCCTAAAAATGTATGCCTGGGCCCCATAATTTGTAAACAGCCCAGGGACCAATGTGCTTTTAATCTGCCACTGGCCTGGTGCATTATCAATGAAAGTGAGTTTCAATGCATTTTCAAGGAGTATCAGCTTTAAGGGAAGAGAAGTTTACTGTTCATGCTAAGTCTGTTTTCAATGTGCAACTGTTTTGTTTAGCAAATGGCCATTGCTATTTGTGCTATAACATGTGAAAGCAATGTTAGAAGCACAACAGTAGTATACTTGCCTTCTGGTGTAGAAGACTACGGGTTCTACTGTCATACCACGTAAATGGATTGCTGATACTGCACGTGCAATTTAAGGGGGGTACTGCACTCCTGAGTATGTCAGCCTTTGGATGAGATGTTAAACCAATGCCCTATCTACCTGAATTGATGTTAGGTGCTCTGAGATCATTTACATTCTCCTGAGATATTGAAGAGAGTACAGTGAAGTTCTCTAATGCCTTGGCAAAATTTACCCTAGTAGTATAAATACCACTAAAAGTCTCCCCCTGAAGAGGCTACTAGCCTAGTGGATCTAACCTGATCAACAAAGGCTAAATAAATAAAATTTTAAATTAAATCCACATCTGTCTTTATTTAAAAAGTAAAGTAGATGATATGCATGCTGATGGTTTTGAACTGTATTTATGGTAACAGGGGAGGTTACAAGTAATGGGACACCCAAATGTCTCTGAGGGGAAGAGGGGGTTGGTCAATTACCCTGCTTATCCCCCATCTAGCAATGGTCCAGCTCTGCTTGGGTGTAGTGGATCATGGAGTAAATTACAGACCACGTTGACAGAATTTGAAGGGAGATCTCAGAATGATCCCCACTCCTTAGCTTAGTCACACAGCACAATATGATCAGGTGTGCTGAGTCACTACTAAGGCATACTACTAGGATAATGTGCATGTGGTTCTGAAGACATCATGGTGGAAGGTAGTGCAAACAAGAGGTAACCTCCTCATCACAGAGGTGAGGAAGGAGGAGGAGGAGGGATTTACAATACAAACCAGTCAGCTATGTACCTATCCTCTGGAATCAAGAGTTACTTGTTTTTTTCTTAACATTTTACTGTGATATTCCATGCCCTTTGGGATTTCAGGGGTCATTTAATTGATTTTACCCTGTAGTGTGGTATTTATTGTCCCTGTGATTCAGGAGTTATTCAATCGTTTTTTACTTTGTAATGTAATATTTTATGTCCCTGTGCATATTGCTTATTTTGCTCGTTTTTAACTTTGTAGTGTAATATCTTATGTTATACTGCGGTGGTGGTGCTGCGGTAGCATTGTCGCCTCACAGTAAGACGTTGTCCTGTTCGATTCTCAGCTAGAGTGTCTTCTCTGTGGAGACATGCATGAATGGGCGTACCTTCGTTGAAGGTTGTGTGTCAGAGCTGGCAACTCGGCACGTAAAAATCTACTGCCAATCATTAGCGGACCAGAGTTCTTCTGTGGCGACCCCTAACTGGGAAAAGCCGAAAGACATAACAAGTGTAACATCTTATGTTCCTGTGCATATTGCTTAAAACACTATTCTAGCAGTGGTTATAGCAATTCTAACTAGCTATGCAATTAGTCTGGAACTACCGCTCTGTACTACTGTTTCTGACTGATGTACCTGATTGAAACTGTCGCTAAATGATACATACCTCATAATGTTGATGATGTTTTTACACTGCTGGTTACTCCAACTCCATATTCCTCTCCAGTAATTATCTCTCTCTCTATCCCCTTAGCCTTTTTCTCCTCCTACTGACATACATGGCTCCCGGCTCTGCCCTGCTGGACATCTAAATACTCCTGCATCTCAGTACCAGTACAGGACTCCAACAAAAGCTACTCCCAGATATTGTCAAATTAAAAGCAAACGTAAAGTATGTGAATCTAACATTTAGCTCTAGTAACAATTGTAACCCGCCTTAACCTTTGTTAGGTGGTTAAAGTAAGCTCCCTACCAGGGTCACCAGCAGCTAATCCCCTCTCTGCTCTGTTAACCCCCCCCCCCTGTATTTGCTCTACTCTGGCCTTTAGCCGAAAAGCTAAGCCTTGCACTACTGTTCTTTCCCCAGCCTTCAGGGACCCTCCATAGACACACTCTCATCCCTCTGCTTACCATCCCTACTTTCCCCTTAATTACCCTACAGCTTTAGCATTCTATGTCTTCCTCCCTCATCCCATCCCCTACTCTGTCATAACATGAAACAACTACTGTTGCGCTCTGCTTCTTTCACGCTTACCTAGCTTCCCTCATAATCCCCCCCATTTCACTCAAGCTCCCACTTTTCAACTGCAGCTGGGTGATTGGTTTCTGCCAGCCAACTTCTCTCTAGCACTTCCCGCTCTATTTGCCCTGCGGACTCACTCCACTCCCCTACCCTGCCCCCAAATTCCACCTGCTCCCAGTGCTCTTAAACTTATACTCCATATAGCCACACCCCTCTTACAACAGCCTATCACCATCCCTCAGGCATCAAGTCCACTCCCACTTCCATACCACACCCTCCTGCTTACAACCATCCCCTCTTCTAACCCAACAGACATCATGAAAGGCATACTACCACTACTAACTCTCACTACTCTCACATACACCACATCCATACACTAACATACCAATAAACATTACCTTCCACATAACAAATACCCCCACACACACACACACACACACACACACACACACACACACAAAAAAACATAGTAATCTGCCCGCACACTATTTAACAATAGCTCATTATTTTATATACACAAAACAGTAAACACGCTACCTCTCAATAGACAAACAGTATCTAAAAGACATACAGACATAGCTCACACCATACAACTCACACTATTCCTCAAAAAATGGCTACTAATCTCAGGAGACATACACCCCACCCCAGGTCCATGGGACCCAATTCTCTCACACAAGCAGAAATCAGATCTACTTATTATTAATCTAAATTCAAGAAGTATATCCAACAAACTACATGACTTACACATATTCATAGCCCACTACTCCCCTGATATACTAACCATTACTGAGACCTGGCTAAAACTTACCACACAAAACGAAGAAATTCTCTCCCCAGGTTATAACATCCTAAGACAAGACAGAGATACCAAAAAGGGGGGGGGGGGGTTGGAGTTGCAATCTTATTTAAAAATACACAACCTCCAGCCTCTAAACACCCCACTTCCCAAATTCCATAATGTAGAGACATTAGGCTCCGTTATGTCCCTTAAAAACAAAAAAGAATCAACATCCTTTGTAGTTATATTCCTCCAGGAAATAACTCACTTATAATAGAAGAGATACTACCATGGGCCGCAATCAACCTACCCCAAGAAACCATCCTGCTATCAACATCCTCTGTAGTTATATTCCTCCAGGAAATAACTCACCTATAATAGAAGGGATACTACAATGGGCCGCAATCAACCTACCCCAAGAAACCATCCTGCTATCAACATCCTCTGTAGTTATATTCCTCCAGGAAATAACTCACCTATAATATGAGAGATACCACAATGGGCCACAATCAACCTACCCCAAGAAACCATCCTTCTATCAACATCCTATGTAGTTATATTCCTCCAGGAAATAACTCACCTCTAATAGAAGGGATACTACAATGGGCCACAATCAACCTACCCCAAGAAACCATCCTGCTAGGTGACCTAAACTTAGACTGGCTAGCCTGCAACTCCAAAAACCCCTCAAACCATATTAACTTATTCGGATTCTCACAATTAATCCAAGAACCTCCATTCTCGATTGGACTTTAGTTAATCTCCCCAAAGAAAATTATCATGTGGGCTGCCTACCTGATGAACTGAATGACCACTACCTCACATTTCTCCTTCGTAAACAAGTAAACATACCCAAACCCATACTGTTTAAGGAAACTAGAGATGAGCACAAGGTAAATCCACAAATTCTTAACAGCATATTATAGCAATGTGACTGGGACCCACTAAAAGCTCTAGCATTAGACCAGGCAGTTGAGTTATTCAATAGTACTTTTATGAATGTTCTAAATATACTAGCTCCCATCAGAAAGCTTAGAACTAAAGTTAACTATGACCCTTGGCTAAATAGGACAACAAAAGCCTTACTAAAAGCCAGAGACAATGCCTGGAAGAACTGGAAAAAGAATAACAATAACCAAGAAAGACAAAAATATCAACAACTTCAGAATCAGGCCAAACAAACAAACAAAAATGGATAAACAAATCTACTTCCTAGACATCCTAAATAAACATTCCAAAACCCCCCAAAAGTTCTGGCAGGCTATCAGTTCCCTTCTAAAACCTGGCAAAACTACCACCCCAGCTCCCAACACCAATATTAATAATGACAGCATAGCTTCTCAATTTAACCATCACTTCACAGAATCTATCCTCTCACTATCTACCCAGCTATCCAACAATAACTCCAAATTCACCCCAACTATAGATCAAAATAACATACCCACCTTTAAACTCTCACCTGTACCAACCTCCACAGTTAGAAAACTACTCTCTAAACTAAAACCCACCACTCTTGCAGCAGATGGTCTACCTACTAATTTCCTAAACTTAGCTGCAGAGTCGCTAGCCTACCCTGTCTCAATTCTTATAAACCGCTCTATACAAGAAGCTTACATCCCCAACTATGGAAAGTGTCATATTCCCCTACACAAAGGCAGCAACTCCTATGAACTATCAAACTATTGGCCCATTGCTATCCTATCCCCCCTTTCCAAGCTCCTGGAGAAATGTATTCACACACAAATGAAGCACTTCTTAACCTCACATAATCTCCTCTCCCTCACACAGCATGGCTTCCGCCCAAACCACAGTACAACTACTGCTCTTCTCTCCTTTACCAACCAGGTCAACCAACTTAGAAACAACAACTTTATATCAGCAATATTCTTAGATCTATCTAAAGCATTTGACATGGTCTCCCATAACCTACTCTTAGACACTTTATCCACTATGTCATTTGCCCCCTCCATTACTTCCTGGTTCAAAAACTATCTCTCTGATAGAAAACAATCAGTCAAATGGCAAGGTATACTATCACCTCTACTACCAACTACTACAGGCGTTCCTCAAGGATCAATACTGGGACCTCTAATTTTGACCATTTTCACTAACAAACTACATATCTCCACCATGCATGCATCACTTATACAGTACACAGATGACTCCACACTAATCTGCTCAGCCCCATCCATAACAACTCTTCAAAAGCTTACCCAAGAATCCTTCTGCTCCATGGAACAATGGATTACTGATATCCAACTTATTTGAAAGCCCAAAAAGACCAAATTACTCCTTTTTACCCCCAATAAATCCAAAAACCACACCTCCTTCCTTCACTATCACCTCCAAAAACGGCACCAAAATCTCCCCCTCCCCCCATACTAATCTTCTTGGTGTTAAAATAGATAAGGATTTTCACTTTGATGTCCATATCTCGCAAACCATTAAAAAGGTACATAAAAAATTAGGAACCTTATACAAACACAAACAGTTCCCATCAGACCAAGCACGAATCTCCCTAGCTCAAACCCACCTTTTGTCTACCCTAATGTATGCATCACTAATCCTAATTCATATCAGGAAAACAGACCTAGGCAAACTAGAATCATGTTACAATTGTTACAATGCAAAATGTGCCAATAACTCCACTTTTGGAAGTCACCACTGTCTTGCCCTAAAGGAACTACAGTGGTTAGAACTCCCTCAGCTAATTAGCTACCACCTTGCGCTGACCTTCAACATAAGGAACCTCCACAAAACCCCAGCCCTAAACTAACTATTAAAGCAATATTCAGCAATTCGTCCTTTACTCTCATCCAACAAAACCCTGCTCTGCATATCCAAAGCCAACAACACTGCAGGGAAAGCTCTTATCTCTCACACCATTGCTAGGAAATGGAATAACCTCCCCCAAAAATATCTCTTCAGCACCATCTATCTCACTTTTAAAAAAGTCACTTAAGTCACACCTCTTGCAGTCATGGCTCTGTTCCTGCATCACATAAATGGTTTCCTGCTCTCCTCCAAATCTTGCTACCCTCCTCTCTTCACTACTTACAATCTCTAATATTCAGTACTCAAATACTCCCATACAGGGCCTACTATCTTGCAAATTATTTTATCTTGTGAGATCTCTCCTTAATGGCATCAGTTTTTTTTTTAGATTGCATCACTCAATGTGTGCTTTTGTTCTACCAACACTGACATCCACAGTCTACTATGTATAAGCTAAGCTTGCTTAGAACAAACTATTGTATGATATATCTCTTTGATTGTATATATACCTCTGTACAGAATTTTTTTTGTTGTTGTTGTTGTAATTGTGTTGTTCTGGAGCTTTTCTCTCCAGGCCTCTGCTGTAAATGGGCCTCGTTCCAGTTGGACTTTCCAATAAACAAATGTAAAATAAAATAAAGGCAGAGGAAAGGGGGCAGATGCAAGCTATAGTGTGATGTGATGTATCTGTTTAATTGATTGATAATGAGATGGTGAAATGAGTAAAGGGGAGAGAAGCTGTAGTTAATTGTAAGGTTTGGTGGGAATACTGACAAACACTCTGTTCATGGCTGCTTCCCAGGTATGTGAAGCTTACCCAATGCAGGTAGAGAACACAAGCAATATGACTTAATTATATGGTTTCTTTTATTCTTTATTCCTTCCAGAACCAGTTGTGTTGGCCCAGACTTAGATACCATGCTATACTTTAATTGTAAACTGGTATAGAGTAGATTTTTTTTAAAGACTGACAGAATTTGACATCCTTTTTTCTGTAAACTGCAATATGCACATCTCTCAAGGTATAACAGCCACATGAGCAGAACGACAATTAATCTTTTGTTTCTAGATTGTACTCATTTTCACCTGCAGAAGTGCAATTTAAGGAATAAATCTTGGCAAAAACAATGACAAGGCAAGACAATGCAAAACCTGAGTTGCAACACAAAATAATTAAAAGAAACACTAATATGGGGCGCTACTTATCGTAAGCCAAAGAACCAATGTTAAGAGAGTAGCTTTTATATTTGTCCTGCAAGAATCAGCAAGGCTCACGTTGGCACAACAGTTTACAAACAATTTGCTTGTAGGTAAATTATGAGAGGCACAAGGCCTCAAATTGCACATTACTATGTGCAGGACTACTTTATTCATTGCTTTAACAAAATAGCACCAAACTATATATCCACCTCAGAAAAGAGGAACCATAAATAAATATATAAATTAAAATAATTCCTTAAAGTACAACAGAAAGCATTACAACAATTCTGTGTCACACTGCACTGTCAAGCTTTTGTCATGCATACTGTATTATTTCCACAAATCAGTGAACAAGGTTACATGCGACCGAGTAGCCAATAAACAAGCATGCATTTGGGAGGAGAAGGCACCTGTAAGCCTTGAGAAAATATATGTTGACATGGGGAGAAAATGCATACTCCACACAGCACTGGAGCACTGAGTCTGAGATCTTAATGTCTTAGTCACCATGATATCACATCCAAACCGGGAACTGTCTATTCAGACCTGAATGTCACCAAGCTGTCCCATGATAGTCTAGTGACCAAAATGCTGAAGGAGCCAAAGATTGAGGGTAAGAGTAAGCGGCTGATGATGATTCATCCACAGTGGCGAGAGGGTGGGCAGGAAGGCAGTCCAGCTCATTGCAATGTCAGTAACTGCCAGAAAAAGAGAGGTGCAAAGGATAAAGCATACTGGCCATGGATATACACTTGGCTGTTCCAGGCTGTGTCCATTTGGCAATCTTTGCGGAGCATATGCACTAAGATACATATTTACAGAGAAGATATAACAGGCTCTTGTATCTGCAAGCATGTATGCCACTCATGTCAGGAAAGTTTAGGGCTGGAAAACAAAAAAACAGCCCATGGCTACATAGGTAATAGCCACCCTGTGTGTCTGTTACTCAGGTAATGGGGATGGAATGGGCATTCTCTCTCAGGAAACGTGCTACAGAAAAAAAAATCCTTGGAAATGTAACATCGCAGCAAAGAAAACATTTAACAAAGCATTTTTTTTTTTTGGAACTGTGGAATCATGCCTGCATTTTCTTTAGTTTAAACTTCTTTCATAACAGTTAGTTAAAGCAACTTGTAATAACATCAAAAAGGGAAAGTTCAGTAACCTTACCAGGTAAGGGTTTAATTTCAGAAAACCTAACAAAAACTTATATGCAACATTTACAAGAATTAAGGGGTTCATTCTTTTGGGGGGATATCTCATCTGAAGTGCCCTCAGGGACAGTCCTCAGTTTTCTGGAGAGACTTTTTACCCTCTCCCTGTATTCAGTATTTGCCACACTTCTGCATGTAATTAATCATGCCTTCCTCCCAAATCAAGCTGGGCTTTACATAACCTTCTGTGACCTCTTATTCCTTCAATGAACACCTGGCTTCTCAATTACCAGTTAAGGAAACTAAACCTTTAACAGATAAATAAGACATGTTAGTGTGATAAAACTTCCACTCTATATCAAGTGCAGCAGCATCATTGCCACATTTAAGGCAAATCGAAATAACTGGATAGTTGGTCTCAAATACTGCCCCTGACTTGTCCTGTGTTGCCTCCTTGAGGATGGAAGGAACTTACGAATATTTTTTCCTGGAAGGCTTGTAAAATTCTGTAGACTGATCGTCTATCACATTGCATTGACATGCTGTAGATGTACTTAATTATGAAGTTATAATCCTATTCTGGCAGTTCAAGGATGAAGTTTGAAAAATCCAGAATAATCTTGGAGATTAAAGCCAAATTTACCCTAATATTCTGTTCACTCATTTTATGCTAATTTCTGTATTATTTTTAATTTCTTAAGACTTTCTATTTGCTCATTCCACTGATGCTGGTAGTTGTTTATATTTGTACATGAGTATAATGTTTGCCTGCGTTATGAGAGCACTGTCACAGGTTGTTACTAGGAACCTGATTGGGAAGATCTCTTGTAGCATTTGTACTGCAATTCCCAGTACTTGTCACCCCCCTTTCAAGAGGGATCATGATGTGAAAGTAGGAATGTATTTCCAGTTACCCATCCTTTCCTCCAGGTTGTGTTTCTAGAGTGCGTGGGAATTACCTTGCTTAATATAAAGGAGGAGCCTATTCTAGAGGACAATAATTCTTTGCGTGATATATCTATTAAACAAAAATAAAAAGTGAAAGTTTAAAGATCTTTTGTATCAATGTTCATGGTTTTGTTGATTTTATGAATATGAATGAGGTCACTCGGGAAAGGGTCATTTGAGGCTTTGTAGCCCAGGCACAGGTCACCCCTAAATAGTCTTTATGAGATAGTGAATAGAGTTAGGGTTATAAGGTGTTTTGCACATATAATGGGAAAATTCTGGGGTGGATCAAGTTGAATTATATGTCTGGATAAGTACATGCTGAGGAGAGTACAGTGTTCAATTATGGGCCTAATAACAGAGGCATGATTACATCCTTGGACCTGAAGGAAATATCCCTGGTAATCAGCTAGGCTAAACAAAAGGACTTCCTGATGGCAATGGATATGTGGTGGCAAAAGGACAGCTCACTATGAATAAAAGTGTACAGGTCTCTGGTAACCTTGCCTGTTTTAGGTGGAGATGCTGTCATGTGATAGGAGTAATAGTGCTCCTGTTTACCAAAGAGTATGGTACTGCACTTTCTGATATCTACCTTGACAGCATGGTCACGGCACCTTTGTTTTTGTGAGTGCTGGACCTTCGAGGAATCTACAAGGGAATTAATGATGGTTCCTAGTTTACTCAGTCAGCCAAAGGCCATGGGTTTCAGCTCTGACATCAGAGTAGTACATAACAAATAGGAGTGGCCATAGTAGTGAGCCATGGGGAACAGCTGCTAGAAATGAACTTTTTGAATGAGTGTTCCTTCCATCTTAATTTGTTTGGCTCTGATTGTGAGACAGTTTGCTACTGGTCTGGTAACAGAAGGGTTACCATTTTGTTTGACAAACTTAGCTGTGATGCACAAGTTAAAATGGTATTGAATCTTCTGCCATGTCAAGGTAAGCTGTATGCACTGATTTTTTAAAGCCGTCAAACAATTTAAGAAGGCAGGATCTACCCCTCACAAACCAAAACTGATTTGGGTTGAGGGGTTTTAGGCTGCTAATGTCTGGGTTTGTGATGCCAAAATAATGCCGACTATCTGCTTACAGATATGGCTTGTGGGAATGTAGTTGTAATGTTGAAAGACGGAAATGCTGAATGTCATTACAACTAAACAAAGTGTCGATCCTCCAAATGTCAAAACACTCAGCACTTGCTCTGTGCAGGAGAAACAAGGTTGACTGTGCCCCCAAATCTCTAATTATAGATACCGACTCTGAGACTGCACTACTGCAAAGACAGGGCAAATTCCAAGACCCTGTTGAACTGGGATTTAGTTGAATTCCTGTTTTTAATGTTTTGTGTTCACTGTAATGCCATTCAATATTTTGGCAATTCAGCATTACAAATGTATCCCAAGTTGTGATGCTTGTAGATCTATAGTTATAGAATCAGTGGAGGAGCCCTCTTGAGAAGGTGGATAACCACCACAGTTGCCCATGTCCCAGGTATGAAACCAAATAAGCTGGGAAGAACAGACTGAGGAGTGGGTCAGTGAGACAGTACTTCATACTGGCAAATAACAACACTGGTACATTGTCAGGTCACATGGAGTTAGTTTTTTTCATTTCCAACAGAACCTTTAGGACTTGTTCACAGGTGATATTGGTGGGATGTGAACACTGTGTCAGGACTATGGAGGCTAAGTAGAGACAGGTGGATGAAGCTTGAATTATACTTGTTTGCATGGCAGCTATGCCCTCAGGCCTTTTTAGATATAATCATTATACACCAACTCTGAGCATTGCTATGTATTGTTTCTAAGGTTCCCAACATAGCTGAAGGAGGATTTCTGGCTGTCTCTGACAGAAGTGGCAATTTTCTATTCTTACTTAGCCTTAGATGATTTGATTTTGCTTTTAAGCTCTTTGCTTAACTTTTTGAGTGGTGGGTTTTCAATTTATTCCTAAGGAAGAAGAGTTTTTTTTTCTCTTGTTATAAAGCTTGTTTATGCTAGGGTTCCTACAAAGGCATTTACTCCTAAACTGGGTACTACTTTGGTACTCATCAGGACTCAAGTCTTGATGCAGGCACTAAGTGGAGAAAAGAAAGTCTCCATCGGTGCGGCAGTATTTACTACTGGCTCCTTAAGAGAAGGATGAGAACTCAGACTTCCTCTGGGTCATCATACTGTTAAAGTAAATTCACCTTAGAGAAAGTTCTGAAGATAATGAGTTTGAGAGAGTTTTGGATTGGGTACTACTGGTAAAAACAACTGCATGAAAGTCAGATCTAACCAAAATTGGTAAAATTATTTGAGAGTCTATAATGGTCCTGTGTTTTGAATGACCACAACTCTAATTCTCTTGTAGAGAGTGTGCAACCTGGTTAAACGAGTTTGTACTGATAAAATCTAAGGAGGTATTGAGCATATCTGTAGTAGTAGTTTAAGTATTATAGTTAATATAGATGGATAACTGACGACCTCAAGAATATACGTTTGATTTGACACTAGAGGCTAAAGCATATTTAGATATGTCTCTTGGGTAGTGGGTGTCTAGAAGAGGTTGTATCAAGATGTGGTGAGGGGTTTTATTTATAGTGAGTAGGATGTGAAGGAGTTCAAGGTTGTTACAAGTCTAGATGTGAAGGAGTCAACCTCAAGGGAGGGGCTGAATAGTTAATAAGCATGGAACCCTGATAGGAAGTGTCTGTTACCACTGGAACCAAGTTTCCGTGAAGACTATTTTGTAAGGCTAGGAAGGTTTCTAAAGACATCAAACTCTTACTGGGGTTTCTAGCATTGAGCAGCACTTCTTTAGTACTGTCTAAATGGGATAGTAGATAGAACAGGCTTACATTGCCTAAAAAAGGCACCACGGGGTAGAAAACGTATTGGCCAATATACAAAATCTCTGAGAAGATAGGTACAGGCCATCCTTGTTGAAACACTCAAGACAGTTGACCATTTCTATCCAGGCTGAAACACACATATTGGACCCCCTTTGAAAGGACATTAGTAACAAAAGAAAATTGTTGAGATTAATCATCTTTTGCTTATACTGTTTATTATATTTACTTTTTTTTGACATTTGCTTACCTGGAAAGCCTAACTAAGCAAAAACCCATTTTCATTGAAGGCTTAGGAGAAAAGGCTCCTCAGAATACAAATTATAACAGTAGATCAATATCAGCTATTCACTGGTAAGAGAAGAATATAAACCTTAAACAAATCTATAGAAAACTTACTTCTCTATCTTAAATGCATTTTTCTTGTATGAAAGAAAAAGAACAAATTAAACATCAATATGAAAAGAAAAAAATGTAGTTTTGGTGGCAGAAGGTAAAGGTTTCCCTCTGCAGAGTCACACAAGGGAGGAAATATTGAGTTGAGTGTGTTAAAACAGTAGTATAGTAAAGTAGCAGAGAGTTAATGGGCCAATACTGGCCAATAGGGGAGTAAGAATTATTGGTTTGAGATAAGAGGTGTCATTCTCGGTTAAGACATGATGCTAGCTTAAAACTAGTTCATACCAGCCTTGGATGTATACTGTGAGACTTCTATCATGCCTGTCTTCACATAATCCTGTGCTGCACGTCTCAAGTCATTAACATCCAAGTGAAATATGACCATATCATAGGAGTATCTGGGGTAGAGGAACTTCAGTGCTTTATGACCATATCATACGTATATCTGAGGTACCATATCCTGGTTCATGACAGTGCATCTCACTAGAGTCATCTATAACCAGGACATTTCAATAATCAGTCACAAAGGATGTTTCTTGTTTGAAACTTCCAGCTCACTATACTCATTTATTTAGTTATTCATTCCTACTCAAGTTCAGGGTCTCAAAGAAACCTGAGCTTATCCTGACATTTAATAGGAGCAAGGCCGAGAAAGCAATTCTGTATATGATATGAATCTGTCATGGGATGTGACAGCATATACCCTTTCCCCGCATACAGATATATGGGTGTGTGCATGTATATAAAGCATATACTTCTACACGTGAATTACAGGATCACCAATTCATCTGCAATATATCACTGTAGTGTGACAGAAAAATGACACCACATAAAAACTCGGACAAAGAGAAGACACAGAAGTCAGACGAGATAAGAGCTTAGCTCCAGAATAAGGCACTATGAGGCAGCAATGCTAACCACTACCAATCTGCCCCCAAGAAATTTTAAAAATGATCATGTCTGAATTCTAGAAGCAGATTTCATAAAGAAATGAGGATTTTTAAAGCTACCACACTTTATATGGAGGGGGCTGCAGAAAAGTCCAAGGCTGGAAAAAATAACACTTTGTTGTGAGAATGCACTAAAAGAGGAGGATCCATGGACAGATATGCTGAAATGGCCAATAAATGAACCTTGATGGAAGAATAAGGTCACAGGACAGTAACAACAAATATTGTAAAACCAGAGAACGATCCCTGAATACGTGCTGGTTATGTTGTTGGCACCAACTAGAAAACATTTTTCATTTGCTAATATAAGATTTTCTAGTAGCAGGCTTTCTTGTCTCCATTAGTAAATACTGCACATCCTCAGTAAACAGGTGCCTAAAGGGAATTAGGACCCAATCACTGAGGCACTTAGTTGAAATTTATTGCGGTTGGGAAGCAACAAATACACCTTGACTATGGATGAGTATATCCATTCTGTGAGGAAGCTTGTGGTAACTGGTCCTGGATATTTCAAAACGAAGGGAGACTCACTGTTGCCTGAGCTAGAAGGGAGTCACCACAAGGATCGTGAGAGATTCTTTCTGAATCTCAATAAGTACCCTAGATTATTTATTTAATTTATTTATCTATTTAACATTTGTTTACTGGGAAAGTCTACCAGGGACACAGCCCATTTTCACTGAAGGCCTGGAGAGAAATGCTCCAGACTCATGTCTTTGGAATGTGGGAGGAAACCCACGTGAATGCCGAGAGTACATGTAGACTCTGCACAGAAGGCATCCTTCCGAGAAGTGAATAGGAGAACATCTTGCTGTGAGGTGACAATGCTAAGCACTGCGTCACGGGTAGATATATCAGTAGAAAGGTGAAATAAAGCATACAGGAACATTCCTGTCCAAAGAAAAGAACAGAAATCTATCTTCCAGGTCTTCTTGCATGGAGTCCTGGAGCAGAATATTGCCATATGATTGTTCAGAGAGGAGGCAAACATGTTTACTTGAGGAACTTCACACAGATGAATCAAATATTGGGAAACACCCGATTTAGTTTCCATTCATAACGGTCTGCCCTGGATCTGCTCAGCTTGTCTGCCGGATACTTATGGAATGCAAGATGCCTGTAGAGTGAGGCTGTACTGTGAAGCTATATCCCAAGCTGTCTGCAAAGTGGGTACAACCTGGTTCCCCCTTGCTTGTTGATGTACTACATGGCTGTGGTATTGTCTATAACTACCTGAAGAGGTCGTAGGGACTGAAGATGATTGACAGACTTGAGTACTTGATCAGGGCAAGCATATTTAAATACTTGTGTCTATCTTTGGTGTCCCACACACCTTGCACTTTTATCCCTCGTGAAACTGCTCCATCAGTATCAATTAAATTGCAGTCAGTGATGTGCACAAACCGTCCATCACCCCAGTTCTGTCAGCTCTGGTTCTGGAAAATCCTTCTGTAACAGCTCAAAGTATTTTCTGAGGGAAAGAGAAACCTCAGCATTCTTAACCAAAAACACTGGCAAATTCTGGAAACAGTTTCAGAGAAAGAGAAACCCCCACAGGAAGAATCAGAAAACAGAGCAGAAAACTCAGTATCAGTCCCTTCATGCTCCTGACCAGATTCAGAATCTTGAATCCATTCAGTAAAAGGGGTATCCCTTTTTCTTTTATCAGAAACTACCTTAAAAGAACAATCAACAGTCTGAAGTAAAACCTCAGCAAGCTGCAGTAAACCACTTCTGTCTAAGGAAATTAGAGGAGGAGTGGATACATGTTTAGTTTTCTGTTTTTTTGACAAAAAAAAAAATAGGGCCAACAGTATTATTAATGGCAACAGGAGCTTTCACAGGGATGAACACTGCATTCTGACTTAGCAGGGAAGTTTTCCCTGTTTCCTCTTCCTGGACTGACAACAGTGGCTCTCCCTTGCCCACTAAGAGAACCCCAGCAGATGCAGAGGATGTGGCCAAAACTCCCATTCCACAGTGGCTTTAGGTGCTACACCAGAGGGATTCAGGATAAAAAATGAATTGTCAGAGAAACAAGCTGTGGACATAGCACAGCCACCCACCTCTCGCTTGCTAGCCTGCTGTGGGAGCAAATGCCACTTGCTTAACTTTTTCTTTTTGTGGCTGGAACACTTACTTACTTTGAACCTACAGTTTGTTCCTTGGTCAAGTCAAAAATGGTGCCTCTTTCCTTGGGAAAGCAAGCAACAAGTGGCAGTAAAATTTTAAGGTTTTTAGAAGTCACTTTTTTATTTTTTAACATAAAAACACGGCAAAATGCATGTTAAAACTCTTAGCCTCCAAATGTAAAATAACCATTTTTTTGTGCAGAATTAGTTTTTTTCAATTACTTTAACCTGCTTGAAATGGACAGGAAAAAAGTGCGTTCTTGTTTTAAAAGTCTAGCTATGTCTCATGACAATCCATTAAAACACAAACTCCTGGCTTAAAAATAACTTTCCTGATCAGTAAAGTACAACAAAACATTTTTTAAATGTGGACGATTTGTCTGAAAACGGAACTCATCTGCCCAGCAACAAAATAGCACAAGGTGACCCGTTGATCCTCTAAAGCCCACAGAGAAGCACTGTTTGCAGCAGCTAGAAAGCTCTGAAGGGGATGGTTTTTTAATCCTGTCTTTTCATTTAGCTCAGTTTGAGCTGCCTGAGAGTTTGGGTGGGTAGAAGGTGCCCTGAAACTCTGGAAGCTGGCTGACTATATCCTTGGCGGGATATAACTTATGCAGCTAAGGCTGCTGCAGCAGTCATCAATATGATGAGCATCTCCTGAATTCCCACAAATAAAAATATAGCATGCTGTGAGGTAAGGTAATTTGGAGTCTCAATATGTGGTGTACTGCAAATAACAAAACCAAAAACCATACTGGAGCGACTGGACACAAAACTGTACAATAAGATCTTTTAAGCGGATTTCACTAACGTATCCCGCTTTTCATCTTGTACAGACTTCATCAGAAAAGTTAATTCTGTACTAAATGAAAAATGGATGCAGCATTAAAATGAAATACGCTTAAAAGATCTTTTGTGCAGTTTTGTGTCTAGTCGCTCCAGTGTGGTTCTTGGTTTTGTAATTTGGAGTCTGTATATTTATTTGAGTGGGAGTTGAGCTTGTGTATGTGTGTGTATATGTGTGTGTTACACTGGTCAGAATGGTCTTCCAGCTGCTGTTTGTGGGAAGAATTGTGGAATTTTAGTTTTGCCACTCAATGGAAAACTATACAATAATGACAGTAACTATACTGTACACTCCGGGAAAGAAATGAAGTGCATTGTGATCAAAGGTACAGCTGAGTCTGAAAAACTAGAAGATGTCACACTGGAGACTTTAGGTAAAATTATGATGGATACGGGAGTAAATGCCCACACTAGGCAGATCACAGTAGACTGCAGAAATATCCAACAACAACAAGACTGCTGCTTATTCGATCGAGTCAGTGATGAATGCTCTTAAAGTCAAAGCATGGTCTTACAATGTTCTTACTTCCCTGAAGAGTATGAAGAAGGCATGACCATTTTGTTCAATCCAGGGTAACCAAATAAAATGTCCATTTATTGACAGACTACAACCCTTACAGTGTGTTCTCCTGCAGTCCCACATCACTACACTGTAAAGTAAACTAGCATCCTAAAACAAGCCAAGCCGTAACAGCAGGGGTACCTGCACAGCACCTGACAATAAATTACATAAACTACATTATCATATAAGAAAATCAGCCTTTTGGTAGCTAAAGCTATATTCTATCAGCCAGGAATGATCTTTGTTGAGAAATATGCCATTGTTTGTTTTCCTACTGAGAGCAGTCTACTGGGACTGAAAATTCACCTACAGGTAACTTTTAGACATAATATTCATGCTTCCTTTCTAACATTGTATACTAATAAAAGATGGATGGATGCATCAAAAATCTTAAATGTAAATTATGTGGCACTTATTTTGGCATGCTCCCACAAACTGTCCTTTAGACAGTACATTAAGACAGTGTTATTGTAGTAACATATTCACATAATGTCGGGAAAATGGGTGAAACATCTGATCAGTTCCCAAGGTGAGTGACTACAGAAACGGGATTCTGAGCCATTAAAACAGCGACTCGTGATTTTCCTGCTGAGTAACTTTTTTAAAATACTGTCATCTTTCTCCATCAACAGCCTATACCTATACGATCTTACAAACTAAATACAGAGCTGCATATCTAAATGTCTGTGCTCTCTGAATATAAACTTGTTACATCAAAACTGGTTTAAAAAAAGAGTGGGTAACTAGTTAATTTCACAGAGATATCAGCATGCCAATAAAAAGTAACCTAAAGCTAGAACATCTATTTAACTTATGAAACCGAAAGTCAAACAATTTAATTGGATGAAAAGTAACATGTAGCTTAATCCTTAAGTATTATATGTACATTCAAGATCTGGATGTCCACAGTTCAGTCAGCGGCTTTAGCAGGGGGAATAGCTGACATAGTGTGAAAGGACTGTGCCTTCTCACCACATTCACAAGTAAGGGAGGGCACATGTCCAGGAATGTGCACTGTGTTAAGAGTCCCTTAAAGAAATCCAGAGAACCAATGCAGGCATTTACTCTGTGGGGGGTGGGGATATCTGCAACTATAAGTCACTTGTGGAAGTGATTGTTCTTCTCTATTACTATATACACAACCCCAGAAGTACTACTGAGCATATGCAGAATACGAATAGGGTTTAGCAATAATATTCTCTAATTTTTCTGGATCTGCTATTGTCCTTTAAGGAACAAATGGGCACAGCTGCAGTATTAAGTCAAATCTTCAATCTTCAGCAATCATGGGGGGGGGGGGGTACAAAAAAACAATGACAAAGGTACATTTTATTCATACATTCTCCATGGCCATAAACTACATTACCATATAAGCAAAGTAGTCTTTTTTGCAGCCAGAGCTATATTCCATCAGCCAGGAATGATCTTTGCTCAGAATCCTGGCATTGCTTGTACTCTTACTGAGAGATTCTACTGGGACTGAAAATTAAAATTAAACCAGATATTAACTATATTTTCCCGAGCACCCCTCAGAAATGCCTGATTCACAGCGTCGACAACACCTAGAAATATTTAATCTAAGGTCTACAACACGTAAACATACTCAGCATGCTTATAAATAAGAATACTACTCTAACACAGCCTTTCTTCTGCTATACTGGATTCAAAGGTTAAAACAGTGTGTACATTTCCAAAGTGCACATGGGTAAAATATGGAGAAAAATGCTTCATTATACAAATCTTACGGGAAGGCAACAGTAGATGTCTGAATGCAAAACAGATGCTTCTGGCTACACTCCTGACGGTATTCATACTTTTTATTACAGATGTTTCTTTTCCTGGAAGTAAAAAGCAAGCTACAGTTTTGCTGCATTTTGAAGTAAAAACTCCATCTTCTCTGAAACTTTCCCAAATGAATCACTCTAAATCCTGAGACTGAAGAAGACATCAGCTGTCTCAAACTTGCTAAATAGACAGACAGCAGACTTTCAGCCTTCTTAGTTTCTATCCATGAAACGGTAAAATCTACCCAAGCCTACTGCATTAACTCTGTCAAAGACTACAGAGTGAAAGGCTCACAGTGCTGTAAAACATCAACACAAAAAAATTCAGATGTCACCCTTAATGGTCTCTGGCTTGCAATTACATATTCACAAGTCTACAAAAAAGTTTAAGGAGCTAAACACAGGGCTACTGGAAATAGCAGGGACGTTTTTACAAATGGAAGATAATAGCAGTAGACAATGACAGCTGTTTCAAGCAGGTGGGATCCCAGATCAAGTTTTTATTAAAGTATAATTATTTACATACCTACTTTATTATAAATGTATTCAATTATTCCCACTAGGCTTGTGGCCTATTTTCAAGGAAAGTCATGGGCTTATTCTTATTAACTAAGGGAAACTTGGGCAGAGAATCAGGAAACTCCCCCATTCCCATGTTCCCCACCAACTGAAACACATGGGCCCTCAGTTTAATGCGACGCCCAGAGGACAGCACCTCAGGAGTGTAGCACCCTCTCCCTTGTACTAAAGTGTCAGTACCAGAAAATAAATCCAGGCTCAGGAATAGAACCCACAGCTTTCTAATCTTCATCAAAGCAAGTATACTACCTGTTGAGAGACTGACACTTGAAAGCAGCAGATAATGATACGGAGAATGCGCCTCATCTTAATTTTCAATTCTTAGGGCTATCAGAGAAAGCAGAAGCAATTAACAAGTCCAAGTTCCTTGACAGCTGCTTAAATTCAACCTGAAAATGCCATGAATTCAGAGAGAGAGAGAGAGAGAGAAGTAGGAAGGGCAGTCAACCAGTCTCCAGCTGTCACATAAGGATCTAGGAAATGTGGTGTGATTGGTCTTCCTCCTACTTCTCAACTATTAGGACAAGGAGGCTGTACCGAAGCCTATATGAACAGCAATAACAGACTCACTTTTGGCTGTAAAAAATTAGATCTGGAAATGACTACTGAGCTCAAAAGGCTCAGAACAGGCAAGCTAGTTGAACGATTAGACAGGCCAGCATCGTTTAAATGAGAGAAAGATTAGGTTTTGTACCCTACAAAGCTCAGGAAGTCTGTGCAATCAGGACTGGAAGTCAGCAATAGCTGAAGCATTGAGGCATTCCTGAAAATCCTGAGACTTGAATCGGGCTAATAGATACAAAGAAATGCAGTTTATTTCTTGGAAAAATGCAAGCCAACAGAGAAACAAAAAACATGGTACCCAGAAACATCTAAGGCTTCTAAAATCAGAGGAAGCACATCCTTCGAAATGTTGATCCCATCAACATCTGAAACATTGCTAGAAACCAGTGAGTAGGTTTTACCTGGCAGACATTCAAAAATTGAAGGTACAAGCTAGATTTAAACTATACATTTTACAAATATACCAAAAGACTTGAGTCCATGTTCATAGAATTTGACTTTGATGTGCCACTGATTTACACACACACACATACAAAGCATACAGACATGTTTAATCTGCATATATGACTCTTTAACCTAACATGGTTTCAGAAAACAGCTGTGTTTATATATCTAGTTTACAGAAAATGCTCTTTTGGCTTGCAAAACATGGACTGACAACTCTTCTGTTCTGCACGTATATTCCAGTGCTTGCTTGAAAACTTTGGACTTGGTGTTACTAATATGACTCATTTGATGAATTTTCCTGAGAGATTTGCTTTGCTTTAATATGTTACTTACTTCATGAGAGTTGTACATGTACTTAACAGCATGTGCATGAGAGGTGGGGGTGGGTTGCAGACAAGATCTTTTGTTTGAAGATTTACAAGATGTGAAGAGAAAATGGTTTCTGCTTAACACATATTCCAAGCAAACTACATATAGCTGTACACAAAGCAGCTGATTTTTCCGGGGCCTCGTTTATACAGCGATGCAGTATGACCAGCCACCAGGATTGATGACTTGGTAACTCAAGAACATATGTAAAGCACAAGGGCAGGGCAGGCAGTTCATACAATAAAGAAATGCTCTCACTGTAAGCAGGCTGATGTTTTAACAAAGGCACATTGTGACACTCGCTGCATCTAATCAAACACAAAAAAAGATAAAGTGAATGCAGAGAAGACACCTCAAATATACCTTTAAGTAGCATTTACATTCTGTCAAGTCAATGTGTGGGCTATACTCATAAAAGTTTACTAAGTCCTGATAGTTTTGTGTTTTCTTTCTGCTTTTGTCCTGTTCATGTCCAAGTTCAAAAAATGCGATTAAGCAGACTAACAACATAATCTAGAATGGCAATAATAGCAGTAAGGTTTATTTAGTCTATGCTCCTTGGGTTATCTAGGCTTCTTCAGAAAAGGAAGCATCAACAAGTAAACGGTGCAACAAATGGTTAAACTTCTTTTTTTAGGTTACTAGCCAGTAGAAATATATCAGAATGCAGAGGAAGAACATGGGCCGAAGTAGCAGCCTGACCTCTGAGGTGAAAAAACTTTTGCAACAACTTCTACCACAAGAACAAATAAAATATAAATAAATCGACTGAATGACTGGTAGATTTATGGATGTTGCTTTTAAAATAATTAATTTATTGAGTTAAATGCAACTGAAGTTAAAGTATTACGCTGAGGGTGGTCATTTGTTCCTGCAGCGACAGGCACCATTTCTACCAGCATTCATTTTTTAAGAAACATTTTGAGAAAATGACATTAAAGGTATTTCCTAATAATGATAAGGACGGAAGTTCACTCTTACTGGAATAGTTATTACTCCTGGTGGTTCAAGTCTCAGTCCTGAAAAGGACTTAGCTAAAGGTCCTTTTCAGGACCAATTAAAGATCTGTTGACAGTGCCAGACCCTGTCTGCTCAGAGGAAGACTCAGAGGGTGCAACCCAATCTAATGATTTAGGTTCAGAAATGGTGAATAAAGAATTAAGGGAAGCCAAGTTGTATACTGAAAGTCAGATTAGACTTGTAACTGAAATATTGGGTGTGATTTTATCTTACAGTCTTTTACAATCTGGGTAAGATGTTTTTATAGACAGACGATGGGGATGGTGATGGGAGCCACTGTAGCTCCTAGTTATTCAAGTTTATTTATGAATCAATCGGAGAAGATATTAGTTTATAATTATGAATTTATGGCTATATTTTGTTTATAAATCTTTTACTGATTATATTAGTAGTATTATTTGGAGACATGATGTACAACATCTTAAGTTATTTATGTAATATTTAGCTAATATTTGAGTAATTAGAGCATGGCAAATTTTTCGCTCAAGGGTCTCTAACCACAGAGTTCAGGGGCCACTTATCATACTTGGCTAGGTTTGGGTGGGGATAAATTACCATGTACAATGTGTACCTGTTCATTCAAAACAGTTTGTTGCGGGACATACCAAAGGCCAGATAAAATGTTTAGTGGGCAATTGTGGCCTTAGGCCCACCTGTTGGACACCCTTAATTTAGAGGTTTTATTTCAAACTTTGATGTAAGTTTGGTTAGTGTTTTAGATATGGTAATATTAAAGGACATTATCAGTAATGTTATGAAGACAAAAAGTTTATATGAAACCTGTTCAAAGTAACACTATTTTGAATGTTAATAGTATGCACCCTTTCAAGTTGAAAGAGAATATTGTGAAAAGTCAATTTGTGAGGGTAAATAGATAAACTCAGAATGATATGCATTTTGGGGAAGAAAAGTGTTTCTTATGAAAAAAAAAACTTATTTGCAGAGATTATCCTATGGACCTGGTTTATGACAGTTTGACCAAGGTATGGCAAGACAGAAAAAAGCTTTCCAATGATTTGATTTCTAGTGGGGTGGATAATTCTCCAGATAAAATATGGCCGTGTTATATGTGGATTCTATTGATACTGCTAGCATTATGATTATTACTAAAGCAAATTACAAGACTGTTGATGGTTTTCCTGAGACTTTGGTGATGACTAGTGATAGACCATTCTTTGTGAGGAAGTAAAGGAGGACTCAAGGATAGAGTATGACAGTGTTAACCAAAATATGTGGCATGTTTAGATTGTAACCAATGCAAACGCATTGCCCATTTTATAAGATACTGGGACAGATAACCGTAAGATTTGTGTACCAGGAAGAATTTTGTAAAGCTAATTACATAGTTTATTTGGCTAGAAAAAAAAAAGATCTACACTATCGCTTCTCCAGGTCCTTAGAACCAATTTTTCAGAAAGCCCAGTGCCTATACACCACAGGGTTACCCTGTCTTGGATGTTTTCTCTAAGGTATGTGAGAAACAAATTGATAAATTATTGTGCAATGACAAAAGGAAGAAACAATTTGAGAAACTTACTATTGATGAAAGATGTGCACTTTTAGCATTGCAGGATGACCATCATGTTGTTATTAAACCAGCAGATAAAGGTGGCTCTGTGGTCGTAATGCACAGGAAGTTTTATGTTGATGCTATTAATGAAATGTTGAGGGAATCAGATACATATAGACGTACTGATGAGCATTATATAGATTATATGAAAGAGGCTATCACAAGGTCACTGAGTGAATGTTTACAAGGCAACATTATGTCTAATGAATAATTCCAACACTTTATGGTAGAAACTCCACTTAAACCCAACTTATATGGGATGCCGAAAATATATAATGATCCTGTTACCCCCCACTCCCGTTTAGCCCTATAGTATCTGATGGTGGGTGGCTCACGGAGCCTATATCTATCTACTTAGAAAACCAACTAAGACCAGTATTGGAGCAGTACACTCCAATACTATGGGATAGTAAACAATTCTTACAGGATTTGTAGAAATACTTTTTGGAGCAAGGATGGTTGGACACCAGATATTTAGTTACACTGGATGTAACTTCTTTATTCAGTCATTCCTAATGCAGAAAGGGTGGAAATGGTAAGGAGATTCTTTGCTCGAAGGAGGCTATACTTTAGAGAAAATTGATTTTGTTTTTTTATTAGAGTTACAGCTAGACTACAATGTGTTTGTGTTTGATGGGGTTTATTATTTATAGATTTCTGGCATAGCTATGGGCACGTCGTGTGCCCATAGCTACACCAATCTGGTTATGGCTGAATGGGGAAGTACATATATTTTGGGTTCAAAGGACTATAAGGAGCACTTGTGTTTTTATCATTGCTTTGTAGACAATCTCTTTTTATTATGGAAAGGTGATGGTGTAGACCTTTTGGGTTTTCTATATAGTTTGAATCATAGCAGTGAGTTTTTTTTGTAATTCTCTATAAATTATTCAGTGAGTGAAATCAAATTTCTTGATGTACAGATTGTTAGAGATGGTAATGTGAAGTTTTATACTAAGACGCACAGAAAAAATTGTTACTGTACTTCATATGTGCATCGTACTAGTATGCATCCTGGGCATGTGTTCCATAATGTAGTTAATGGAAAGGCCCTGAGAACATCAAGACTTCATGTTAAAGAAGATTTTGAACAGAGTTTGGAACAAGTTAGGATTAATTTTTCTCATAGTGGTTATAAAGAGATAGAGATAAATGGGACCTGCCAATTAGCTAGGCAGTCTAGAGAGGGTTATGGGAGACCTTATTTCTCCTTACCCATTTCAATTCACAATGATGACTGGAAATATACTAATGATGTCACTTTTTGTTTGACATACAGTAGTGATAACAGAGAGCTTAGGCAGGTTATTAACCAGAATTGGTATATTTTACATACAGATGATGAGGTAGCCAAGTTAGTTGGCCCCAAACCCAGACTTGCCTTAAGAATAAGAAGTCATTAAAAAGGAGGTTATCCTAGGTATAATAATAAGCCCATAATTAGTATAGGTCCATTAGGTACTACGAAGTAATACATCCTCTTTGTCACATTGCTAGCCCAGCTATCTGGAATTTTGTAAATAATTCTAAGTCATTTGTGAATATTGATATGATTTATACTGAGCTGTATGTTATATACTGAGTTTTAATGTAACCACAGCATGTCCTTCTGGCATAGAATAGAAATATATAGAAGCTATTGTAACTGTGTGACTGTATATTTCTAAACAGTAGAAACTGGGACATAAAAGTTTAACTTGTAAAACTCCAAGAAAATACAGTGGATATAAAACATTTACGCACCCCTGTTAAAATGCCAGGTTTTTGTCATATGAAAAATGAGACCACAATAAATCATTTTAAAACATTTCCTACCTTTAATGTGACCTATAACCTTTACAATTCAATTGAAAAACAAAATCTGTTAGGAGAAAAAATATAAAACATAAATAACGTACAATACAGAGGTTGCATGTGTGCATACCCTTAAACTAATACATTGCTGTATGTGCACACCCTTAAACTAATACTTTGTTGAAGCACCTTTTGATTTAATTACAGCATTTAGTCTTCTTGGATATACATCTGCCCTCAATTAAAGAGACTCTGATTACCCTCAAATAAAGTTCAGCTGTGCTAGTAAGATTTTCCTGACATTTACTCATTTGCCTGCTACAGCAAAAGCCATGGTTTGCAGACAGCTTGCAAAGCATCAAAGGGATTTCACTGTTGAACGGTATCAGTCAGGAGAAGGGTACAAAAAAAATTCAGCAACACTAGATATACCATAGAACACAGTAAAGACAGTCATCAAAAACTGAAAAAAAAAACATGGGACAATAGTGATGTTGCAAAAAAGTGGAAGCCCATCCAAAACTGATGAAAAAGCAAGATGAAAATTGGTCAGAGAGGCTGCCAAGAGACCTGGAGCAACACTGAAGGAGCTGCAGGAATTTCTGCCATGTACTGGTTGTGTACCACATTTGACAACTGTGAAGACAGGTGAAGGCTGCCATCCTATAGCTAGATAGAATTGTCATTTGTAAATATTAATGTAAGCCATAGGCTTGTTCTCTTAAATGTGAAATGACTGTACTGGATGTTGAACTGAAAAAAATGTAACAGTGCACTCTGCTGAAAGAAAGCTGATAAGTCAAGCACTGTGAAATTGTTTGATCTAAAACTCAGATCCGAGATGTCTAGAGGGAGGCATTCTGCCTATTGTTTTGAGGCCAGAGTTGTTCTTCTTCTTCTTTTGGCTTTTCCCGGTTAGGGGTCGCCACAGTGGATCACCTGTCCGCTCATGATTGGCAGTGGAGTTTTACAGTGTCAAGTTGCCAGCCCGGTGCCCAACCTTGCACAGAAGGCACACACACACACACACACACACACACACACACACACACACACACACACACACACACACACACACACACTCAAACCTGGGGCCAATTTAGAGTGTCCAATCCACCTACTGCATGTCTTTGGGATGTGGGAGGAAACCGGAGCACCCGGAGAAAACCCATGCAACCACAGGGAGGACATGCAGACTCCGCACAGAAGGCACCTCAGCCAAGGATCGAACCAGAGAACCTCTTGCTGTGAGGCGACAATGCTAACCACTGCACCACCGTTTTGAGGCCAGAGGTAATGGCTAGAATTTATATGTATAATTTATTTTATTGCACCGGCTTCCTGACCAGCTGCAAGATCAAAAGGTCTATTAACCTCTGAGTTCTGTTAGCTTGGGAACCAGAAAGAAACATTATGCAATCTGAAATGAAGCAGTGCTACTGTGCTATCAGTTTAAAGACAGAAAAAATTAATGCATTGAGCATTTGTCTTGAGAACATCCAACTCACCAGCACTGCCTGTGTTCTATATGTAAGCTTATTTTAGAAGTGCTTTCTCTTAGATATAGCTAGGAACTAGGAAAATTAGATTATTTTTTTCTGTACTGAAGCCAGAACTTTTCTACTCTATTATTTTAAGTATTTCTCTGTAATCTCTGAACGCTTGACTAGCACTGTGTAGTAAGAAGTACTGTCTTGTGTTTTTATTAATTATTATTAAATATTTTTAAACCGTTCAACTGTGGCTGTTTTGTGTAGAGATAATTTAAGCTCTAAGAGTACATTGCATGTATTTAGTGATATTGGCCAAGCCACTCCAATAAGCCTTGACTGTTCAGTTGCACTTACCAATTGGATAATAATACTGCATAGTAATAATTGGACACCCTTTGTTAAGGGCTTTTTGGTAGCTGATAAATATTAGTGGGTGGCTGCAAGTGGTACTACCCTATAGTCTGGGTAAAACGGGCACAGCTGGAGAACCTGTGCCAGCCTTCCCCAGGAGTGTCTGTGTGGTTGTATATAACTCTCATCTCAAAGTGTGTGTGTGTGTGTGTGTGTGTGTGTGTGTGTGTGTGTGTGTGAGCTACATGGGCAGGGACACGAAGCACTGGTTGGACAGAGAGAATGCTGGAGGTTTTAGCTTGCCCACTAGGCCGAGATCTGTACCTTATAGTTGTGCCAGTGGGGAGTCTTATTGGAGATCTGGAGAGAAAAGGAGAAACCAGCTCCAGACTGACTGTGATCTCTGTGTGCTCTTAAGGGAAATTGTACTTTACTGTGTGTGTATTTATTATCCTTTCCCTATATGGACGCCCCTCACTGGTGTTAGTGGTGAGGACTGAGGCTCCTTGATTGCTGGGCCAGTGCACAGGTGCCGCAACAACAATCTATCGTATTCTCCATATGTCTGGACTAAGAGGTAGGGTTGCAAGATGGAAGCCTTTTCTTAAACAGAAAAATATCCAGGCCCAGCTAAAATTTGCAAAACAATACATCAAGTCTCCCAAAAGCATGTGGGAAAATGTGTTATGGTCTGATGAGAGCAAGGTTGAACTTTTTGGCCACAATTCCAAAAGGTACGTTTGGCACAAAAACAACACTTCACATCACCAAAAGAACACTATCCCCACAGTGAAGCATGGTGAGTATCATGCTTTGGGGTTGTTTTTCTTCAACTGGAACTTTAGTCAAGGTGGAGAAAATTATGAACAGTTCCAAATACCAGTCACTTTTGGCCCAAAACCTTCAGATGTCTGCTAGAAAGCTGAAGATGAAGAGCAATTTCACCTTTTAACATGGCAGTGACCCCCAAGCATACATCCAAATCAACAAAAGAATGGCTTCGCCAGAAGAAAATTGAAGATTTGGAATGGCCCAGCCAGAGCCCAGAACTAAATCTAATAGGAAATCTGTGGAGTGACCTGAAGAGGGCTGTCCACAAGAGATACCCTCGCAATCTGACAGATTTGGAGCACTTTTGCAAGGAAGAGTGGGAAATATTGCCAAGTCAATATGTGCCATGCTGTCCTACCCAAGAAGACTGAATGTTGTAATTAAATCAAAAGGTGCTTCAGCAAAGTATTAGTTTAAGAGTGTGCACACTTATGCAATGAGTATTGTATGCTTTTCATTTTTTATATTTTTTCCTCTAACAGATTTTTGTTTGTTTTTCAATTGAATTGTACAGGTTACAGGTCACATTAAAGGTGGGAAAAGTTTTGAAATGATTTATTGTGGTCTCATTTTTTTATATCACAAAAACCTGGCATTTTAACATGTGTAAACTTTTTATATCCACTGTATGTTGAAATTAAATTGTTTTATGATTGTGCTATAAAAGTTCTCTCTCAGTTTCAGTGTAGCAGACGCAATATCTAGAGCTAGAAGTTTTTTGTATTGTCTTGGAGGAGAATTACTTACTAGGTTTGAGATTCAGAACCGTTTCATTGCTTTATGACTTCCTAGCAGCTGCACAGCTCTGAGCAAACATATGAAGGCTATGTATTTTTCACATAGAGATGTTAAATTCTGTCCCAGGGGTTTAGCGTGGGGACTAAAGTCTGGTCACAAAAAGTGATGTCATCCAACCTCACCCAGCAGTAATATTTCATATTAATTTAAGAACTCTCTCAGAGAGAGACCGGGCATTTTGTATTTTGTTTTGGACCTAGCAAGAACATCCACTCAACATCACATCTGCACTTTCCTTGCTGTAAGATTTTTAGGGCACAATAACTATTTCAGATATAGTTAGGAATATAATGAAGATTAATTTAGATGTTTATTTTATTTATTTGAGACTGTCCTGCAATGTTGTTTTAAATGTCCTGTGATTTTGAACTCTGAAGTAACAACTGTATTTGTTTACTGAGTAGTGTCTTGTTCTTTTATTAATTATTAAATTAATGCATCTGGAGCATTTCTCCCCGGGCCTCCGCTGAAAACAGGCTCTGTGGAACCTAGTCGGACATTCCCGGTCAACAAATGTTAAATAAATAAATAAAATAAATAAAATAAATATTAAATATATTTAACCCTATCTTTGTGGCTGATATTTGTGAGATATATTTAAGCTGTGAGAGTACCTGCATATGCATTTGGTGACACTGTACAGGCCACTCCTAAACAGCCTTGCTCTTGGTCACACTACCATTTGGATTAATAATAATATTATACAGTAGGATTGGTCACTCTTTGTAAGGGCCATAAGTAGTGGCTAGTGGAAGCTGGAACTACCTTATAGTTTGGGCAGAAGTGGGCATAACTAGTGAACCTGTGCCAGCCTTCCCCAGGTGTGTGTGTGTGCGCGTGCATGTGCATTGTATGTTTGTATATAAATCAAATCTCGAAGTGTATGTGTGCCAGCTACTTGGGCAGGGACATGCACTGGCTAGACAGAGAGGGTGCTGGAGCTCTTAGCTTAGCCACTCAGCTGATATCTCAACTCTATACCTGTGCCAGTGGAGAGTCTTATTGGGGATCTGGAGAGAGAAGGAGAAACCAGCACCAGACTGACTGTGATCTCTGTGTGCTCTTAAGGGAAATTGTACTTTAGTGTGTGTTTACTTGTCATCCTCCCAAGTGTACGTCCCCCACTGGTGCTAGTGGTTAAGGATTGAGGCTCCTTGATTACTGGGCCAGTGTTAGGGTGTCATACTCTTACTGTGACTTTATTGATGATTCCTCCATCTTCCTCCACCCAGATAACGGTAAAACATATTGTTTTGAAGTACATGCTGATTGTAACACCAACAATTTAGTTTATTTAGCTCGTTATATATTACATGGACAAGATGAATAGAAGCTTATGCGAACGCATTAGGGATCATTACTATTGTTCACAAAGAGGTCTTAATTATAGTGCATTAGCAAAACATATGAATGAAAAGGTGAGGGGCATAAATTTAAGTTCTTGGTATTGGAAGTGGTTGAAGAAGGTATACAAATGGAGGATTTGGTTAATGAAACAGACCGTAATGAGCTACACTGGATCTTTAAGCTTAGACCTCATCGGGGTCAGGCCTTAATGACTATGTGTCTCTAAAACCTATTTTAAAGGTGAGGAGATTAAGGAGGTAATTAGGTTATTTTTATTTTTTTTTTATTTTTATTATTTAATATTTATGCTATTGTTTCATACTTTTTATGGTTTAGTTGTCAGCATATTTAGTGTGGTTTATGTTATGTAGTGATAATAGTTTCTGACATTAGTTAGAAGCTTGGTGGATCTTGAGTAAGTGTGCATATCTTAGTAATGTATTAAGCCGCTTATAGATATTGGCTTACGGTTTTAATTAATTGGTAACTAGTCCTTAGCTTATTTTATTTTTACTCTTATACCAATTGTTAATTGCGAAAACGCTTACTGTTTATATTGTATTCACTGATTAAAGTTCTATATTTGTAGTATGTATTCGTTTTTATTTAACATTGATGTTTTAGGTATTCACACTTCTGCTGGGTTTCCATGTGGCTTTTGCTTTTTTTTTGCCTATTTAGTTTGTCTCTCCACACAGTTCATTGCCAGTGGTATTTTATTCGTTTTAATGTGCATAGGAGTGGAGAACAAAATTAATGAAGTTAAAAAATGTTATGGCATGGGTTCTTACTCATAAGTTTGTGTACAAAGACTGATGTTTGGATTGTATCTTTGTCTCTAAGTAGGCCAGTCTAGTTTATTAAAGGTATTTCCATAAGCTGAAGAAGGCAAGTCAGCTGGAAATTTAGGAATGTTGTTGCAAATGGAATATAGCATAGTGCTATCATCAACTGCTATAGTCTCAAAGCAGTTTTTGCAGGAGGACAGCTCCCTCATCAGAGACTATAAATAATGATTAATGTTCATATATATATATATATATATATATATATATATATATATATATATATATATATATATATTTTTTTTTTTTTTTTTATTTCTTTACATGACTGCTCACAACAGGAGTTTTGAATCTGACCTTGTTGTTCACTGTTCTAAGCCTACAGCATTTCAATTTACATAGATACATGTAAAATATAGAACTGCTGTGTTATATCAAGAGCATTCTGCTCAGAATTTCCAGGTAATGTAACCTTTGACTTCTTGCAGCCAAAGCACTATGAAACAGGATTGATTCACCATGAAACAGGTTGAGTCATGTATGTATTAAGCAAGGAAATTCCCCAAATGTGAAGGTACATGTCACTGGTGAAGATAGAGAACAGCAAAGCTCCTGCAAGCAAGTTATTAGGTAAGCTGTAAGTATTTTTTTGTACAGGTTTTGCTGTATAGTTCACTGAACTGTTTTAGATTTACAACAAAACTTTTTCAATTCTTTTCTTGGTCCTATTTTCTTGGCTAAAATTTACAAAAGGTCTTGAAATTTCCTTATGGAAGTCAGGGACAGTTATAGCTAGCTGAGTAACAAACATGTCCATTAAATTTGTTTTGTTGAGCATTAACATGCTGAAAAGCCACATCACTTAACTTGATTCATATGGATGTGTTGTATCTACAAGACACGCATCTCAGCTCACAGGAACACACAAACCTGATTCATCCAGGGCTGGAGATGGCTGCCTTGTGATCATCTTGCTCCAACTGTAGGGGTCAATTTTGGTTAAGACCTTGTAGTCAGAAATTTTAGATCACATGTACATTAAGTCTAAGTGGGTCTATTACTAGAGTAATATATGTTTGTGGAAATAGGGCCGCCACTCCTATTGCAATCCCAGTGAATCTGGTTGAGGGACTGGGGTGCCACACCATTACACCTTTTGCCAAGTGCTAGAAATGTGTCAATCACACTCTGTACCCATTAGAGATGGGAAGCTCATCTGTTACAATTACGATAACTCACACTCACCTGTCTCTGCAGTATTGGTCAGTGACCTCCAGAAACTGATTCCTGGCCTTTTGTGTAAAATCAAGTGCAATGTGTAGTATAAAGAGATAATGTTTGTATCTCACTTGATCTAGCTGGGACTGGTGCTCTGATGGAGACTTCTCTTTCCCCAGCTCAGATCATGTGTTCTTATCATGGCTGTTCAAATTATATGCCAAAAAGTTCCTTACAGAGGTGCAGAGATTTCCCAGCTTTATGCTTACTAAGTTCTCAAAGGGCCATGTGAAGCAATTGAGAAATGCAATACTGACCCACATTTTAAATAGGACAAAATTGCTAAGTCAGTTCAAAATGTAGTTATGTACTTCACCTTTACTGAAGAAACGTACAGCTGTAGACTCTGAAATCATGCATGAACTAGCCTGTTAGGTAATGGGGAAAATTGACACACAGTAAATTTACATGATGTCAGACTTTTAAAATCTAAAGCCTGCAAGATTCTGGACTATAAAATTGCAGTCACTAAAGAAGGCCTCTGATGGAGTTACTTCTCTGGAAGCCGAGAGAGGTTACAAACATTTAACAGTGATTGGTTGCATGGAAACAGGAATGGGGTCAGCAGGCTGTGGCGGGTCCCTATTAAATTATCGAACGCTTCAAAGTTCGAATGTCATATGGTCGACACCATATGCTCAAACTTTGAAAAGTTCAAGGTGAAAGGCAATGGCTCCGTACACGCAGAATGAGGAAACTTCCTGTTTCTGCACTGAAGTGCAGGGGGGTGTAAGGGGCACATGGGGGGTTGCCACCCTTCTCAGAGCTCTTTGTTTTTTTTTTAATGCTTTTATTATATATTCGAAGATTCAAGTTTCACTCATATATTGTCAAACATATGAGGTTCGAAATTTTAAAGCTTTGAATATATAATACAGACCCGGCTCTGACTATGAGAGTCAGATACCTTAAAGTTCATCACAAATATCAACAGTTTTTTTCCTATAGTCTCTGACTAATGCTTCAAAGGGCTATCATGGGTCTCAGAAAGAAAAAAACATCAAGCTTTCTTTGAGGGTCTAGAATCAGCCAGACTGCCACTGCTGGACAGTTTTGTAAGGCCATTTACAAGAACAGGAGTTGAAAGATGTGGTGAAAACCATGAAATAGGGGAAAGAAACAAGTTCAGGCAGTTTATAGACACAAATATATATTAAATTTTGGCCGCAGAATGTGTTGCTATCACTTGTAATCCTTTTTAACATGCACTGGATCCAAAAGTACCTTTTCCTCCTCCCTCGTGAAGCATGCCTGCACTACAGCAGTGAGAAAACGCAGTGCAGATCCCACTTACATAAACAGTTAATGGCCTACAGCCATTTTTTTAATAAAGAATATAATCTCTAGACGCACATCTGCATACAAACTGAAGTTTGTGATACACTTATTTGCATACCCTGATCAAACATATTATTTCAGGAAGGCACATTTAAGACAATGTGAAATGATTCCCTGTGCAGTGCTATCCATCTCCTCCATTTAGCAAAAGATCATCATTTTTGAGTACTGATGCTAAAAATGCATGCAGTCAGTATTCTGACATCCTTTATCATACTACGCTACTCTTCCTTCAGAGAAGAAATGACCACATCTATGGAATCAGTATAAGCAGATGCCAGCTCATGCATGAAATATGGTCTAAACTTTCCAAGGAAATACCAGTCAAGCGTGGCATAAGACTGGCATACCTTCCCTACTATACTATTTAATATAAGCAAACTCTAGGGCTTGACACTGTGAAGGAGTTTTGAGGAAATGTAAGCAGGGTACAGAGGAAACATGAGCAGTTTATTGTGCCATTCCGTCTCTTGTTGGAGCCTTCTGCTTCTCTTTTTGTAGTCATAAATGTACTTAATGAATCCTCTAACATCTCCAGCTGTAAGATTTACTGTAGAAAACTTCAGGCAATCTGCACTGGATTCAGACTGCCAGATAATCCTCCAGACGGCTTGATCTCTGGAAGACTGACAGAACAGTAAAACTCCTTGGGCATACGGGTCTCCTACCATAAAAGAGGTTAAAGGCATATGACAAACAAATCCTGTCATTAGGAGCTGGCAGGACCTCAGGCTTTCCCCACATCAAAAATTAGACAATCAATTCAGCGTCAGTCTGAGTACAGAAAATATAACTCTCTCAATGGAATGCATAAAATACAATAGTCATATACACTTGCTCATTTTGTGCCATAAGCTGCATAAACTTTGGCTCCCATAGAAATCTATGAATCAATGTTCTACACAAGACTCCTTGCAGGGCAGTCCTCTAGGATGCACAAGGGCCAAATTACAATAAGCTGTGCCTAGAAACTCTCAAATGTGCCTGCAACTGCAAAACCTCTTGCATTTAGTAGGGCAATACAAGTGCTACTGAGCAGTCAGATGATTATGAACCACTGTGCACTTGGCATGACACGTAAAGCCACTTGAGCAGTTCTCTGCAGCACACAAGCTGCCTAGGAATTCTACCCAGCCTCAGTGTAACTCCAGTAAAAGGGAAGAACAGTATCTTCGGGAGGATGTGCAATGTTCTGCACACTAAACAGCTGAAAAAATGCTGAAAAACATTTTTTTTGGTGAGCTCTGATTTCATCAAAATATGTGTTAATATCTTGAAGTTTTGTGTAACCTGGTCAAACTATGTTGAAAAGCCTTGTACAACTGTACATCTAGAGCCAAGACTAAATTGTGACCTATTACTGCAATCAGTAAGTATCCTTTAATGTTTTGACATTTGGAACAAACACTCACACAAATCATGTGTATTACTAAATATGCAATCCCTACTTGAGATAAGTAAACTTCTTATTATATTTTGACACCTTCTGAAGTAGGACCACCGCATAGCTTATGACAGAATAGATGCTTCCCCCTTCACACTGTTAAATGCCATGGCTACAGGCTTAATCCATTTTATTATTCACATAGACTAGGCAATATATATCATCTTTTCTCATAATCAACACATGCCATCAACAGTTCTAATGACAAAACTTAACTACATATCCCCTGAACCAAAACAGAGTTTGGGGTATGGCTTTCATATCCCATGGGACCGGCTGCTCACATGTTGTTTACACATTAGAAAGAAGGAAATGAGGCCCAACATGAAGGTGGTCCTAAGTTATAAATGGCAGAACTTTCACACTGCACTTAAATGTATACACAAGGGTCTAACCCAAAGCGTGGTGCACTGACCCATGACAGCTTCATATGTGCCTGACTCCAATAATTAAACCAGGGTTATTCTCAAACTGTAATTTCGGCGTGTACATGGTTTGGATTCTGCTTCCTGTACGTTTTCATACTGGGGTCTCTGCTGCAGTGTTTCATGGTTAATCATGTTTAGGCTTTTTTAAAATGTTTTGACTGCCCTGCAGCTGTGCAGGTTGTCATTATGATAATGACACAGATATCTTATGTATTAATTGACAATATTTTATGTGTGTAATTTTACACAAAATCACAGTTGCAGCTTTTATCCGAGAGCAATCTTTACTTTACCCACTATTGTGCTGTTCAAATTGTCACTTAAAAAACATATAAACAGTGCAACTAAGCAGTAAAGGAATACAAATAAATACTAGACCCAGGCATTAATTTGAACTGGCTCAGAACATGATGAATAACAAAGCAGCTGCCTGGTTTAAACTCTGTTATGATCCCAGCTGGTACCAGTCAGCTGAGGCTGTACAGCATGGCACTGGTTGTGTTATCATTTGCTCACCTTCAAGCTCTAATAGTTTTCACACTGTCTTGTCCTGATTTCCTTGGATCAGTCACTCGCAGACTGCTATGAGGATTAACATTTTCTTTGCATGGTGCAGAGGGCAGTGAAGCCCTCTGGCTTTGTGTTTAAGAAATCATTTTTGTCTCACTCATGTTTTCCACTACTCATCCAGTACCCCTTAAATATTTTATATTTTGTAATAGTATGTTTTCCAGCACCTCTTTAAGCAAATGTCCATCTGTCTTATTAAAGATGACTTATTTTTCTGGTTTTGTTGTCATCGACATGGGGACTGTTCCCTTTTTATTCTCTCATCTGTAGTAGAGTGGCTCAGTGGATTAGGTTTCTGCCTGACCAGGGCTTCAGTGCCCACCTCCCACTTACGGTCTGTCTTAAGGACTTGGCATGCTTGTTACATATAAATGCATGCATGATTTATCTCTTGGTACTGAAGTTCCCTCATCTCTAAAAGAAATACTGGTTGAACCAGTTAGTCTAAACTGTACATGTATATCTACAGTCTTCAACTTTGCCCTTGTGGTTTGGGTCAAGCCTGAAGAGGGCTCCAGAGCTAACTATTTCTTTTATTAAAGTAGCTAATGTTGTTGTGTCTTTTGGCTTTTCCCGGTTAGGAGTCGCCACAGTGGAACTCCGGTCCGCTAATGATTGGCAGTATCAAAGTAGCTAATAAATTAATTAAATTGTAAGGCAATACTAGCTATCATACACACAGTCACTCTTGCGACCTTCATTTATTCTCCACACATCATACTTCTAAAAAGAACTTATGATACCTTAATTTATTCCCTACAGGTCATACTTCTAAATAAGGGTGCTCAGAAATTATCAGCAAGTTTTCTCAATGTGACCTAGAAAAATCATCTAGGCACACTGTGTTCCTTCAATACCTTTAGCTGAACTGGAACAAATTTTAGTATCACGGACACTGCACAGAGAAATAATGTCCTCATTTCTTGTGAAAAAGCATTAGCTGAAGCAAACAGGACATTTCTTTCTGCAGAAGTTGTCAAGATTTCACTACAGTACTGTGTGCATCCCGCCACCATAAAAAAAAACAAAAGCCCAGAAAAAGAAAGGAAGAGTTTGTTCGCTAGCAGAAACTACATAAACAGCCAATCTAAAGGTTTTTAACAAGTCCATAAGCAGGTCATGTAAAGGATTTTAATAAGTACACCCTGGAGAGAAGGATGAGATAATGACACAAGTGCTCATGTATCTCAAGGCACAGTTCAGATACTGCTGACAGGCTCAGTGGCAAACAGTCATTTTTCCTGAAGAGAAGAGGTAACTCCAGGTTCAGAACAAGTGAGAAAACTTAGGAAGGCATGGAATAAATGAAAATCATTTTTACAAGGGACCGGGTGCATGCTTTTATTTAATATGCATTAACAGCTTTTCCAGCCAGCTCCACTAGAACAGAGAGCTAGCTAGCACAGACTATGACACATACCACTGGGTTTGAACAACAGCTTGGGCATCTGCTGGAGTTACCAAGGGAAGAATGAAAGGGTTAAACCTGCTCACATATCTCAGGGGACAGAGAAGGGGCAGCCCCTTGGCCACAAGTGGCACAGAATTCCCTGATGGGGACTGGATAAATATGCACAAGCACCTCTTCTACTGAGATGGGCAGAAGGGCTCTTGCCAAGAAGAAAACAGTGAACCCAAAGGGTAAGGGAGGGCTTGGCAGTAAAGGGATACTAAGGCAAAGTAAAGCACTTAGCATCTGCTATTAAAATACAAGTTTCCATATTTTGAGTTTGATCTTTTGAATAATTAAGTGATGCTCAGCTGTGTCACATCTTTTAAACAGTAAATGTTACGAGCTACAACAATATCCCATTGCCTTGCATTTTTAAGATTTGATACAGAATTCTTCTTTACTTAACCAAAGAATATAAGTTTACAATTTATTTCACCAAATTTAGACCTTGTAATTCTTGCAAACAATGACATCTGTTAGTTTGTAACATCATACAGCCAAGCCAGGCAAAAGCATTTGCCAGCTTATGGCAGTTTAGGAAATGGACTTGAAAATACAGAAACTTCATGGCTCATTCCACAAATGTATATTAATGTACAGTGAGCCTGCACAAAAACAACCCTGCTTGTTTACAGCATTTAATTAATCTGCTAACAGAAAAAAAAATCACAAGAGAGCCATGCTTTGTTTTGCAAAACAGCTAACTTCTTTAACTGAGTGACAGGAAACAGATAAGACAGTGCCATACCTCTTTGCAGTTTACATCAGAGTCTTAACCTTCAGTTTAAAAGGTTTATCAGTCTTGGTTACCATATCATATATCTGACACCAGCTCTATAAACAAAGTTAATGCTTTTCAGCTACCACTGCAATATCAAAATGCATGCAGTGCCTATGACAAATCAACAGTTCAACATTCCTTCATCTTCTTCACTATACAGTAAGGCATCAGATAACTGCACACTCTCGGCTGTAAACTTGGCTTTCCTTTTTGAGTTTGTGTGTGTGTGTGTGTGTGTTATATGTCTGTTGGCAGAAAATGGGTCAATGTATTTTAAAGAAAGTACAGTGACTCATTCAGTAAATGCGTCAAACTGAACAGCAAAGTGCAACATGCTGCATGTAATGATTCTTGTCAGCTTTCATATTATAGAGAAGACTTCTGAAAAAAATAAAGAAAACCCATGAAACTGTACACATTTCAGCTGTATCCATTTATATATTTTTATGGATTATTTCATGAAAGACAGAAAACTCAGAAGAGAGAATCACAAAACACTGAATGGATTCTAAGGGTAGTTTAAAAGAACATTGAATATTTCTTTCCCACAAATATCAGTAAACAATAGCTACAAAACCAAAATCACGTGCCATCGTGGTAGTGATACTGTTAGAGAAAGGATTTTTAGTAATGTAATGTGTAGTGTGTCTGGGGCGGGCTTGGGTTAGCACACATCCTTGCTCACCTTACCTGACTGTAAGCTTGCCCTAACCTTAAATCTACACATTACTTTACCAAAAAAAAAATACCCTTAACTGTATCACTTCATAAGACAAAAGGACACAGAACATGCACAATATTGAATCTATAACTTTATCTAACCCATGAATACTTATATATTCACAACTGATATTAACACAGTCTTACACATGTGCGCAACCACCACTTTTTCATTCAAGCATTAATTTTCTTGGACATTACTGCTTACATACACTATATAAATCTAAACCATGTCTAACTCACACAAATGGGCATTAACTAATTTGTGCATTCCCTCTTATTTAAACCCCCCCCAAAAAACTTTACAATCAAATATGAATTCTACCTTTTGAGTTACAACCATTTATTTATGCATATATGTATATACATGCATTAAATATACGAGCCTGAATCATGCCTTACGAGCTCCACTTTTCAGAAATATTCCTGGCTATTACAGAAAGAAAGTAGCAACTAAAAGCTAACTCTAATTACAGACATGTCTTAAAAAATACATTAGACAGAGGAATTATTTAACATCAAAATAAGCACATAAACACAAATATACTAACAATCAACTTTTATATAAAAAGGTACCTTGACCTTAACATATAGCCCAGGTGTAACATAACTCAGCGGCAATACTGGAACTTCCTGAGGCAACAAGGCCCTCTATCAAAGGCACTAGGACATGCCTGAGACAAAGAGGCCATCAGGCCTCCATTGGGGGCACTAGGGCATTCCTGAGGCAATGAGACCCTCCATCAAAAGGCACTAGGAACTGCTGAGGCAATAAGGCCCCTCCATTTGAATCAGGCCTCAAGAAACCTCTAGGCATTCCTGAACTGCTCTGTGTCGTTTCCCTAGTTATCACTACTTCCTTACTTCATTTTAGCCACAATGGGTCAGTTTTCTTGAGACTTGCTTGTTCAGAAGTTGACAGAACTGTACATGCGACAAGACTTACTAAGATATTTATCACTCCAACCACAGGAGTGTGCATGAGATAATTTTTGCTTCTGAATACTGTCTCAGCCCACAGAGACAGATCTGACTAATCAAATATCCATGGTATAGAAATAGAATTGTTTTATTCATTTCTAAGAAACGTGGAATTTTTGCAGGTGTACCCCCCCCCCCCCCACACACACACACACACACACACACACATACACACAGTTTATATTACAATGTATTATAAGATCTGTTTATGTTGTGCTTTATGTATAGTCTTGTTCTATAACATACATCTATGATAAGACATTACTGCAAACATTATCTTCTTTACTTTTATATTGCAATATATTTTGAAACACTTTTTTTATTTTGCTGTTAGATGTTATACAGAGACATATTTTATATTAAAAGAAATTATTGCAAACATACCATCTGCAAGTGAAATCCATTTTCTATATAGATAATACTATGAAAAGCTGTAGTTTTTATACAATGGGCTTGAACAACACAGCATTAATATTACATTAAAAGTCTTAAATAAGGCTAGGACAATAGGTATTAATTAGCACTGTTGCCAAACTAGAAATTCAGAGTAAGATATGGGTCAAAACACTTGAGCAGCCAGGATCTGGTTATGTGGTAGAAACTGGTGGGTAGTGACAAATGTATCACAATAAGACAGAAGAGCAGTCACAACTGCAGTACTATGGATTGTTCTCCTGTTCATCCTCATCTGTGAAACTGTAAGAAAGAAGATCTACCTATTTACAGGTGACATCAGCATCATCAGTTCTCATGGGCAAGATAGAGGAACATATAAATGAAACTGTAATACCAACAACATGGAATTTAAACTTTAATGCAAATACATTCCAGGATTGTGCATTTTGGCATTAAGAACCATGGATGAGTTCTGGCTGTAGGCCGGACGCTTGACAAAACAAATGAGCAATTTATCATGAGAAGTAGAAAGACAGACAACCTCAGAATCATTAGGAAGGCAGCCAAACATGGAAGAACCAATTAAATGTTGCACAGGGCAAGATTAAAGACTATCATTAGAATTATGAATGGAGAAAAACAAATTGAATTCCAGTGGAGGTCACAGCTTTTAAAGGATTCTAATACAACCAAATATGTGCACAGAAAAATAGTGAAAACAATCGTAATAAGGCTGCAAGATGAGATTGGAATGAGCTCAGTATGTATGTGTTGACCGTATTACAAAAAGTTCAAGCACATCTGTAACAATGAAGGTGAAGAGTTAGCAGATTCCAGAGTAATGGGACAAGATGAAATATAAGGAGCAGATTGCCTAAATAAAAAGAAATAATCATTTTTTTTGTTTATTTTGTAGAAAGGATGCCAATTGAGTAAAAGGGGTTATGACTAACCCACGACTCATGATCCACAATCTGGTCCACTAGAGGCTTCTCTGTGGCCCTGTAAGCTGGTAAAATTAATACAGTGTTTTTGTCTTAGAGATACATGCAATATAATACCTCATGATTCTGAAATTGAAGGCAAAAGTGTGGAAGTTATTTTACTAACTTAGTGTGCTATAATGGTGGTGTGGTGGTGCAGCGGTAGTGTTGTCGCCTCCCAGTAAGATGTTGTCCTGTTCGATTCTCAGCTAGAGCATCTTCTGTGTGGAGACGTGCATGAATGGGCGTACCTTCGTTGAAGGTTGTGCGTCAGGGCCGGCAACTCTGCACACAAAAAAATCTACTGCCAATCATTAGCAGACCAGAGTTCCGCTGTGGCGGCCCTAACCGGGAAAAGCCGAAAGACAAAACAACAGTGTGCTATAACTACAGATGGGTAGATGAAACTCAGTAGCAGATTTAGGGTTGACAGTTTTAATAGCAGTAAATCAATTATCTGTTGGCAATGATAACAGTATGCAGCAGCATTCCTTTTGTGTCTTTTTTTTTTTTGTTTGTTTATTAGAGAAATCATTATAGTGATGGTGGTAGAACTGTAGCAGAAAGCTGAAGTACATTACTGTGGTCATTATTTTTACCACTTCTTGATGATCACTTATCAATGGTGATCAACAGAAAGGGTTGCCTAGCCTGCTCAGCAGTGTTAAAAGGAAGGATGGGTATGCCTATTTACTGGAGAGGAGGGCACACTGGTGTGACTGATCTCCCTGGTGGAGACTGGGAAGAGAACAGCATGTGCGGGAGAGTGGGCAGCTTGCTGATGTTAGCACCTAGTGGAAGTGATGGACATAGCAGCATCAACTCCCATTACACAGTTCCCTCATGGGGTATTACTGGCAAGTGCAAAGATGAAGCAAATTAATGTGAAAAAACTCTCCAGCAGCAGAAATATACTGTTCCAAATGTGTCAACCACCTCAACAGCACCAGGTATGGATTGGATTAGTCTGGGGGAGATTAGGGGTTAATTTAACTCAGTGGACAAGAAATGGTCATGACAGCATCTGATGCTTAGCTGTAGGGAACTAAAATTTAGCTTAAAAAAAGTAGGGGATGTCTGTTTCAGGGGCACTCTGTGCATGAAAGCAAAATGCAGTTCAACTGCTTATTAATTGACACAAACATGGTGGAATACACTACTGTGGCCAATTTTCTTAAACTTTCCTCATACTCTTAACATCAGAGTACACAGACAGAGGCTATCCGTTTTAGGGGTAGGGAGGCAGGCTATGTGTGAAAGAAAAGACAACTGCAATATCACTGTTAAGTGATACAGGTTGCCAGGGAGGTAGTATTTGTGCTTTATAGCAACCAGCTGAAATACATTGTTAAAGTCATTTCTTTCATTTTTCACAGAATCAAACCTAATGAGTATATACAGAAGATGGCAATGCTTTGAGTATAGGGGCAAGAAGACATGCTCTATGTGACTGCACAAAACAGTCCATGTCAATACTGAATGATCTCTTATAATTGCTTGTACTAAGCTGAAATATATTTCCGTATCCATTATGTAGTTTATTTTCTTAATCAGACATTAAAAGTATACAGAATGCAGATGTCTTTTTTTTAGAGGGGTGCTTTTTGTGAATACAAATTACTCTTACGTGACCATTGGTAAATAATTATTTATATGTCTTTGGGGAAGTCAATGCTTGTCACTGACAGCAATAAGCTGACATGTATTACTGTGGATGTTACATCTGTGACTTCTTCACAGTCAAGAGACATACCATCTCAGGAAAGGAACATTCTACAGGGGCAGTAACACGAGAGATACAGTTTGTCTTTGTTGTTGCATTTTTAGAAACACACAAGTCATAAATTTCATGTTTTGCCTTTTAAGTTGCTGTTTTTTCTAGTTTCACATCCTAGATTAACTGTGTCTTCAGAGTTAGTTCACAACAAACATACATGCACTTTTACACAGTGGTATACACACAATTAATATCATTAATTGATTTTGTTTTTATAACTTATGAATATAAACACAGACTTCTTTAAACCTGAAGATGATGCCACCCAGCATCTGAAATGTTATTACAGGGAAAACAAAAAGAAAAAGCAAAGAATTACCATTGTATTAACTCTGCATAATAACCAGGGCCGGCCTTTGGTCAACTGGTGCCCTAGGCAAAAGGGCTCCACAGCTCCCCGCACACCACCCAGTGCCCCCATCCTGGTCTACCTACACAATCCACCCTAAGCGGCTGCCTAGTTGGCCTATACCTAAGGCCAGCTATGATAATAGCAGCATAATGGAACTATGCTTTATAAATTAAACTTTACTACAAAAAAAAAAAAAAAAAAAAAATCAAACAGTTTTACATATATATCTCATAAAAAGACCCCTGAAAAGAAAGCCAACCGATTCTAAAGCTGGCTCTTGGTACAAAGTCTGGACAAGGCTGGTATAGAACTATTTGAGAAATTGGGAATGTTAGGCATCACACTGGGCTCATTAATGTATGGAAAAGAAAGGTATAAAGAAAAAAACTTATAATTAAAAGATAAAATAGAAAGAAAGATAGATGAGTAAGCAAAATATCAAATGAACGTATGATGTCTGAAAGTTTTATTACGTAGCTTAGGATACACAATGGGTGAATGAAGTTGTCTGTTTGGCAGAACGGTCTGAATATCACTGCCAAATGTTTGCATTATGAAAACACAGTAGGCTAAAAATAAACAAATTTACATGTGCATTGCAGAGGGAAGTACAAAGAAATCTGTTTACTTACATTTGTTTGTGGAACATGCTGCTCAAAGACGTATAAACTAAGCAAAAAAACACTGGTAAAATTAATTCAAAGACATGAACAGCATAAACGTGTTTGTAAGTTCATGTACCACTTGCAGAGTAAAATTTCTGAAAATAAATGGGATCCTGTTTAGTAATTAGTACAGGATTTTCTCAAATGCATTTACAATGCATTTAGCATTTTATGCAAGGATTTATACAGTACTATATGTATAGAAGTCACTAACTTGTAATTCAGGACAGGAATGCCAGTCTAAGAAAAGCTCACTTATTATTTTTAATCAAACAAAACTAAACTAAAGGTATATGCTTACTATGATGGCAGATCTTCATGATCCACAGCCATACGCTTCAATGGTAAGAATGAAGCAGTAACGTGGTCTCTTCAAAACTCTCCCCCATCCTCCCCCCAGTTCTCATAATACTCTAAATCTCCCTCTCTGTCTCCAGGTGAAGTTTACTGTTTAAATCCATAGCCAAGAACCCATATAAGCTTACTCTCCTCAACAACAGCCCTCTAAATCATTCTTCCAGAGACAGTTTTTACAAGGTAGAGGGATGATAGAAATAGATTTGAGAGTCAAGAAAGAATACAGTCACATGCGGTGGCCAAAAAAGAAAAAAAAATGTCGATTTACTTCCAAAAGCTTTCTTGATGCAGGGCTTCTGACAGATGTGAAGATAAGGGCAACTTTGGGGGGGGGGGTGTAAGCAGGGTCCCTGGCCATCTGTGCAGTTGGAGAAATCATGCAATTAGTCTGACCGTGTGAACTTCTAGATGAGGCTTGCCAGATGAATGAAATAGGAGTCCTTTGTGAGGTCTAATGAGAAGAGATTTCTCTCAAAGATGAGGCTGTAGTGGGGGGGGGCAGTATGGGGCTATGAGAGTGTTATTTTTTTAATTTATTTTTTTTTAAATTTATCCTTTCTTGACTGGGCCAGTCCCACTAAGCTAGTGGCCCATTTTCAGTGGAGACCTGAGGTGGTGTTTATACTGCTTGGGAAATCTGGACAGGGCACCAAGGAACTTTTCCTACTATTTATTTACTTATTTTGATGAGTGCTATGAGATCTTGAGATGTTTTATATCCCCCTGAGCTACCACAAACTCAAGCAGATGGGACTTTGGTTTAATATCTCATCCAAAAGACAATACTTCAGCCTTGGATTCATTGACTTGCAGTAAACGACAACTATTATTACTTGTATAAAAATATGTTTTTCTTTATCTTCAATTGTATAAACTAATATTTGCTTACTGTAATTTGTAATTCTTACTAGTTATAATTGGAACTTTTCTCCCAGGGCCTCCAGTGAAAAAGGGCCAGTGTCCATTCGGACTTTCCTGGTAAACAAATGTTAAATAAATAAATAAAGAGGAAATGGTAGAAAGAAGAACAGGAGGTCACTTCTAGACCAGAGTGCCCTCAGAAGTCCAGCCCATGGAGAAACTAGGGAGAAGTAGTTGGTGCAACTGAAGTGGTCAAGGTTTTAAAGTGTTTCCAGGTGGTAAAAGATGGCATCACCACTGACTGAGGAACTACCTGGCAAGCATCAGTAAGTATTGCCTAGGTTTGTCTGTTAGAGAGCTGGCCTGGATGTGAACGTGTATTGCTGTCAGAAAGTAATGAGTCAACATGGCCCTCTACCCTAGGCACACATTCCCTTGACACATGGCATAAGAGTGGGTTTCCCCACCTGATGATTTATAAAATCAATGCCATGTTGCAGAGTGGATGGTAACTGCATCATGACAGAGGAGGTCCTGTACAGTCTGTTATGTTAAGAGGCTTGTCCTCATGTCTACGACACTGATATGTAGAGTGGCCGCTTCATGGGATCATCCCTTGAACCATCTGCTCTAAATAGTGCCTCCCCCCACCACAGGGCAGAATCATCTGCAGTGACCATCAAACTGATAGGAGTGAAGGTAAAGGGAATACCATGAGAGAGAGTGAGAGTGGAGAGAGACAGATTTCACGAAGAAGTCACTACACACAATTTCAAAAGCAAATCCATCAAGTTCAAGTTGGAAGAAACAATGGATCCATATTATGAGACCACTGGACCCTCATGCAATATCTAGCAATTGTTGCTGCCATAAAACCCAGAACCTTGATGTGGCTATCACTTTGGAAGACAAGCGGAGACAAATAATTCTGTCTGGTAAGGGCTTGCTATACAGGTCTTTGTATCCAGATGGCAGATAATGAAAACATGGTCGTCATGACTGCTTCCATGACATGGTAATAGTCAACAATATTTCCAAAGAAGAAAGTACAGTTGTGTAAGATCTTACAACAATGGTAGACATCCTTCTCTTCACTGTTACAGAATTCTTTACAATAGGGATCCCCTGCCAAGGGCAGCCTGACGTTCGGCCAGTACATCAAAGCCTTTAGGTGTCTTTAAGATACGCCATATGTCACACGTATGCTCCCAGTGTATAGCATAGGGTACAAAGGTGACATCTGGATGCACCATCATTAGAAGTGAGAGCCCCAGAAGGAATGACAGTCCAAGGAGTAGAGAAGTAACAAGTATATCCAGAAGAGAAAAGGACCAGGGTGAGGAGGGAGGGAGTGAACACTGCAACAGTGAAGAGGACATCTCCTGTTCTAGTAACATTTTACACAACTGTACTATGTCCTTCCATGTCACTGCTGCACTATTCTTAACATGAGGGAGAGAGCCAAAGCTCAGGAAGAAGAGCCAAAGCTCAGGAAGAAGAGCAAAAGCTCAGGAAGAAGCGGAGGAAGGACCAGCACAGCTCTCCAGGAACCCATGGAGAACAGCCCATTCTCTAGCTCTGGAAATCACATCCAACTTACAGTGCCTGGTAAATGGATGCAAAGAAGACCAGGTAGCTGCCTCAAGTTAGTATCCAAACAATTGAAAAAGCAACAGAAGAAGCCACAGCCCTAGCAGAATGAGCCTTAACAGAAGAAGAAAGGTTCTTGCCATGGAAGGCATAACAAAAAGAAATGGCCTTAGAAATCCAAGAAGAAATAGTTTGCTTGCAAACAGCCAAACCTATAGATCTATGATGAATGGAAACAAAGAGCTGATCAGATTTATGAAAAGTCTTAGTCTTATCCAAATAAAATCTGAGTTGTCTATGTACATTAAAAAAGTGTGCAGCACCTACTCACTAGCAGATTGTGCAGAAGGGAAAAAAGTGGGCAAATGAAAAGGCTGATTAAGAAACAGCTCATTCTCCACCTTCAACTTGGGCATAAAAAGGAGGAGTAGTACGACGGGACACCCTGTCCTTATGGAAAACTAAAAAAGGAGAACAAGCCATAAGGGCTTGACATTCACAGACATGCACTGGCAGAAATACGGGGTAACAAAAGAACAGTCTTCCAAGAGCAATGCTGTAAAGAAGATGAAGCCGCAGGCTCAAAAGGAGCCTGGGTCAATTTTTGTAAAATAAAATTAATATCCCAGGGAGGAGGGCAAGGCTTCCTGGAAGGTCTAATATGAAGGACACCTTTAAAGGAATGATCAGCTTCAAATTTAGAAGCTAAAGGAGGAGATAAAGGCAGACAAGCAGCGATAGCAGATAAGTCAGCCTTAACAGAAAAATAACCAACCCAGCATTGAGCAATTCACACTGATAAGACAGAACCAAAGGAACATCCATGGAAAGTGGATCCAGGTTAGGAAAAGGACACCAAACAGAAAACCTCTTCCACTTGGATAAGTAGGATTTCCTGGCCTCCAGCAGGACCCTAAGAACATCCTCAGAAAAAAAGATGCCTGCATGGAATCAACATCCTATCACCCACCATATCAGAAGAGCAGACAGGCGAGGATAGATGAGAGGTCCCTCGTCTTGTGTGAGTAGAACCACCCTGTGAGGTAACCTGTGATGATTGCTCTTAGCTAAATGCAGAAGAGAAGGAGGAAATCAATGCTGTCTGGGTCAAAAAGGAGTTAACAGCAAGATTTTGGGACCATCCTGTTGTATTTTGAACAGGACTTTTGGAATAAGGTGAAGGGGAGGAAAGGCATAAAGAAACTTCCCCTTTCAAGAAAAAGAGAAGGTATCGACCTTCCAGACCACAGGACTTGGGACTCTGGCACAAAACAGAGGAAGTTGTCTGTTAAGAGGGGAGGCAAATAGATCTACTCGAGTAGTACCCCACTGGTGGATAATGTTCAGAAATGAATCCCTGTGAAGCATCCACTCATGGGATTGTGTTATGGAAATGCTCAGACAGTCTGCCACAAAGTTCTGACCTGAAGGAATATAACCTGCCTGAAGAGTCACACTGTACTTGATAGCTAATACTCACACAAGAAGATCCAACAGGCAAAAGAGGTAGGATATCATCCTGCCTTGCTTGCTGACATACCACATCACTGCGATATTGCCTGTAAACACATTGAGAGGCCCTGGAGAGAATAAAGGGTAAAAAACTTGAACAGCCAGCAGAAGAACTCTCATCTCCTTCACATTGAAGTGGTCTTTCCTTTGACTGAAAAAACAACTAGTGTACTGAACCATGAGCAGTTTAAAGGTACATTTAATGAGTTCCAAAGTTGACAAACACTTAATATAGAGTTCTGTAAAATCCAAGACATGTAAAATAAAATCCAAGAAGGTAGACAAAGGTATAAAATTCCAAACAAAGCATAAAATTCCAAACCACTCTAGTGCAATAGCATTACACTTTCACCTTAGCAAGCTTCCTCAGGCATGTAACAGTAAATTAGGAAATTAGAATGCTTTAAATAGGTAAAATCAGTCACAAGATGCAACAAGTCACATGATATTAAAAAGGCCTTGGGATGGAGGTAGGGATGCTAACAGTTGAATAATCTGGATCCTGCGAAGGAGTCAGAAAGGACTTTTGGAAATTTATTGTGAAACTCAGGCTTTATAAAAGGGAAATGACAAGGTGCAGCAGCAGAATCTCTGGGGAGGATGCCTGAAGCAGGAGATGATCTAAGTAGGCAAAGACTTGTATCCCACTTAGCCTGCAGAAAGCAATCACAGGAGTGAGCCATTTGATGAATACATTTGGGGCCAAACGGCAAAGCAGAGAACTGAAAATGCCAGGAAGCAACAGAGAAACGTAAAATCTTCCTGAAAAGGTGATGAATAGGAACATGAAGATAAGCATCCTTGAGGCCAGAGACACTGGAAAAGCATCAGGAAGCAGCAGAGGCAACAAAGTCTGAAGGGACAACATCTGAAAGGGTGGGACCTTCAGAAAGCTGTTTAAATAAGAGAAGTCTAGAATGGGTCTCCAAGTGCCCTGTTTTGGGAACCAAAAACATTCTAGAGTAAAACTCCTTCCCCCTTTGGGAAACTGGAACCTCCTGAATAGTTCCCTGAGTTAAAAGATCCTGAAGCACTCCTTGAAAGAAAGCCAGCTTTTAAAGAGTGGGCTGAGGAATGCCACTGAAAGGGGCAAGAGGTTTCAAGACTGTGTAATAATCTAGGTGGATAATGGAAAGAACCCAGGAATCCTGAATATTCTTTAACCAAACTGGAAGAGATTAGGAAAAAGAGAGAGAATATGGTATTTGGCTAAGAAGTACAGGATAGACAGAGAGCACCTGGTTTAACAGGAAAAGGTTGGGTAGCCTTAGCAGAAGGAGGCTTTTACCCCTTCTGACCCTTGGGAGGAGGGCGAGACTGCCTTCGTACAAAGTCCTGCTTATTAGGATATTTTCTTTCAAACTTAGGCATAGGAGAGACAAGAACATGTTTAAGTTCTTGCAAAGCCTTGCCCTTATCCTGAAGAGAACTTAAACAAATCATCAACAGCTGCACCACAAATTACCTGACAGGCCTGAGAAAGAACAGCCAAAATATATATGTACACGTGTTTGATAACTGACGGTTCTAAAAGTCATGGGAGCAGAGGAATAAACCTTCTTACCTAGCCTTTCAATAGTCCTACTGTCTTTATCAGAAGGAAGAAACTTTGTAGAAGATAGTAACAGAAATAACTTTTCAGATGCTACAGACACCATAAAGCGGTCAGCTGAAGGACATCTGTAAAAGAATTTGCAATCTTCAGGCACCCTGTAAAACTTATCAGTTTTTTTAGGGTGCAGGGGGCTGGGAGTCTGGAGCCTGAAATGCAGTAGAAAAGGCATCCAACAAGGCAGCCGACAAAGGAGTCCATTTGCAGAAACCTGTAATACCCGATCTGTACCTTAGAAACTGGAGCAAAATCCATTTAAACAATTCGATCATCCTGGAAGGTGTGTCCCAAAAAGAAATCTCCTCAAAGGGAGTGTCAGGACTAGTAGATGTCTCCTCCTCAGAACCATAGTCTAAAGGGGAAGGAATCTGGGATGAGTTATCAAGGGAATCCTCATCTGAATCACCTCTTCCTCAGAAGAATTCTGTTCCCTAGGCTTTTTCAGAGGAGTTGAGGACTGAGGTGGATTATTACCAGAAACTCCATGAGGAGATTTCAAAGCCAAAAAGGCTATTAAACAAACCCTGACTGAAATTCTGCCATTCACTCTGAAGGACCTTAGGAGCTGGAAAACATGCTTTGTTTTTTTCTTTCTTTTTCAAAAGGACATCTTCCCTAAAAAACTTAGAAGGTTCACATGCCAGATGACATTCCACAATCACAGTTGCAAATTTCTCTAACCAGAAACTGAGGAACACCCTTAGGT